>NC_134269.1:205732781-206107781 GCF_031893055.1 Leptodactylus fuscus | reverse complement strand
TATTGTATAGTGGCCATACTTAGTATTGCACCTTACTTGAATGGGACTGAGCAGTAAACATGAGGTCACTGGAACCAGCACTGATCTGTTCGGGTTGCCCCATCAATTTTAACCACTTATATGGAGAATATGTCACTTATATTAAGGGGTTAAACGAAAATCCAATTTGTTATGACACTTCCTTGGTATTGTAGAATTTTGGGGATCAGACGTACCTGTCCTTGGGTGTCATGTCTCCTACGTGACCTCTAATAATACAGGTTTTATGGCTTCTTCTATGGCAGATACCATAATTACAGGGGGGGGGGGGGGGGGCCGTGATGATTGTTTTGCATCTTGAAATATTTTCGAAGTTGTTACAACAGGTTCGCAGCTTGGCAGCTCCTCATTGGGTGGATGCCGCGTGCAAATAATAGGTTGGAGATAAAATATTAAAAGATTTATGGTTGGATTGTCATTTATGTCGTCCAAATTTTTGACTTTTCTTTAATAAATAACTCAGTTTTATATTCTTCATTATTATTATTAGTAAATCTCATAAATGCATCAGCTCAAAAGGAATCTCGTAACAGGGGTTGGCCCAAGATTGACAGGAGAAGTGAAAAGGGTCTGATCTCTGGGGGGGAAGGGGTCACACTGCTGATCGGCAGGGATCCAACACTGGCCGCCTACCAGTTGTTTGAGAAGGGCAGCCTCTTCACAGAAAACTAAGTACAGCGCTGTGCACACATATAATACCTTCAGGGCTGGGATCTGGTGACAGTAACCTATCTATCTGCAGGGCTGGGGTGATATGCTGGGTCTGGTGACAGTAACCTATCTATCTGCAGGGCTGGGGTGATATGCTGGGTCTGGTGACAGTAACCTATCTATCTGCAGGGCTGGGGTGATATGCTGGTTCTGGTGACACTAACCTATCTATCTGCAGGGCTGGGGTGATATGTTGGTTCTGGTGACACTAACCTATCTATCTGCAGGGCTGGGGTGATATGTTGGTTCTGGTGACACTAACCTATCTATCTGCAGGGCTGGGGTGATATGCTGGTTCTGGTGACAGTAACCTATCTATCTGCAGGGCTGGGGTGATATGCTGGGTCTGGTGACAGTAACCTATCTATCTGCAGGGCTGGGGTGATATGCTGGGTCTGGTGACAGTAACCTATCTGCAGGGCTGGGGTGATATGCTGGTTCTGGTGACAGTAACCTATCTATCTGCAGGGCTGGTTCTGCTGACAGACTCCCTTTAACTTCTTGACCTCTTCCTTGAATACTCATGTCTTGCCATGTATAAATACCAGTCAGTAAGCATTGAGCCATTACCCGCTTTTGCATATAGCATGATGACCGGAATAGTATATGGGGTACAGGGTTGCAGTGACCATGCCAAAAAGAGGCCATTTCATGCCATAACCCCTCGTACTTTGCCTCTTTGCTTCGCTCCATTGACCTGTTTAATCCCCAGATCACTCAGCATGGCTGTAACGCTGAACGATACCCCCCATGTACTTTGAGATATGTGGTCGAATCCAGACGACTATATTGTAAAATCAGTGAAAAAATTGAGCAAGAAAAAGGATTTGATACTCAGCCCAAATGTTGTCAAATCTCGGTTTTCATGTATAAAGTTCCTTTTCACCGATATATCCTCGGTAAGGCTATGCCCGGAAGGTTGGACTCCCTCGACTCGGAGTAGTAGGCACAAATTTCAAAGGTAAAAAAGATCCAGCAAAAGCCAAGGTGGATGGTTCAATGTAGAAAAAATTCCTTCTTTATTGTAAATCACAAATTCTCAATAAAACCGCAACGGTACAAACATTACTAGCAAATAATAGCGTCAGACTGACGCGTTTCGGATCCTATGTCCTTCCTCAAAGTCTGAACTGAGTTCAGACTTTGAGGAAGGACATAGGATCTGAAACGCATCAGTCTGACGCTATTATTTGCTAGTAATGTTTGTACCGTTGCGGTTTTATTGAGAATTTGTGACTATATTGTAAGGTCATTTTGAAGGCAAAAGGGACAAGCACTCCTTATATACATGTTCTATATGCTGTATGTTGGGTGTACGCTCTTTAGATTTCATATTTTATACACATCATGTATACCTTTTATAGCATGTGCGCTGCATACAATATATGATTTACACAAACAATGACAATTCCAGGGAAATACAGGAAACCTATTTTCGGCTGGAATGCTTGGATCCTGGGTCTGATTTCATTTTGATTACAGTGTGTCACCGCTCCGGGATATGGTTTCGGAATACCAGGGCTGTATATTACATTTTATATAAACTTATGATATGGTGCTCCTTGTAAAAACTATGTAGAAAAAGCCAATAGTAGCCCGGTGACATCAAAGCGATTCATTTCATGAGGACATTAGAAACAATTAGAATTCCATCCATGTTACCTTATTAAAAATCAGTGACATCACTGAGAATACAGCCTATGAGTGTGAAGGAAATCAGTGACATCACTGAGAATACAGCCTAAGAATGTGAAGGGAATCAGTGACATCACTGAGAATACAGCCTATGAGTGTGAAGGAAATCAGTGACATCACTGAGAATACAGCCTATGAATGAGAAGGAAACCAGTGACATCACTGAGAATACAGCCTATGAGTGTGAAGAAAATCAGTGACATCACTGAGAATACAGCCTATGAATGAGAAGGAAACCAGTGACATCACTGAGAATACAGCCTATGAGTGTGAAGGAAATCAGTGACATCACTGAGAATACAGCCTATGAATGAGAAGGAAACCAGTGACATCACTGAGAATACAGCCTATGAGTGTGAAGGAAATCAGTGACATCACTGAGAATACAGCCTATGAATGAGAAGGAAACCAGTGACATCACTGAGAATACAGCCTAGTAACTGGTGACATCACAGAGAATGAAACCTATGAGCTCACTAGGAACTGGTGACATCACAGAGAATGCAGCCTATTAGCTCATTAGGAACTGGTGACATCACAGACAATGCAACCTATGAGCTCACTAGGAACTGGTGACATCACAGAGAATGCAACCTATGAGCTCATTAGGAACTGGTGACATCACAGACAATGCAACCTATGAGCTCATTAGGAACTGGTGACATCACAGAGAATGCAGCCTATTAGCTCACTAGGAACTGGTGATATCACAGAGAATGCAACCTATGAGCTCACTAGGAACTCGTGTCATCACAGAGAATTGTAACCTATGAGCTCATTAGGAGCTGGTGACATCACAGAGAATGTAACCTATGAGCTCACTAGGAACTGGTGACATCACAGAGAATGTAACCTATGAGCTCACTAGGAACTAGTGACATCACTGAGAATACAATCTATGAAATTACTAGAAACTAGTGACATCATTGAAAATGCAACCTATGAGCTCACGAAAAACTGGTGACATCACGGAGAAGGCATCCTATGAGCTCACTAGGAACTGGTGACATCATGAAAGGGACGATAATACTCCTTGAAGAATAGAGCCCACAAGCTCAGCATTTGCCCATCCAACATAGGCATTTCTGATTTTTGCGTCAGGACCAAAGAGCTCGGCCTCTGGCAGAGTCTACCACTGACTGTTTCTACCAGTCCAGGCCTTGGCATGAATCGGCAGATGCGCACAACCCATAAAAGGGCTGTCATGACAAACTACGGCCTATGTCAAGAGTATACAATGACCCAGATAGAACGCGTGGGGCTCGTAACCTATTGGCCCGGTATATGGCTGATTATTTCCAGTAAAATCTCAGCTTCTCATTCTAGTCTTGTAGCCTTTGTTTATTACTGAAATGAATATTTGGCAGACCAATTAGAAAGCGGCAAATCTGTATCCGCGGCTCACAAGCTCAGCTTGTTGTATCTCTAAGCCCTGACTCACTTGGTTTCAGAATCTCAGCTTGGGTATGAAAAAGGTCTAGTGTATAGAGCACGGAGTGGCGACCATAGGTTGTATTTGCATGCTCGGTCTTGGTGCCAGAAAGCCTGACTTGTAATTCACAGTAATCTCAGAGAAATGCAGCGATTATGAAGGAGCGCAGTATATCCCGGCCTGATGCCCCCGCTATCTGGCCTGATATTATGATAGCTCCAAGCGAACCCAAGATTAATGACTCGGGGTAAAATTTCCAAAGTCTTCCTAACTGCGAGATTCTACCACCGTGTTCACGTTTTAATGGTGATATTTTCATAAGATGCATTTGTCTCAATTACAACTTTATGAAATTTCCAGTGACGTCTTTAATGTATCTGGTAGAATTCCATCGACGGGGTTGTCCATGCTGGACAATCCACTTTTGTTAGAAGAGACCCCTAATAAAACGATTATATAGGGATCATCGGCGATCAGAAGGAACCTTGGAAGCGAGTGTTGATTTTCCCTACAGCACCACTACAGGCAAAAGTAAGTATTACAATTAATGAAATCAAAGGGGTTTTCTAGGCTTATCAATTGATGACCTATCCAATCCGAATCAAGTCACTAAAGTTCCAGGCAACAACGCTGTCATGTAAGGAGCTCTGTGCACTGTATACAGTAAGGTTGAACCGATCTTGAGATTTCAGGATCGATTTCAAAATCCGATTCTGATCATTTTCCAGTCGATCGCGATCGTGAAATTTGTTCGATTGCCGATCGGGATCCAATCTTTCCCGATCCTGATCGCTCAACCCTAGTCAATGCTTCTTTATGGGAAAAGTCACTTTTAGGTTTGAGCCGATCTTGAGATTTCAAAATCCGACTTCCGATCATCTTCCAGCCAATCCCGATCGTGAATTTTGCTCTATCGGCGATCGGGATCCGATCTTTCCCGATCCCGATCGCTGAACCCTAGTATACAGCTTAAGCACCTGGAACTGCAACCCCAGTCCCACTCAAATAGGAGCAGGGCTACTAAACCTAGTATATGGCTTCTGGTGGACAAAACCGATGATGGCCTTCGGATATATGTGCAGCTTACCACAAACTGGTCAGTAGTGTCTCATTAGCTTCTCCAAGGGTATATAAGACATGAGTCAAAAACTACCGAAATATAAATCAAAGTCGTCAATACACTAGATGACATCCATTATAAATGGACAATGCGTATTAAACCTAGTGGTTGCTAGAACCTCACCAGTCTCCAGAATGGTTTTGCACGGTCTTTGTACATGCACGGACATTCTTCAGTGGGATACATAGGGCAGCTGTGTGTGCAGTACCCAAAAAAGACAGTCGGCCAGTCTTGCCCAAATTTTCCTCTGACAGTACGACCTGAAGCAAATGGCAGGCTCGTATGCTTGACGTCCCTACGGTTCTGGATTATGAACTCATGTGCTCCTGTGAGGCGCCTCCATGTAGTACCGAAATCCCCTCTAGACATGAAACCTCTTAAAGACTACGCCCCCATAACACCGAGTCCAATAAAGGAAGCCAAATATTTCCATAGAAGCTCTAGGTTAAAGGAGCTGTCCAGGATTTTATGACAGATTCACTGGCAGATTGAAGAGGACCTTTCACCACCTCCACCAACTCCAACTATTTGCATCCTTTAACCCTTTCAGAACCAAGGGCCATCGGTGCCGCAATGCTCAGACTAAATTTAGCACTTTAGATTTATATTTTTACCAAGTTTCCTTGTTAAATTATATATATATATATATATATATATATATATATATATATATATTATCATATTAAACTATGCTTTGCTGGTTCTTCTCATTACAGGGGATACACATATAGTTTTTAACAAAAAAAAATTGGCAATCCTATGGTTTTATATTCTGCGTGTCTTATGTACTGGATCCCTAGTCCGTGTATAAATTAACCAGTAGTTTAGTAGAATAGGGGACTGTAAACTGCTTTTGTTATCACTAGCCAGGTCACTAGCCAGGGTCCCTGCTGGCATTGCAGAGCTCGGGGGGGCTTGTGTTAGCACAATGTGACTCACAAGTTACTTTCACTTCACTGTGATCACTGTTACATTTTGCTCATCACAGTGATGATAAAAGAACTAAAGGTCTGGCTGGAGGTCAAGTCCCTTACGGACGCTCTATTTATCCAAAGTGTCCCTTTAGACCCCCTCATCTATCTCCTCAATCTCCCCCCTGCTCATCTGGGCAAACAGACCTCTAATTTGTTTCTACATCTCTGTACCGCAGCCAAAACGCTCATCGCTTTCCGATGGAAGAGTGCCTCTCCTCCCTCTGGTTCTGATCTTGTAGCCCGAGTTAAGAATGTCCGTAGTATGGAGAACTTGACGGTCACAGTTAACCATACTGTTGAGGCGTTCCAGGCTATATGGTCATACTGTATTTTGAATGGTCTCTGACTCCTTCCCCTTACCTTCCTCCCCCACCCCTCAGGGGTATCAGCTGGGATGACATAAATAGCCAGATTAGTGACGTCTAGGGGTTAATAGACATTGCTCACCGTTGGAACTTTTTCTCTAGTCCCCTATCACTCCTGGGCAATCAGTGCTGTTAGTTTCAGTACCCACTATGCTATTTAGGTCAGGTAGGTGTTCCCAGGCTAGAGCAAACCATCTGGACTCACCCACCAGGCAACAGATAGCATAATTGTCCTGGAATTATCAGAAATGATAGCTCAGGAATGGTGGGGGCTAGAGAAAATTTTTCAGCTCTGCTAGAATCAATGAAGTGACGCCTAGTGAATTAAGCATAGAAAAGTTGATGGAGGTGGTGAAAAGTAAAGGATATAAAACATCTAAAACTTTTTCAAAATTTGGACAACCCCTACGAAATTGATGCGTGTCATAGCAAAATCAGATTGTGAGCTCGACAAGCGGCAGGGACTGATGTGATGGATTACAAATAATGGTTCTGTGTAAACCATAGGAAATAAATACTAATTATAATAACGATAATACGACAAGCATAAATCGTCGTGGCTTGAAAAGTTTGTCGAGAAGGCAATGACTGCTCGTGTTATATATCTCAAAGGAAAAAAAAAAAAAAACCCTAAAAAATAATTTCTTGATATGTGAAATGCGCGCCGGGAGTGTGAAATCAAATGAGTTGCTTTTTAATTCTAAAACGCGGTTGCGATCTGACATGAAAGACGACATTCTTGGAGACGTGTCTCCAAAACCGTGAGGCTTAAGAACATCAATTTGGCTCTTATTCCACACGATGTCAATAACTGCTGCCCCGACACGCATAGAAAAGAAAAAAAAAAAACTGTCACAAAATAGTTCTCTATTGGGAACGGGGCCATGAAAGATGCTCAAATTCTTCCCAAAAAAAAAAAAAAAATTAAAAAAATTTCTCTTCACGCTTTGAAATGAGGACGCTCCAGTCCAATTGTACCGTGCTGTCATGTGAACAGATGGGAGCAGAAGATCTCAGCTTTCACCAGGGATGGGTTAAAGGTCTAGAGCCTTAAAAGATGGGCCAGACAGGACTCCACAGCGGGACATCTCTATGCTTTGACATTGAAGAACCTAAGAGGCCTGTTGAGGATGGAGGCCGCTCTCCGCTTCCCAGCCGACCGGCACCAGCGAGATCTCAGACTTGTATAGAGGCTTGAAATCTAAACGCATGTCTAATCCAATCACAAGCAGATTGGAAACTATCTGTATACCTCCCATATAGCATATTCACGTTGGCTTAAACCAAGCTTTCTGTTGTTTTCCTATGAAATCTGTACAGCCAGCGCCTCCCCCCCCCCCCTCCCTCGGACCCGCACATTTAATCCTATTTATCCGCTCCATCAATTTAACAGCTTTAAATATTCACATTTTTCAGAGCGACACAAGGAAATGCGTTACCCGCACTTGGTAACAGGGATGGAGACCGCCGTCTGGAGACAAATGAAATTGGCAGGGTCCGGGCCGGCTGCATTTGTAATGAGGAATTGAGTATGTATATATACAGTATTTATATGAATGGAGCCATTTGTGGGGGCTACAAAGACGCTGCTTCATTAGTACAACCTTATTCTTGTCCTAGGTCACATGGGTCATGTCATAGGTTCTAGAACTGAACGTAAAGGGCATTTGACCCCCTAAAAAATATCTTGGATTACTCCTGATTGGGGTCATGTGATGGTGGAGGGTTCATTATTAGGGTTGAGCGATCGGGATCGGCGATCGAGCAAATGTCATGATTGCGATCAGGATCGACTGGAAAATGATCAAAAATCGGATTTTAAAAACGATCCTGAAATCTCAAGTTCGGCTCAAGCCTAGAATACATAAACTCCTAAATAGGGCTGAGCAATCGGGATCAGGAAAGATCGGATCCCGATCGGCGATCGAGCAAATTTACGATCGGGATTGGCTGGAAAATGATCGAAAAATCGGATTTTAAAAATCGATCCTGAAATCTCAAGATCGGCTCAACCCGAACCATTAATAAGACTTTACTAAGGTACGTGTGTCCATCTCATGACCAGGACAGAATTTTTTCTTCACTCGAAGTAAGCAATGAAAGTTCCTCGAAGTAATACTCTAATGACCGAGATCAGAAAAACTTCTCGAAACCCAAATATTGACTGTCGCCAGGACATACTTAAAGAGGACTCCCACCTTGGACATTTATGGCACATCCCATACATAGCAACTCTTCCAGAATGTCCATGAGGATCCCAAAAATGATCCGATTTCCGATCATTCTCCAGCCGATCCTGATCGTGAAATTTGCTCGATCGCCGATCGGGATCTGACCTTTCCCGATCGCTCAACCCCAATTGTATATTATATAGACAGTAGGGTTGAGCCAATCTTGAGATTTCAAAATCCGATTTCCGATCATTCTACAGCCGATCCAGATCGTGAAATTTGCTCAATCGTCGATCAGGATCCGATCTTTCCCGATCCTGATCGCTCAATCCTAATCATACTAGTATTGGTATAGGCATTAGATATGTATTGATAGAAACAAAAAAAAAATTAACCTTATTATGAGATTTTAAACATATGAATACTTATATTTTAAAAAGTAGAAAATAAATTTTCTTATTACTGTTTATATTTTGGGAATCCACATAACAGACCCCATTACACAGAGCCCACGTGAGAGCTACTTTTTTGCCAAAAAATTCTACCAAAATCAAAAAAAAAAAAAAAAATCTGGTTTGATGTCCAATTCTTAAAGTATAACTGACTGCGGCTCAAGGCAACTCCGTCCTTACAGTTGACTTAGCATTTTCACGTATAAGACAATATTTTCCTGACTGCTTTTTTTTTTCCGGCAATTAATAGTCTAGGAATTTCCAGAAATCTAGATCTAGAGCAGCTGCCAACAGATGTTAGTGTTAAAGACTCATTAAACGGCATTTAGCCTCTAGTCGGAATAATCTCTCCTTGACGGAGCATTACCTGGCCTGAGACGCCCCGGCTGCTCTGTGAACGGGAGTGTGGGAATTATTGGTGGGGTAATTTCCTGTGATCAGTAACTAGAACAATCAACTATAAATAACTATGTCAGCCCTTCCCGACCTAAAAAATTCACATAAAATACAGAATTTTTTTTTAATACAACATCCCACCCCTATGAACACATCCTAGGCCCAATGCACACAACCAAAGCTGAAGTTCACGGGGGGAGGTCTATGGCATTTGGAGCATGTCCTATCCTGTAGAGACTCCCATTGAAATCAATGGAGGACGGAAGTTCAACCGAGTGCCATCCGAATACCTTCAACTAAAAAATCTGAACCCCCTTGCCGTGCATACGAGGCCTTAAGAGTCTTCACATCCATGTCCGTAACTCTCAGCCTTATTATAAAGCCTCCCATGAACTCTTAAAGGAATCCTATCATTGGATACCCTTTATTTATTTATAGTGCCTCATGCTAACAGTCACAGGACGCGGCGCCACCTACTGGATCCACAGCATTACAGACACCACCTGATTTTACCCATCCCATTCTAGAATCTACCCAGATCTTAGGCACAGAAAGCTCAGTTCCCTCTCCTCTCCTCGTCCTCTTTTCCCATCTTGAGCCTGCTGGTTTCTAAAGACAGAACTTCCCTAGTAACAGGGAGTAAAAATTAGCAAAAAGGGAGACACCTAGTGGCAGAGGAGAAGTTTTTCAGGTAGAAAACAGCTACATTTTTTAAATAATAATAATAATATTAAATTAGTGTAAGTTGTCTGAAAAATTAGGGACTAGGTTTCCAGTAAATATCTACTGTAATACTGCCCACTATGGACTAAGAATATCTAAAAAGTTAGATCCTATTTCGATTGGCTCCCTTTAAAACACCCCCCCCCCCTTGTTCCGCTACTAGTTGGTATGAAATCTGGAGAATGTTCCATTTTGCAAGGATTTCCTGCAGACTCGGCCTCGGCTGCCACAGTGTTTAAGGTCTGTATTAAAGGAGATTAATTTAATTTTTATTTACATAATGCTTTGCAGCGACAGAATATCCTGCTGTACCACACCCAAGAAGCTGTCATTAAAAATGAATTAGTATAAATACAGAGGTATTCACACTGAGCTGCCAACTACAATCACAGGGCAAATTCCATGCCAGCTCCGTCCCCATGTCAGCCTGATAATACCAAAGCGCTAAGCAACTCGGCACTTATCAAGGGGAGAAACTGCCGTCCCGAGGGACACGCCGAACAACACGCATCATGAAACACCGATGACATCATGCCCAATAAAAATGCCAACAACTCTGCTTTTATTTTATAATTACATTTTTTCCTCTGCACATAATTTGCTCCTTGGGTGTCCCGAGCTCTGGTTTGAGCCATTCGCATCGCTGGGTGGTACAAGGAAGCACGTCGAGATCTCACATGGTAACAGGATATAAAAGGGGTGTGGTTTATTTCTTTAAGGGGTGGGGTTTGACCTAATTAAAGGGTGTGGTTTAAAAAAAAAAGATTATTCACCTAAATTTAAAGAGATCCAATATATTAGAAAATTGGGTAAAAAAAAAAAAAAAAAAAAAAAAAAGTTTGGTTATATTTCTGAAATTTTTATATTGGCTGTGGCAGCCATTTTTACAATAGGAAGTGATTGTCCCTTCCGAATTAGCTTCTTCGTAACAGATAAAATACTAGATTTTGGTTATACTTCTAACTTATGAGTTACTTAGATTTGTCCATTTTTGAAGGTATGGTCACGAATAATGGATTGAATATAATCTCCACTTTAAGTCAGCAGGTCAGTAATTTACTTTTTTGGGCCTCAGCTTCCAGTACCAAGGCCAAGCTAGGCCTCCATACCAAGAAACTGAAATCTTGCAGTTTTTAATTCAAGTCTATAATAGATGGATACATCCTGTTCTGTAGAGATCACTTCTCAGCAATCCTCTCCCTATCATCACAGGCAGGATTATAATGACACATAACACACACACACGCACATATATTTATTATGGGATCCACCACTGAAATCTTTTTTCCTCACAACAGATGAATACATCCTGTTCTGTAGAGATCACTTAACATTTGTTATCATCACCAGAAGCAGGATTACAATGGCTATGATTAGAGATAAGCGAGTAGTATTCGATCGAATACCTCACTCCCACAGGAATGCGTGTAAGCGGCTGAACACCAAGGGGTTAAGCGCATCAAATATTCACTGAGCTTAACCCCTTGGTTATCTATGTATACTTGCTACCTGCCCTTGTAATCCCTCCTGTGATTGTTGAGAATCGATCTCTACAGAAGAGGAAGTTTAGTTTATAAGGCTCAGAGTGAAAAAAAAAATTACGTCAATTATTGACTTGTATGAGAGGGTGCTGTGGGAATGCTTTGTTACCTGTGTAGAAGGAGAAGGTGAGCTGTAACCATCACCTATTGCTAGTGGTGGATCCTGTGTTATCTATGTATACATGTTACATGTCATTGTAATCCTTCCTGTGAATTGATCTCTACAGAGCAGGAAGTTTATATTATAAGGCCCAGAGTGGAAAAAAAAGTTATGTAGAATTTTTTTTTAATTTTAAATATTTTTTTAATATTCGGCCGCTTACACGCATTCCTATGGGAGCGAGGTAGTCAATCGAATACTACTCGCTCATCTCTAGTTATAATGTCAGGTAAAGCCAGTATATAGATAACACACGATCCACCACTGATAATAGGTGATAACTACAACGTATCTTCTCCTTCTTAGTGCACAATGACCCTTACACTGATCACAGAGCATGCCCACAACACAAATAATCATGTGCAGAAATTGAAACAGAATAAAATAATAATAAAAAAAATTCTACATAACTTTTTTTCATTCTGAGCCTTATAATATAAACTTCCTGTTCTGTAGAGATCAATTCTCAGCAATCACAGGAAGGATTACAATGACAGGTAACATGTATACATAGATAACACAGGATCCATTACTAGCAATAGGTGATGTTTACAGCCCACCTTCCCCTTCCACACAGGTCAAAAAGCATGCACACAACACCCACCCTCTCATACAAGTCAATAATTCATCTCTACGCTACAGGTCCAGCAAGATAGAGAGTCACACCGTAATCATATACACAAACTGAAACCGAATAAAAAAATATTTAAAACAAAGAATTAAAAAAAATCTTTAAGTTTTCATTCCGAGCCTTATAATATCGACTTCCTATTCTATAGAGATCACTTCTCAGCAATCATCTCTGGAAGGATTACAATGATAGGTAACATCTATGTATGGATATAACAGGACCCACCCCTAATAATAGGTGATGGTTACAACTCACCTCCTCCTCCTTAGTGCATAATGACCTTTACACAGGTCACAGAGCATGCCCACAACACCTAATAGGTGTTAATAATTCATCTCCAGACTACAGGTCAAGCAAGATGGCCGTCCCATGATCATGGGCAGAAATTGAAACAGAAAATAATTAAAACAAAAAAATTTAAAATTATTTATTTTACAAAAAAAAATAAAAAATCGGAATCTGGTTAAAATTAGCGAAATATAAGCAACACAGTACCCTTTAAGGTTGCCATATATACATCTTACATGGCTATCAGCTTCGTCATCATTCATCTAATATATATTTATAAAATGTGGCCCTTTTTACAAGACAAGGGCCACAAGCCAGGCTTTTATAATGTATAGCGGCCCACCACCACCCCCTATCCGGCCGTATTCCAGACAATGCTCACCTAATGAAATCCTTCTTTCCCCATGAATTACAATAACAAAGATATAAAATATATGATGCAAAAGGGATCTCCGACCGTATTTCACTCTGCCCAGACACTCAATGTAACCCCAGGCTTAGGCAGCCAAAACTATTTGTTAAAAAGCCGTTTTTTCTTGGAAAAACTGCATCGTAAAAAGAAAAAAAGTGCTCAGAGTTGGACTGGAGCCTCGACAAGCATTAAAATATGAGGTAAGGGTATTAAAATAACCAAGAGCGAAATGCAAAAATTTACTCATTGTATTAAAAGCAAATTACAGTTTAATTTTTTTTTTTTTTTTTTTTTTTTTTATTGGGCGATATCGAAAGTCACATCTTTAGCCTTAATATTTCCAAACGTATTTAACTGCCCGTCTGAATATACATGCATTAAATCAGACGTAAAGGGGTGTACCCACCGTGACACCGATGTCTGATAGATGGGCGTTCGCAACTCTGGGACTCCTACCTTTCGAGACCATGGGGGATCCTTGAACCATGCTCTACATCATGGCAAAGGTCGACGTGCTATGTTCAGATACTGCCTTGATGTGGCAGCCACCACAACTTGTCGAATAGGGGGGGGGGGGGGTCATGGGACCATCAGAATCCAAAAGGTAGAGCCCCCCCTATCAGACTTTAATGGTATACATTCTGGGACTCCTAACTTTCGAGACCATGGAGGATCCTTGACCGATGCTCTACATCATGGCAAAGGTGGACGTGTTAGGTTCAGATTCTGCCTTGACGTGGCAGCCACCACACCTCGTAAAATAGGGAGTCATGGGACCTCCAGAAACTATAAGTTAGAGCCCCCCCATTATCAGATATTAATGGTATACTGTATAAAGTCATCCTTATAGAGGTCAGAAAAAAAAACCTTATATGGGACAGTGGCCAAGCAGCATTTTGCCGTCAGTTCTTCTAACCACCACATTCAGCTGAGGGCGCACATTATCAGTAGGGACGGGGGAGCAAGCTGCGGTCGGACGCCTTACCTTTAGGAACCAAGGATTGAGCATGTTGAAATTCAACATGTCCAATCCTTCTTTCTCAAGACATCAAATGTCTGGGGTAATATAGGACATCCTAGACACATTAGAAGGTTGACAGGCCCCACCAAAACATTCTCAATGGGGAGAGGGGTTCACAAAAACTGAATCTGGAGCTGAAATTAAGCCCGATATCCCCTCTAACAACACTATATGACACCCCCATGCACAGTGGTGGTCGTCTGTCCCAACAAATTCACCTGGTTCAGGCAACTTTAATCCATTGTCGACAACATTTTAAGGTCTATTTGTGGGAGGTCAAGGTGAGAGCACATCATGTAAATTTTTCCCTTGACTATTCTGAAGCCCAACCCCTTTTGTGACTCATGACATGACATGTCCCTTTTTCTTGTGATGTGACCAGTAAGTCATATATAATATGGCTGGGAGCTCAGGAGACTGGCCCACTCTTCCGGGGAGACTCCTAGATGTTTCGGAACATTTGGCAAGTGTGATTGAACTTTCCCCAAAATTTCTACAAGAGTAAAATGGCGGCATCACTGACCTACTTTCAATCACCAAGAGTAATTGATCTAAACCAGCCAATATCTTGTTTAAGCTCACAACCGTTGCCATTGGCTGGTTTTGATCATATGGTCCAGGAGCTTGCTCTAGGACCCTGAAACTAGGTCAATGACCTAGTTTCAAAGGTTGAGAAGAATTCTCAGACCGCATGATCAAAACCAACCAATGGCAAATGTCACTGGCTACTTACAGATGCCATTGTCTACTTTAGATCAGTTTTCTTTTACCAAGAGTTACTTGTTGGAATTTTCTGGAAATTTGGTATATCACAGGTCAAAAAAGTTCAATAAGTGTCCAACAATTGTCTTTTTAGAGCAGTCTGGGCACTTTGAGTTTGAGTCACAGGTCCAAAACTAGTTTGCTGGCCATGTCGAGTGAATTTCGTCAAGTTCATTCATCTATAGTAATTACCAATATTTACCATCTAATTAATCTGCATACAAAAACAAAAAAGGTCTACTATAGAAGCGACCAAGGGAAAGTTATTACGGAAACTTTTTGTTGCTTGTAGCACCACTGTTTAGGGCAAGTTTATGCGTCAAGAAATCCATTCTGAAATTTGCTTCTCTGCCCATACAGTGGAAAAAAAATTTGGTAAAATTTTGTATACGTCACCTATGAGGATATTCATTGTTCTCATGAATCCTGCAAAGAAATTATGAAGATTAGCTCCAGTGAATGAGATCGGGGCTATTCCTCATGTAGAACCATCTGCGGCAGAGTCAAGATTGTCGACTTGGATTTGGTGAACTTCCCATTGGTTTCTGATTCTTGGAATTGTCAATTTTTGGAAGTGTTTTATTTATTCTCTATGGCTGATCTATGCTATATTTTAAGCAACTTTTTTTTTTCTACTTTAGCTTTAAGTTGGGATTTCTTTGATTCTGTTTTGACATTTGAGAAGACATTCGCTCATTGCTCCATTTTTCACTGAGCCCAGACAGGCATCGACTCGCAAGTGAGAAATGATCCCATTGTCTGGACTAGAGGCGCATAAGCGAGATTTTCTTACTTAAGTATTCCTTTTTTTTTTTTTTTTTATTCACCCATAATAGCATTTCAGGTTTTGGTATTTGGAAAAAGAACAGAATTTCTCAAGTTAGCAGCAAATTGTCTTGGAATGATTAAATAATTCTTCGCTTTATTCCATGTATATGCGTAGATGGATGGAAACATATTTCTGAGTCTTTTTCCAACAGCGAGCAGACATGAAGTAACCTACAGCCAGCAAGTGGGCGAGATACTCCTGGAGCTTATACAATGACAGGCTTAAAAGGACCCAAGATATACGAGGCTTGAAGATTAAGAAAACTTGGAGGTTGGTTGGGGTCAACAGCTGATTGAAAGAAAGAGAGTGTCCTATTACCCCATCCCTGGTAAGGAGGTGACCAGACATGGCGGGCACCAAGGTTTTTAGCAGGCATCCCTTATATCTACCTACAAAAATTAAGCTTTGAGCTTCCATGTTTGGTTGGTCCATCTCTCATCTATTGAAACCTCAAGCTTGGGGACAACATGGCCCATATTAACATGTAGGGTCAATATCTAGCTTCTTCAACCGGTGGCCCTTTTGTTATGGAAATGGTTACAAATTTTAGAATGGGATTTGATATGGCTGCGATAGCAGGAGCGACACAGTTTAGGGACATGGCTTTAGAGTCTACACCAGTTCCCGTGAAAATCGAATGACCACATTCTACCAGATATATAACCAATGTGGTCTAGCAGTGCCATGCTGTCCATGTTACTGGATCAACAGGGTAGGATTGAAGGTTGGACTTGATGGACTTGTTTTTTTTTTTTACCCAACCTTATCTTGGAACCAGTTATGATCCACTAACATCTGCTTGTCCGCCTCATGGTTACTCCAGTCCACCTCCTTCTGTCATGCATGTTTGGGACTTACCAAAAATAATGGCTAGGGTTGAGCCAATCTTGAGATTTCAGGATCGACTGTAAAATCCGATTTCCGATCTTTTTTCATCCGATCGTGAAATTTTTTCGATCGCCGATTGGGATCTGATCCTTCCCGTTCCCAAATCGCTCAACCGTATTAATGATATATACATGAATAGGGTTGAGCCGATCTTGAGGTAACCTCTGACCTCGATCCCGCCGGAAAAAAATCAGGATCGGAATTCCGATCGCGATTCTGAAATTTACTCAATCGCCAATTGAAATCCGATCTTTTCCGATCCCAATCGATTAACCCTAACAATGGCTCACTATTCAGGTGGCCATACATCTTCAGTAGTTGACCATACGTTCGATTGACAGGCATCTATTGCACTCAAATACCCCATACGGTATATGTGTATGCTCGGCATGGCCAGGCATGCATGCATTCTCCATTAAGTGATAAAATTTAACATGGCTGATACTTTTTTCGCCCCAGATATCTGCTGAACGACCATGGACTGAACATCTACTACACTTAGCATGGTCCGTCGGTTCCACCAAAATCGGTAAGTTTGGTTCACATGGGTCTAATACGTAAGCCCAGCTTTCTCGAAGGAACATAATGGTGTGTCATATGTTATTGGATAGACAAGGGCCGCTACTGCTCACCCCTGGTCAAGTTGGAGATCCAAAAAGTTGCAACAAAAGTGAATTTGCCGTTCCAGGCAACAGATTTGGGAAGCGGCACACGACATAGGATACCATAAAAATCTGCTGTTCGACCGACCCAGCTCTGCTGCCTTGACAAAACAAGGCTAAGGTTAAAAAAAAGGAAATGTGATTTGGGGTCCTTTATGGTCATTTGTGATAGTTTGTGGTTTTTACCGTTTAGCACATCTTACAGGTCCGCTTTATCGAGCGTAAATAGAATTTGCAGAATAATCTGCTCCAGATTAAAACTTAATTCCAATATTCAGCCGCACTGGAACAGAGAGTATTACTGAAATAAATGTCCTTGTCTAACGTCCCTGAGCTCATGGTCTTGGCAGTATATCACTCCTTACATCCCAAAATTTCTGAGACTTGCCTTTGTCAATCTGATGACCTAATTTTTTTTTTTAAAAGACTCGAAAGGCTTCGGTCTCTGTATGGCTATTGATCTTATAGTGTTATCTATTAGGAGCGTATGGGACGATGGAGGTTAAAGGGATGCTCCAATCTTACTTATTTAAAGGGATTGTACAGGTTTACAATGCGTCATCTTGGGATGCATACTGTATTTTGAATGGTCTCTGACTCTGATGCTAAGGTCATTTCGGCTAGGTTCACATCCACACCGGGCTCTCCATTGTTTGGGTCCGTTTGGTGACTTGAATGGCAAACGCTGAAACTGTGGTTACCCATAGACAATGCTAGACTCCATAGAGTATAATGGGGTCCACCAGGTGTCCGCCGTTTTCATATTGAAAGAGGCAGAAAGAAAAGTCCTCTGTGCAGGACTCTTCTTTCAGGCAATTTCTGGTGGTTTCTGATGCGGAGTCTCCAACGGTGTAGATGTGAACTTAGCCTTCGGGTGGGCAAGCTGTTTCTTGTGATCTCTTAAAGGGTCAATGCTCACTTGTCAATGAGTCACCAGCCAATCTCTGAATATCCCTGGTTATTTAAGTGTGCTCAGCCCTCATACTGGTCCTGAGAAATATAGGTTCATAGCTTCTGCTCGTTCCAGGGAGGCTTTCAACGTGATTTTCCAGATTCCGGCTACTGACTTGAGCTTGTTCTGGCTTTGCACCGACCTGATCTGACTGATACCCATTACTGACTACCTGGCCTGTATCTTACTTGATCCCCACCTGCTTCTTTTGTGCCATGCACTGGCATCTCTCTGACTCGTGGCCAGCTGTCACCTACTCCAGGACCACTCCAAGTGGCAGTGATCTGGTAACCCCCTTACAGAAAAGTCCTGATCCCTGGTACAGTTGGTCCATATCCCTTTGCCAGTCTCACCAAGTACAATGTATGGTGCCCTCCTTGATTTTCTGTGTGTTCATCCACATGCTGTGGTCTTTTCAGTTCATTGATCATGGGAGTCTCAAGTTTTGGACCACAGGATAGGACATCAATTTTAGAAGCTTGGCAAACCATAAGATATGCCATATTGTCTCACAGATAAAACTCTCTGCTCTCGGACCTGCATTTATTTCCAAAACAGAGATCTCCAGGTCCTATCTTGCCTAATAAACCAACCTGTGTCCACCTCATCACCAAAAAAATGTAATATAAAAGGTAGCCACTAGGGTTGAGTGATCGGGATCGGAAAAGATTGGATTCCGATCGGCGATCGAGCAAATTTCACGATTGGGATCAGCTGGAAAATGATCGGAAATCGTATTTTGAAATCTCAAGTTCGGCTCAACCCTAAAAGTGACTTTTCCCATAGAGAAACATTGACTAGGGTTGAGCGATCGGGATCGGAAAAGATCGGATAACGATCGGCAATTGAACAAATTTCACGATCGGGATCGGCTGGAAAATGATTGAAAATCGGATTTTAAAATCGATCCTGAAATCTCAAGATCGGCTCAACCCTAGTAGCTACACATGTGACTGTCTACATCCGCTTTTAAAAACAGCCTCACCAGGTGGGACGGGGTTTGTAAATATGTGTGTGTCCCAAATGTGGGAACGCCACCTATCAGATGTTTATGGCGCATCCAGTGATTGGCTGATGGGCATTTCCTGAGTGTCGAGATGGGACGAGGAAGGGGAGACCGGTGGAGACTTGGTAAGCAAAAGAAAATGGGATGGGGGAGTATCGCGACATTAATTTTATAGCCCTTTCCAAAAAATAAAAAAAAATTCCTAACTTCCAACCCTGTAAAGTTTCTAGTTCCAACATGGCCTCCAACGAGCCAGTGGCCAACATACATCAACCATTACTGGGATGTGAACAAACTGGCTTGAGAGATAATGGAAAACTAGTTCCATTTAATAAGTTTGTGGCGGACCTTCACCCACAAGTAACGGGTCTGTGATTTTTTTTTTTTTATGAAGAGGGTGGTATGAAGGGGCCAAGGTACTTAAAATGAAGGGATTATTGTGGGCACCATGGTCCAGGAATTCTGGTCTCTACAAACGTTCTGTTCTCTAGCCCGGAGTTCCAGAAAGTTATTGCTTGAATTTCCTCAGATATTTCAGATTTTCCCTCGTATATATTTCCTCAGATTCCCGGAGGAGCGGCGATCCATTGCACATGGAATTTATCACTCTCCGCAGATGCAGAAAGAACGAATTGTAGAAGTTACTCGTGTTCTGTCGGAAGGTACAAAAACTTCTGGCCAGTTGCACAATGTACTAAATGCTCTATTATTATAACTGTGATATCACTGGACACGAGGAGGAGGGATATAGAACTATCTGTACTCGGCCTACGATTGTCATAGGTGGCGGCATCTACTGGGAAGCTCAGACCCCAACCCGGGCCCCTCTATTCAACTCTTTATCAGTCTACCGAAAATAACTAAAAAATACTGGCAAGATCACAAACTTCTTATGAGGGAAGATTATAACACGGCGTGTAATATGCATCACCACACCTCGATGGGGACTCTTCAGATAGAAAGATCGACTATCTCCAGCAGTCCCATGTGGTGGGCCTCAAACTTCAGTCAGTTTCACTCCTAATAAATGCCCCTACATGGCACGATCCTGGTTTGGGAGGCATTTTGGACGAAATGTTAAGATGGACAACCCCTTTAAGGACTTGTTGTCTATAAGACTAGGGTTGAGCAATTGGGATCGGAAAAGATCGGATCCCGATCGGCGATTGAGCAAATTTCATGATCGGGATCGGTTGGAAAATGATCGGAAATCGGATTTTGAAATCTCAAGATTGGCTCAACCCTAAAAGTGACTTTTCCCATAGAGAAGCATTGACTAGAGTTGAGCGATCGAGAAAGATCGAATCCTGATCGGCGATCGAGCAAATTGCACGATCGGGATCGGCTGGAAAATGATCGGAAATCGGATTTTAAAATTGACCCCGAAATCAAGATCGGCTCAACCGATAGACACTTATATGAATGACAATACCCGATTGGTCTCGATATAGAAAGCACAATCCTATAAATATCCCCAAATATCTCAGTTTTAGTCCAGATGTAAGGCACTTGTCAGCTGCCCGGTAACCGTATATCGCAAGCAGTGACCTCCTGAAGGTGACACCGCCATCCGCTGCTCTGAGCTATTGATGTTCAATGCAGCGTCCTCTGGAGGGAGATGCGGCGCTTTAGAAGGACAATCGATGTGTTCTGAAGCCCTTGAAAATGGCCATTTGAGATCGGCTACACATGTCAGGGAACAGATGGCAGCTTGACTTATACTCTAATTTGGAAGTGAATGACTTCCACCGATGAGACAGAGACCAGCGTCTGGACCACCTGCCGCCACATACTGAGCCTTCAAGCCCAAGGAGATCCATCTTATTGGCGAAGAGCTGCGAGAATTCACTGGAAATCTTAAAAAGTGTGTGCTCACCCCTAAACACTTTATACAAGTTACATCATTATTGGGGGGTTTTTAATTCTGAAAGCTGTACAAAGCCAAAAAAATTTCACACTCACCAGTTTAATCCTCCACCACTCCCAGTGCTGCCACTCCAGTATAACCTATTGACAGGGGTGTAACAAGTAACTGGGGCTTCATACTTACTCGTAATGAGGACCCCCCCCCCCCCCCCCCGTATACAACCCACATACACACAGTGATGTCACGGTACAGAGATAATACACACAGTGATGTCACAGTACAGGGATAATACACACAGTGATGTCACAGTACAGGGATAATACACACAGTGATGTCACAGTACAGAGATAATACACACAGTGATGTCACAGTACAGGATAATACACACAGTGATGTCACAGTACAGGATAATACACACAGTGATGTCACGGTACAGGGATAATACACACAGTGATGTCACAGTACAGGGATAATACACACAGTGATGTCACAGTAAAGAGATAATACACACAGTGATGTCACAGTACAGGGATAATACACACAGTGATGTCACAGTACAGGGATAATACACACAGTGATGTCACAGTACAGGATAATACACAATGATGTCACAGTACAGGATAATACACACAGTGATGTCACAGTACAGAGATAATACACACAGTGATGTCACAGTACAGGATAATACACACAGTGATGTCACACTACAGGGATAATACACACAGTGATGTCACAGTACAGGGATAATACACACAGTGATGTCACAGTACAGGGAGAATACACACAGTGATGTCACAGTACAGAGATAATACACACAGTGATGTCACAGTACAGGATAATACACACAGTGATGTCACAGTACAGGGATAATACACACAGTGATGTCACAGTACAGAGATAATACACACAGTGACGTCACAGTACAGGGATAATACACACAGTGATGTCACAGTACAGAGATAATACACAGTGATGTCACAGTACAGGATAATACACACAGTGATGTCACAGTACAGAGTTAATACACACAGTGATGTCACAGTACAGGATAATACACACAGTGATGTCACAGTACAGAGATAATACACACAGTGATGTCACAGTACAGGGATAATACACACAGTGATGTCACAGTACAGGATAATACACACAGTGATGTCACAGTACAGGGATAATACACACAGTGATGTCACAGTACAGGATAATACACACAGTGATGTCACAGTACAGAGATAATACACACAGTGATGTCACAGTACAGGATAATACACACAGTGATGTCACAGTACAGGGATAATACACACAGTGATGTCACAGTACAGGATAATGCACACAGTGATGTCACAGTACAGGATAATACACACAGTGATGTCACAGTACAGGGATAATACACAGTGATGTCACAGTACAGGGATAATACACACAGTGATGTCACAGTACAGGGATAATACACACAGTGATGTCACAGTACAGGATAATACACACAGTGATGTCACAGTACAGGATAATACACACAGTGACGTCACAGTACAGGGATAATACACACAGTGATGTCACAGTACAGGGATAATACACACAGTGATGTCACAGTACAGGGATAATACACACAGTGATGTCACAGTACAGGATAATATACACAGTGATGTCACAGTACAGGATAATATACACAGTGATGTCACAGTACAGGATAATACACACAGTGATGTCATGTATGTCATGTATGTCAGTGATGTACATCACATCATATGAAGAAAGTAATGATAATGATGTCACATGCAGGTATTATGATCTTCCAGGACTGTAATATAGGTGCTATCACTTTTCCCTCTATACAGTATAACAATTGATACTAATAACATGTATATAATTTTATACGATGATAATTTTCATTCAGGATGGTGACTTGATGATGGGCGAGTACGGTCTGGTTAATATCTAGATATTTATGACCTGTAACCTGTAATCTCATCATCAAAGCAAACTGATATAAATCTGAGCTCTTCCGACTCGCACCCGTGAGACGTATCATATGAAGCTAAACCTGCTGTCAGTGTTTCTGTTGGGTGGTAAATAAGGTGCGGGCCGTGACCCGGAAGCCA
This sequence comes from Leptodactylus fuscus, assembly GCF_031893055.1. Classification (NCBI taxonomy): domain Eukaryota; kingdom Metazoa; phylum Chordata; class Amphibia; order Anura; family Leptodactylidae; genus Leptodactylus; species Leptodactylus fuscus. Next base: position 206,084,585 of record NC_134269.1, on the reverse strand, counting down.
AGGGGGCAGATGTTGTGCCTCAATAGTCAAAAAAGGTGACAATGAGCCCATGCCCATCTGGTGGCTTGTTGAGAGTAGAAGACGTGGTCGTATTTCAAAAGACTTTGTACCCCCATATACATTACCGGGAGAAGGTCATTCTAAGACCACCCATCTTCAAGATGAAATAAGGAATTCCACCCCGGGCACATAAACACTGAAGACGTTACACCAGTCCTTCACGACTATGTACTTGATACCCAACCATAAACTGTAACCCTTTGGCAGCCATTTTAAACAACAAATTGTCCAGTTTAGAAACCTATTCTCAGATACCCCATTAATAGAGGGGGGACTTTTTTGTTTCTTTCTAGGATCCTTATCTCTTGGCTAAAGCAAACATTGGTCCAAAAGATGGTCTCCAGCTCTGGAGGACCCGATCTGTCCTGAATGCCGCCATTGCTTCATATAGCCGATCCTTGAGGGAAGCCCCACCAAACTAATATTGGATTAGAGATGAGTGAAACTCACAAAATTTTGTTTCAGGTTCGGGTTGAACAAGTTTGGATAGAACTAGAAGTGACATTATTATACTGTAGGATCTCTTCAGACCCCAGAGTATGAGAGTTGGAGGCCCAAGAGAGGTGTAACAACTAAAAAACAATCATAGTCTCCGTCCTTCACCTCTTTTGGATCTCTTCGTGGTGTCTACCACCTCAAGCGTGCATGGTCATAGCTGAGGCCCGATCAATGGGTCCATGGTCATAGCTGAGGCCCGATCAATGGGTCCATGGTCATAGCTGAGGCCCGCTCAATGGGCCACATGGACACGCTGAGCGTCATGACATCACCAGGAGAGCACTGGGCCTCCGGCTCTTATATGTTGGGGTTTGAAGAGAACCCATGTCGTGGCAGAGCATTTAGTCCCTCAGACAAATCCACAATTGTTCAGTTTCGTTAAAAACCCAAATAATTTGGGATATTCGTGCCAAATCCGGCTAGTGACAAAACCGTTTGCCCATATTTACTATGGATAGGTCCCAGAAAACCCCTTTAACACCACAGTCAACTTTATTTTTAGGCTGAGATGACTGACAACAGGGAACACAAATGGAGCTAAGATGGACGATACCTGCCTAGTTTTAGAAAAACACTCCAGGAAGAAACAGTTCCCCCTATATTAGTGCCGCTTGTGGTTCAGTCAGTGTTGGACTGGGCCAACAGAGTACCAGAAGATCCTCCGGTGGGCCCAGGCTCTATGGTCTATGTCCTAGGGTGGGCCCTAGAACCATTTTATCTGGTGGGCCCAAGAAACTTCAGTCCGACAATGACTGCAAGAACAAATCTTGGCCCCTAAACCACCAACTACACCAATTTAGTATCCCTTTAAGAACCTGCTGCTTCACACCCCTGGTACGTCTATAACTCTATAAAGCCACTTCCATGTATAATAATTATGTTTTCTTTCCTACAATCAAAGTTTTCGCTCTATTTGGTTACCCGCCCCACCACAAAACATAAAGTGCTGCAGAAACACCGAGCGCCCAATCTCAGCATCTGTCATAGTATAGGTAATAATAAGCTACAGCCACTTATTACCAGGTCCCATGTGATGTCCCTGACTTAGTATACAGGGTGTGTACATACAGGGGTATGTAGAATTTGTGGGTCCTTTGCAGGGTAGTCTTTGGATAGATGCCAGTGAAATACGAACAGCACCCAACCAGGAAGGAAGCAAAGGAGTAAACTGGTAACTTGATGGCAACAAACCAAAAAATTAGAGACAAAAATTCAATAAATTTCAGTGAGGGAAAGGCAAAAAATAATAGCTGAAGACAATACCAAAGATGCACCAACTGCAAGAGACTTATAGGGAGTGTGCCACCATAACACAGCCCTGCCCTGCAGATAGATAGGTTACTGTCACCAGAACCAGCACATCACCCCAGTCCTGCAGATAGATAGGTTACTGTCACCAGAACCAGCATATCACCCCAGCCCTGCAGATAGATAGGTTAGTGTCACCAGAACCAGCATATCACCCCAGCCCTGCAGATAGATAGGTTAGTGTCACCAGAACCAGCATATCACCCCAACCCTGCAGATAGATAGGTTAGTGTCACCAGAACCAGCATATCACCCCAGCCCTGCAGATAGATAGGTTACTGTCACCAGAACCAGCATATCACCCCAGCCCTGCAGATAGATAGGTTACTGTCACCAGAACCAGCATATCACCCCAGCCCTGCAGATAGATAGGTTACTGTCACCAGAACCAGCATATCACCCCAGCCCTGCAGATAGATAGGTTACTGTCACCAGAACCAGCATATCACCCCAGCCCTGCAGATAGATAGGTTACTGTCACCAGAACCAACATATCACCCCAGTCCTGCAGATAGATAGGTTATAGTCACCAGACTCAGCATATCACCCCAGCCCTGCAGATAGATAGGTTAGTGTCACCAGACCCAGCATATCACCCCAGTCCTGCAGATAGATAGGTTACTGTCACCAGAACCAGAATATCACCCCAGCCCTGCAGATAGATAGGTTACTGTCACCAGAACCAACATATCACCCCAGTCCTGCAGATAGATAGGTTATAGTCACCAGACTCAGCATATCACCCCAGCCCTGCAGATAGATAGGTTAGTGTCACCAGAACCAGCATATCACCCCAGCCCTGCAGATAGATAGGTTACTGTCACCAGAACCAGAATATCACCCCAGCCCTGCAGATAGTGTCACCTGAATCACACAGTGCATTCCCTTTTGCATTAGCCTTGTGATTGATATCATATGGCGGTATTATTTATCAGTTATGTATATTATTTGTTTCGCATTGAAACATCCAATGATTTTCAAAGAAAATCTGAAACCATCACAGACCGATGGAGGTAAACTATAGACCTGGAGCATTTTTAACACAAGTGAATTATAATTCCCTGCTTGTGGATCCTTACACATTTTCGATCAGTGAGGGGTCTGGAGACAAAATGAAAAAAATAAAATAAAATAAGATAAGATAATAAGATAAGATAATCCTTTAATAGTCCCATAATGGGGACATTTCAGAATAGATAACCTCTTTAAGGAATTCTCTGGTGGTTCAAAGATGTAAGCCATTTTAGTGTTGATAAAGATTAGAGTCTACTAGACAAGTGGGCGGTAACATTGTGGTTTCTCTGTGGGCGGGGTCTGTGTGTGCTCTATGTCACGCATTGGTACCGCCCACTTGGTTAGTTGACCCTAATGTACTACAAGGGCTTATATCTTTGGAACGGCTGAATGGATTTGCATAAACAATACACCAAAATGTTCAGGGTGACAGCACCGATCAGATGAGGGATATCATTGGGCTTTTCACACCGAGTGATTGGTACTATTTAAAGGCAACAGAGAAAGAAGGGGTTAACCGTGTGCGACTTTCCCCTGTAACTGAATACAATAGGATTACGCAATCTGTATCCCATGGCTACGTTCATACACATTACAATATCCGATCAGCGTTGCCAGATTAATTAGAAAAACTTTCAGCCACATCAATAGTGTCGTATTTATGAGTGATGTGTTTGTGTATTTGGCGAGTCGCACCCATTTTTTCCCTCTTTAGATTTCCTGTTGTCAGATGCGATGGTTTATATCTACACTGAAGATACAGAAAATTGAAACCAGTAGAATAAAAGTGAAACAACAAGAACACTAGAATCAACTTATACATTATCATCTAGAGGGAAAAGGATCCTTCACATGGAGAGTTAGCCAGTGACTAGTGGTGCCTATAACCAACAACCTCAACAGTGCCTCCTGCAGGTTGAACGTGACCAAGACAATGGGACATATTTAGGGAGACTGGCTAATTTATGCCCAGAGCTGGCAGAGGGTGCACTTCCCCTAAGATGAGGCCACTCCTCCTCATAACTGAAGTGCACCTTCCACCATCTCAGTGGAAAGGTACAACAGAAAATTGGCGTACAAGGCCTAATAAAGCTGCCCCATTTACTTCCACCATAGCTGATTTTGCCACCAGAATATACAGCAGATTGATCATTTTCCCTGTAGCGGCCTCTACAGGAGATATGTAGTATTACATGGTGACCATCTTACAGAAATCTCGAGTGGGGGATCCCCATATATCTTGGGCATACGTTCACAAAACAGTTCCTTACAATGAGTGTTACATCTTGTACCTCAAAGTCATCAAGAACCATGGCTTCCCTGCTCTGGTTGTAGAGCGGCATTGGATTGCCAAATAAACCAAGGGCCAATGATGATGCCAACCAATCAATGAACTATCAGCCTGGCGCTAGTTTTATTGACAAGCTAGTGCCAGTGTTTTACTGCCTCATTGGAGACCGGTGGCAAGTCCTGACTTCAACAGGTTCCTCACGACTGAGACGGAGTTGGATGCAATGGTGGAGCAGGTAGCAGTCAGCTGTCTGCTCTACCAGTCACTCGGAGACCCACGCTGCGTGCAACCAAGAACCACGCAGACATAAGGAAACCTGCAGACGTTAGTATTCATTTTATTTTTAGGCCAAAACTGGAGACCATTACGGGGGCATTACACCATGTAGTGGCAAGTAAGAAGGCATTTTACTGTATGAAGGGCAAACTAGCCCCGCCTCCTGTGCACTTGCTGGCTTATTTGCACATCCATAAAAAGGTTTTTCTCTCTGCATTGCTTCATCGGTTTGTTTTGTTCCCACTCCTATTACAAGTCACTTTTATTGTGCATTTTGAGCCTGATCGTCTTCTAGACCTATAACAATTTTGCATTCAGCCATAGACACTAGTGCTGCTATTTTGGACTAAGCTGCACTCGGCCTCATTCTCTCACATAGTTTAGGTTTTCTAAGATCTTCATGTAACTACTGAGGTTTTGGTTTCCTTACTAGTTTCCTAGAAATGCAGTAAAACAAGTGATAAACATACATCTGATCGCTGCTGCAAAAGAAAGAAGTGACAATAGTGACACCTACTGAAACTAGCACATGTTCCGAGCGCCCCGCACTTCTATAGATTTCTATTAGCACAATGGTTAATTGGTGACAACATTTTGCGGTTTTCCACATTATGCAGAATACTTGACATTATTATAGATTTCCTCTTTCTTGCAGCTGGTAACACATGCACACATAGTGTATATATATATATATATATATATATATATATATATATATATATATATATATATATATATCACTATCTCTGTCTCTCTCATATATATATATATATATATATATATATATATATATATATATATATATAAATATATATATATACACAGTGACAATTTTCATCCATTAGGTCCATTAGTAACAGTCATCAAAAGATTGTATAAATCTACCCAAAAAAGCAGGATTATATCGAATCATAGAAAACAATATAAAAAAGCCAACAAATCTATGGAAAACGCGATGTGTGAACCTGGTTTTATAGTTTTAATATTAATTGCTTCACCTTATAGTCTGTCTGCACACATTTATAAGGTGTACTACTCTGCTCCTCCACTAGGGGTGTGTGGCAAACACACCGATAAAGACATCACCTTAAAGAGAACCTTTCATTTCCTCTGGCACATGCGGTGTTATATACTGCTAGAAAGCCAACAGTGCGCTGAATTCAGTACACTGTCAGCTTTCCCGTTATGTGTCCCGGGGGAAGAGCTATCGGTGCATTGACCGATAGCTCTTCACTGTCAGAAGGGCATTCCTGATAGTCCAGCTGGGGACGCCAGTGTGTAGCGCTATACTGTGAGGGGGCGTTCCTTATCGCCCAGCGATAGGCTATTCTCACTGCTCAGTGTCCTTGGCAAGTGCACCGATCGCTCTTCCACTGGGACACATAACGGGAAATCTGACAGTGTGCTGAATTCAGTGTACTATCAGCTTTCTAGCGGTATATAAAACCGCATGTGTCTGAGGACATAAAAGGTCCTCTTTAAAGAACTCCAGTAAAATTTACATTTGCCTCCCACTTTGAAGTAGTGTAGAGTTTCTGAGTAATTTGACAGCTTTATTGTAAATTTATGTGCTCCCCTCAGTAGCGCAGATCTCCTCTCTGCTCCTCTGATGCATGCAATGTTTCTAGTATATAAAGTTATGTGCTCTCCTCAGTAGCGCTGATTTCCTCTCTGCTCCTCTGATACATGCAGTGTTTCTAGTATATAAAGTTATGTGCTCCCCTCAGTAGCGCAGATCTCCTCTCTGCTCCTCTGATGCATGCAATGTTTCTAGTATATAAAGTTATGTGCTCCCCTCAGTAGTGCTGATCTCCTCTCTGCTCCTCTGATGCATGCAATGTTTCTAGTATATAAAGTTATGTGCTCCCCTCAGTAGTGCTGATCTCCTCTCTGCTCCTCTGATGCATGCAGTGTTTCTAGGTTATAAAGTTATGTGCTCCCATCAGTAGCGCTGAGCTCCTCTCTGCATGCAGTGTTTCTAGTATGTAAAGTTATGTGCTCCCCTCAGTAGCGCTGAGCTCCTCTCTGCTCCTCTGATGCATGCAGTGTTTCTAGTATGTAAATTTATGTGCTCCCCTCAGTAGCGCTGAGCTCCTCTCTGCTCCTCTGATACATGCAGTGTTTATAGTATGGACAGGAGGTCACACTCACAGGCAAGTCATTAGATGAAAAAATTGATTAAACCCAAAATTGTTTTTTTTTTTATACTCTGGGTATCTAAGTATAATAATTGGAATCTGTGTAAAGATTAAAAAAAAATTACTTCAACATTTCAGGCTTCTGCCTGGGCCCCAGATCACAGCTGAGGCTTTGACGCTAGTGTCATCATGTACATTGTAGTGTAAAAGTGTGATGACGTTAATGCCCCTGGTTGACCCCCCTGAGGCCCAAGGACTGGGTAACCTCGGGGTCCAAAGACACGGTGGAACCCAGCATAGGAGAGTACTTTTTTTTGTACACAGATTCTATGACCTCCAGTTATTCTTTGCTCTGCACTTACATTTCAGTTCGAAAGAAATTTTCTCAGCAAATTTCACAAACATAAGTTCACATGGAGGAATTTGCTGCGGATTCCGTCCTCGAATCTGAGTCAGATTTCATCGAGATCTCTGGGAGGCAGAGAGCGCAGCAGGATGCTGAAAAAATACAGGGATCCCATAGCTCGAGACTCCGTGCTGGTTAGGCATAACCAGAGGCAGAAAAACTCTGCATCGGCATCCCGTTGTGGCTAGGCCGTGGCTGGGAAATGAAGTGGAATTCCTCGCTGTGTGAACACACCCTAAATGAGACGGATATCGCAAGGTTCTCCCGACACTGGTTACCAATAAAGTCCCTCTACCTCCATGATGAACCTGACCCATTCATAGAATTGAATGGTGGGATGTCATACTCCATGTCACCAGCAGTGGCCACTATTTCATAAAGTACTAGGCGCCAGCCGAACTCTATCATGAAAACACAATTGGATGAGACAAGCCCTTTCATTACAATGTATCCAATTGGTCCATTCGACCAACAAGTGACTTGTTCGCCCTTCCTACATCTTGCCACAGTATACCCAGGCCCACTCTATTTTGCTTTTCTACCACTTGGGCTTCATTATATCCAAGTAAAATAAATAGCATATTTAGGATTTCCTTCGCCAGATCTAAAACCAGCACAAAAACACTTAAATAGATCTTACACACCACTAAACCAAGCTTAATGTAACAAAAATGTCTAAACAATCACAGATTTACAAGCACACAAAAAAAAGACACCGCAGAATTATCCGTTATGTTTGTGGGTGATCTTTGATTTTAGGAACAGGACAAACATGACTCATCCATCAATTAGGAGAACCAGGAAGTTTGTGAATGAAAAACATTTGGATAAGAACTTAGTAGATTCTTTTATACCACCTGGAATTCATCTAGGATCAGTTGCAGAATCCCCCCCGGTTTGAGGGCCAAGACAGAAACGAAAGCCCCCCCACACTCAACAAACTAAGCAATATGGTGTTCCCTTTGCTTGGATGAACTTTGTCTTAAACCAGAGATCAGAAACTTGGCATGGGCTCACTGCAAAGGACTGTGGGTGTCTGTGTAGATGTCTGCAGAAGGTCTGTGATTGAAACCATTCAAGAATTTCGTTTCAGAATCATGCTATAGTTTATGCCGTGTTAGGACCAGGATTTGCTGATTCCACAAACCCGAACTGAGCTGTCTCGTATTAGACGCCGCTCCATAAGGAGAACACAAAAAAACAAAAATATAAATTTAACAGTCTTGGAATTGACTTATGGTGACTTGAAGATGTTCTTCAGCTGAAGCCTGAGATATATGATGGTGATTTTGGAGATCAGAAAAACATAAAGCTACAGTGAAACCTCTCCACATTCTCTGTGAAGGATTTCCATCCTTTGAGAAGACCATTTCACAAGAAGACTACTTTTTCATGCAATTTTGGGTGGTCATCTCAAAGAGGTTTCCTGGTTTATAGATTTAGCTATCTTGGAATTGACTTGAAGTTGTTCTCCTTCTGAAGCCTAAAATGGTTTACATTGTGCTGTTCTCAAGATCACAAAAATAAGATAACAATATAGATTTGACCATCTCAGAATTTGTTTGTGGTGGCTTGGAGATGTTCTCCGCCAGAAGCCTAAAATGGTTTACATGGTGCCATTTCTGGAGATCACAAAAATGAAACAACATTATAGATTTGGCCATCTTGGAATTGGCTTGTGGTGACTTGAAGATGTTCCCCACCTGAAGCCTAATATGGTGCCATTTCTGGAGAGCACAAAAATGAGACAACAGTATAGATTTGGCCATCTTGGAATTGGCTTGTGGTGACTTGAAGATGTTCCCCACCTGAAGCCTAATATGGTGCCATTTTTGGAGATCATAAAAATAAGGCAACAGTATAGATTTGGCCATCTTGGAATTGGCTGGTGGAGACTTACAAAAGTTCTCCACCTGAAGCCTGGGATGGTCCACATGATGCTGTTTTTCAAGATCAGGAATGTAAGGCAAAATATATCAATTTGACAATCTTAGAATTGACTTCAAGATGTTCTCAGCTTGAAACCTAAGATGGTCTAAATAGTGAGGCTTCTGCTTTGAAGGCATTGATCTACTAAAAAACAGTTTTGCCTGCCCCATTGATAGGTTATAAATGTATACTGGTTGGAGGTCTGAATGCAGGGATCCCTAATGATCACCAGAATTGAGGTGACCTTGTGAGCCCAATAATAATAATAATAATAATAATAATAATAATAATTGGTCCATGTCCCTTTGCTTACAACTTTACAAATTATGTGATATAAAATGATGTGGAAAAAGGTAAATTTATATGATCTCTGATCTCTTACTCTTATCTATATCAAATGGGTTTCTGTCTGTCTGTTCTTTATGCATGACCAAACTACTGGACTGATCCTCAACAAATTTGGCACACAGGTATATCCGATGCCCGGGAAGGTTTTAGACCGGGTCTCAGCTCTCTAGGACGTACCATTCCTGAGATACAGTATTCCCAAAAAAATACCCTGTATTAGCCAATACAAGCCTGCAAGTCATTCACTCATATTCCAACTACCAAACACAACGTCACATGTCACTTATCAGCCAATAGAAGCTTGCAGGTGCTTAGTCTTCATATGCACACAGCTTTACGCAAGGTTTCCAAAACAACCCAGCCATTTTGCTTCACCGCTTTAAGTCAGCTTTAAAGGGGTAGGGTGCTGTGGATGAGGCTATTGCACAAGGTCATATACATACTGCTTTACTCCAGGTGTCCAAAACAATCAATAAAAAGTTTTTCACTCATATCTAAACTGAGATACACATGATACTTATTGACCAATGGAAACTTGCAGGTTTTTCAGTCTTGACATACACACAGCCTTACTCCAGATTTCCATTGCAAGTGAACTATTTAGGACCTCTATTAGTTAATAGTGATTCTCAGCTCCTTAAACATTCATTCGTATGACGTGTATCAGCCAATATAACTTCACATTTCATTTACCAGGTTTCTGTAACAACACAGCCATAAATAGATTGTACCTATACTGGATGTCAGCATTCTTAGAAATTGAAATGTATTTTAACTGCACACAGACGGCCTCCAAAGTAGACCAGTGCCAATTCTTATGGGGCCACTACACAAACAAAAAAATGAAATATACCCTTGCGATGCCGCGTCCTTCTGCTAGTAGATAAGAAAAATACATCATTTTTAATTACTCTTCTACAAAGTTAAAGTTTACTTAGATTAAATTCTGAAATATTTTCCTTTCTTCTGTATTTAGCATGAAAAAGGTACAATTTTTTTTTATTTTTTTTTTTAATTGTCTTGCCTGGTTACAGGACTACCATGTAAAAACCGAATTATTGAAAGTCAAGTTTTGTAACTATATTATACATTTATTGCCACGTACGATCATCAAATTTCTCTCATTCTGAATATGTATTCTCATTTTATGACATTTCTTGTACGTTTTACCGCCTTTTACAGTAAATTTTTTTTATGTTCCAACCACAAGGTAATGTTTTGTAAATTTTCATTCTCAGTTTTATTTCATCAATGACATTATTATTTATTTCAGATTTTTTTGTATTTTTTTTTAAAAACTCTTATGGCCTCATATTGTAAAACCCAACTAACCCATTTTCCGAATAAGCGAGGATCATTCACAATGGCCGTATTTTGCACACCTGCTCAACAGTTATTTATATACAACAGTTTCATGAAAACCTACAGACCGTGGAGTATGGTTCTCAGATTCAAAGGTCGCTTTGTGAATAGAGACAAGAAGCAATGATGTATATGAAGTTAGGATTGACTCCCTCAATTACAAAAAAAAGAAAAGAAAAAAAAAATCTAAATTTTTTTTTAAATTCAAATGAAAACAAGAGCCGAAACATAGCGAATTAGGATGATATAATATTTAAAGATTTTATAATGATTTATTCATAGATATTCTAGATTAAATTTTTATTTAAAAAATCCCCATTTTTTTTATCTAAATTTTTGATCTGATCTGTTGTCCACAATTAATTGAACAAAAATAATAAAAACAAGGGTGAACCATAGGCACAAAGAAAAATATCAATCCAATCGAAATATTATAATATATTATAAATGATTTATTCATAGATATTTCAGAATTCAGACAAAAAAATAAAATAAAAAATCCTTTAACTGTACCCTTCAAATTTTGATATCATTGGGCAACACGGTGGCTCAGTGGTTAGCACTGGGTTCGAATCCCGCCAGGAACAATATCTGCAAGGAATTTGTATGTTCTCCCCGAGTTTGTGTGGCTTTCCTCCCATTCTACAAAAGACATACTGATGAATTAAAGGGAGTCTATCATTGGGATATTACATTTGTAACTAAGCTTTTAGAAAGGCTATTGTAGACATAAGTTTCCTGGTCGTTGTAGGTGTTTTCACGAAAAACCCGTTTTCTTCTTATGCAAATTAGGAGCACATGGGGCGTTCCTCCTGTGCTCCGAGCACCCCCTCGTCATTAGACTAGACTTGCATCACCGTCCCCTTCTTGCTTGCTATTCACTCCTCATTTTGTTTCCTTCCTTGACTTGTGGGTGCAAACAAAATCTTGCGCATGTGCTGTATGCTCGGCCACTTCAGCTTCGGGTCTGAGTGTACAGCGCATGCTCCGGGCACCATCTTGGACTTCTTCTTTGATGAGCACCTGCACAATACGATGATCTACAAGGAAGCAACGAAAAGAAGGAGTAAACAGCAAGCAAGAATGGGGGTGGTGATGGAAGTCCAGGATGATGATGCATCAACGCCTAAGCCTGGGGCCCCACGTTGCAGAAACGTACCTTTTTTTGTTGCAGATTTTGCTGCGACTTTTTGAGCCAAAGCCAGGAGTGGAATGAGCAGAAGGAAGAAGTATAAGAACTTCCTATATATTTCCCATTCCCTCTGTAGCCGGTCCTGTCTTTGGCTCAAAAAACCGCAGCAGAATCTGCAACAAAAGAAGCTGTGTTTCCACAACGAGGGGCCTTAAAGGGGCCTTTTTTTTAATAATACTTCCAATACTTACCTGAAAATCTCCTTAAACTCCAATTCTGAGGCCTCCCAGGTAGCTCACTGATCTACTTCACGGTCTCTCGTGACACAAAGGAAATATCGACCAATCGTAGCTAAGGACAGGTCAACATTCTGGCCAGTGATTGGTTGAAAAAGTCAACCATGTTATGCATCAATACTTTGTAAAGTAACACAACAATTTTTTTTAGTTTACGTTAAAATATATGGAATCAATTTTCATATAACAAATAAATAAATAAAAAAAACTACAAATTTTTGGTTTATTGGATTTGAGGATTTCAAAAAAATTAAAAAAAAAAAGCAAAAATTAAACAAACAAAAAAAAAAAAAGAGCAGATTTTCAGTAAAGATATTGAGATGTAAAAGCCTCCTTACAGTTTCAGCCATTGCCCCTGACAGATCTGTACGTCTGGGACCATTGTGCGGATGATCAGAGTGTACAACCGTGTATCATGTTTTATTTTATGTTCCCATACATTTCACGGTAAACACATGCAAAGCTTAGCAGGGAGCCCGCGTGTTTGGCAGGTAGGCCCTGGGAACAGTGAAATAAAAGAAGAGCCTTGGTATGGAAAACATTTCACACGATGTGAGACTGTATTTCTCAATTTCATCACTTGCACACATACGTGATGTGATCCTGGGATCCGGGGTTGCGCGGTTTGATGAAGAATGTTTTTTATTTGGTTGTCAGGCGTGCTGTTACTTTTATAGGCAGCGAATCGAGCTGTGGTGTTTTATTGTTAAGGTGGATTACGGAGCCCCAAAAACCATCCTGCTTGGGGGTTCCAACGGCTTTCCCAGGCTCCTGAATGACAAATCTAATAGCTGGTGTGCAGAGGAAAAGGTGATTTGCCATTCCGGGGATGGAAAGCTGGATGACCACAAGAAAGAAGTCATCACACCATCCAGGATGACTAGAATAATTTTTAAAGGGTTTGTCCAGCGGGGAAATTTTTTATTTTTTCAAATAAAATCTCCAACTGTTCCCATTCCAGGTCCCCACTGGTCTGTTTCCTGGACCATCTCGTCTTGTCTCTGCGGACAGTTATGGTTTGGCATGACCTCAAGCTAAAATGGGACCAGGAAGGAGAGACCAGCAGGGACCTGGCGAGGTGAGCATTGCCCCATCAGATTCTTCATTTTTCAGTTTTTTGGAGAAATTAGGTCATCTACACGAACACGGCCCAGCCGAGGGTGCACCTTATTTATCACAAGACTTGCACCTCACTGTAAGTCAGGTTAATCCATTTGCTGGGTGTACAATACGTCGATCTTGAGGAATCCCCTCCAATGATTTAGCAACAACTCTAAATCTACGTCCCACGACTGATGCAAGTCAATATAGATCAGCACACAAAATATTGCAGTAGACGTGGGACGTATTTTTTACAGAAAATTGTTCACTGCAAAGATCTTGTATAGAGCCGCAAGGAGTCAAAGGATAAAATTCTGGCTGTCCACAGTCACCACTAGAGGGAGCTTACTATGTGCCGATTTATTTTTGACTCCCGTGTATACAAAGTATAGAGGGTACATTGAATGTCCATTATTTTTTCAATGACATCGCTGGTCGAAAGAGTTAGGATCCAGTTATTTCCATAGGCCAGAGGCTCCGACGCGAATGTGAACGTAGGCCTAAAACAATTTAAAAAAATTCTCAAGAATTCATTCAACAAAGGGTTAAAAACGATGTAAGAGGAGATTACGCAACTGAGAAACTTTCAAGATTATCGATGTTCTGTATTAATTTGCTCAGCTGGAAATCCCCCAAAAACACACAATCTATATCTGCTGTGGTCTCGGTTTAGATTTGATTCAGTTCTCAGTTTTTCTGTTCTCTATGAGGCTGTAAAGTCATCTCAGTAGCTGGACATGTCTCAGGGCAATGGTACATAGACGGGGTAAGTAGGGGAGATGAGAGGACATATAGGGCCACCACCACCATTTGTACCACTAGGGCATGAATGAAAAAGGTGCAGAGAGTCCTCCACCAATCCAACATTGCCTCTCTCGTGCACCCCATCAGTCTTTACTTGGCTTTAGTGATGACACGACAGTCTACCATACATGACGGTCTCACTGGTCTCCTAAGTGACCACCTACAATAGTCACATGGGTATTCGGGCATATAAGAAGCCAAGAAGACGCAAAAACATCAGAGAGCACTGAAATAGGCCGAATCGTGTAATTTATTAGGTAAGTAAAATTTTTGCATTTTACCCCATTTTCTCCTTTGATGCAATTTTTTGTGAAATCAAGGTGGAATCTGCCACTGATTTTGGGAGAGAATACTTATGAACGTACCTTAAGGGGGCTCTTCTGTGTACGGCCGCTTATGTCAAAATGGGACCAGGAACAAGAGACCAGACAAGGGAATGCTAGGTGTTGGAATTGGACAGGCATGGGAATTGGAGAGTGTGGCTTCTTTTATTTTATTTTTGTAGCCTACATTCATATTTGCCCCAGGGTCTCCGCTGGAGACTCGGAAAGAAATCGTCAGAGAGAAAGACTATGAAAACGGTGGACACCTGGCAGACCCCATTATAGTCTACAGGGTCTGTTGGAGTCTGTGGGTAACTGCTGTTTTAGAGGTCCCCCTGTTGACCCGAACACAGATGTGAATCTAGACTTACTTCACACTTCGAGCCCTTTTTAATTTTTTTCTCCATTGGACAATATTTTCCACCTTAGGACAGGCCATCAATATTAGATTATAGGGGTCCAACTCTTGGCAGCCCCATCATCGTCTGTTTAAAGGGGCCTTCAGTACTCAGTTGCAATCCCCAGTGGCAGTGTATGGTATTACAATTGCACTGCTGAATGGGGAAACCATAATACCACTCATAGTCGCTACAAGCTTTTGAAAGAGTGCGTACCAAAGAGGCCGCATTGAGCACGCGAACACTGTGGTACCTTCAGACAGCTGATCAGTGGGGGTGCTGAGAATCAGACACCTAGCGATCTATCTTAAGGATATGCCATCAAGTTTGATCCACCTGGAAGACTCTAAAGCAGAGGTTCCCAAACTTTTTTTTTACTTGTAGACCATTTTCAAAATTTTACTGGTTTCGGTGGACCCCCTGTTGCTACATTTCTACCATATTCCCAAAACTCGTCAAAAAATGTGAAGATTAGATTTAATGATGGAAATTTGCCTCGCGGCTGAGACCCCTGGGGGTCCACCTGGACCACTTTGGGTCTCACTGCTCTAAAGTCTCTACTAGTGGCTCTCGAGGCTAAATCTTCTGACAACTGTTTAGACTTGGCTTCCTTTTCCTCCACGACTATAGACCATATCATCGAGACGGTTTAGTATTGAATTTATGATATGACTCAGCACTTATCCTATAACATGTGGAGCGCTCTGCAATGTCTCACCTGTTTACCGACACACCCAAGGCTGATTTTGGTCAACTTTTTGGTGGTTCTCAATTCACCCGAGGAAGGATGCAACAGCCAAAAGGAGCCACAATCACTGGAGACAATCAGATTTATTTGCTTTATGTTTTGATGAGCGATTTTACTTGTTTGTTAGAGGTTGTGGAATAGGAATTAGTCATTTTGTATCTCACCACCGACCTCACCCATCGGAGGAGTTTCAGGGTAGCATGCAAAACATCTCAAAATGTTCATTACCTATACAAATAGGATTTGTCCATTTCACCATTTTTGAGGGGCAATGTTATGCAGAATAGCCCTTCATCAGAAAGGAATAGACTCTTCCTCTCTTGTCCAATCTATAGGTGGTTGTCCTAAAAGTCAAAATTCAGCCATTTAAAGAGCCTTAAAAAAATGACTTGGGTTCTCAACCTTCAAGGAGTAGACCAAAAAAAATCCCAACTCAAAAAGCTTCTCCACTCTCAATGCGCCTATCCCGTTGCCTGCCGTTGCGTTGGTGGTATGTCCCACCAGCTAGAACATCTGAACTGCACAGTGAGTGTCAGACCCCGATAGGTGACATTATCACTATGAAAACTTAATTTAGGGCCAGAAAACCGATTCAAGTGTCCTGAGCCAAAGTGCCCTCGTCCATATTATATGGCCGGTCGATGAGAGCTGAAGATCTTAACGTTATTCCATTGGTTGCAACTCTTTGTGGACTTGGCCTGTTTGTCTTAGCGCATGGTGGTTCCTTATTGGGATACCTGTCAGGTCGATTTGGGACACTAGACCGCCCACTGGTCCTTATAGACTGGGGGTTTAATGTCCCAAATGTCCCTGCTTTAAACCTTTATACTTACCTAGAGAGGAGTCTCATTGGTCTCCCCTCTGGTGCTCTCTGCATCTGCGCATGCATCAGAGGTACAGCGCATGCACAATGAAGTCATGTGTCCTGGTGGGACAACCCTTTGACTTTGGGATGAGTCTGCCAGATTCTGGAGATACATACATTTTGTCTTTAACGTACAAAAAAACCTAATATTTGACCAGAACTTCCTCAGCAAATAACAAGTTCATCTCTTACTTGGTAATGAGGAAACCTAAGCAGCACTTTCTTGTCAGAAGACTCGTAATTCTTGGAATTGATATCAGTTTAGAACTTCCTGTTAGAACACTCAGATTGAGGCGATTTCGCGAGCTGTTTCCTCTAGAGCTCACACTTTGTCTCTGCACATAATCTGTAACTGATATAAGAGAGCCCTGATAGTCCTACATTTATGGTCGCCTCATTCTAAAAGTGGCCATATACATTAGGTGAGGGTTGGACAAACTCGTAGATTTAGGCAAGACTGGAGGACCATTTAGTGTCCCAACATCACCCAACACCAATGTCGGAAACAAGAAAAGTTAAGAAGGTTGGGTCTTGAACAAGCCCCGTCTTTATTCTCAAGGGTGAAGTTTGGTGGCAGTTTTTGAAAACATATGCACACTTGGCTGAGAATAGTGTGCATGACTACAGAGGTGGAGGTAGTAGATGTCCTGCAAATGAATGGTATAAAGCCAATATATGGATTTGGATTCCTCTTCATTTCTCCTCCCCCATATTCCATAGTGGTTTCCATCACTGTTTGGGCCCAGATGAATGGGAAGTCCTGAGAACTATATGGCTTTAACTGCTGTGGAATCCGTGACAAGATTGAGCAGGATGCTTATTTTTTCAGCATCCTGCTCCGTTCTTGGTCTCCGATTGAAAACAATGGGAGGTAGAATCAGGGCGGAATCTGCCCGCTAATCGGTAACAGATTTCACTGTGTGAACAGGGACTTAAGCTAATGATACCTTAGGGCGGGTTCACACCTGTGCCCGTTCTCCGTTGTGCGGGTTTCCATCTTCTGCCCGAGAAACTGCACAGGAGACGGAAACCCAGGAGACAGTTTCTAATCCCATTCACTTGAATGGGTTTGCAAAGTGTCCGCCCATGAGCGTCTAGTGCCTATCTGCGGCAAAACCACTTTTGTTTTAACCGGACACACAGTCCTTCATGTCCAACTTTGTGTCCGGTTAAAAAAAACGGTTTTGCCGCAGAGGGGGACAAGATGTTCACGGGCGGACACTTTGCAAATCCATTCAAGTGAACGGGTTTGAAAATGGACTTCCAGGTTTCCGTCTCCTGTCCAGTTTCTCGGGCAGAAGATGTAAACCAGCAAAGTGGAGACCGGGCGCAGGTGTGAACCCACCCTGACTTTCATATGGCCGACGAATATTCCTCCATTGGGATTGGCCACACATGCATTTTCAGTGGGGAGAGGAAGTGAATAGGCCAGTGCTGTCACCTTGTATCTCTCATCGGATGGGACATATTACATTCTAGGAGTCAATAACCTGTGTTCGTTTGCCAAACTCACCGAAATCGGCCGTTTCGTATAGCTGGGGAGATGCCGTTTGGAATGCCCCTTTTTTGATGACACCTTCGATATGTCAGCAACACCTATGGGGTATTTCTACAAAATGGTCATGGTTCCAGGGAGAATTTCGTATTTTACTATGGAATGGAATTGTTTACATTGTCTAAAGGAGCGCTATCAGCGGAGTGCCACTTTTAGAAACTTTTTAGCCACTATGTTGTGAACCACATATACTAGCGATTGTTCACTATGGATTATCCCTTTATTAATAGAAAGCTCCCCTTGACAATACGCTGATCAAGTGATCTCCTGATGATAGGACCACCATGTTTAATCTCTCTATAGCTCCTCCACAGGGAGAATTAAGTATTACACAGTGTCCTTTGAAATTAATTGACAGTCCACATAACACCTGGACGTTTCGGGTCCTCCAGAGCAAGAGAGGCTATTCGTAATCACCCTATCACGGGGACCGGTACAGTATTTAAAGGAACGTTTTCTAAATGTGACAACCCCTTTAATGCTTAGTTTGGCCTGCACTTGGTTCTCACAATCTATAGCCGGTTACTATTAATTATATTATTAAAGCTTAGCCTGGAATCGATTATTTCGCTGTGGTTTTTCATGGATTTACAGCACATATGTTCCAGTAATGAGTTTTCCTTCCTTATTAATCTAAATTGCAAGGTGGAAACATTTATTGAGGAGTTTGGGTAATTAAAACCAAATTTAAAAAAAATTTTTTTCATTAATTCAACAATTTTCAAGATATTAGATCTTACGGAAATACTTGGCAAATCTAAAAGTGGATTCAGTGGTTGGATTCAAATTCTTGCAGGTTGGCTGTATAGTCTAGGCCACACCCCATGGCTCTTAGGGGGCGGGCCAGACTACAATTCAGTCAGACTACACTACAAGAGTCATCTCATTGTATCAAATAGATGACTAAAGAGATGAAAAATATTATCTAGAACCAATGACAAATTTATTACAAATGTATTTAGTTTTAGAATTTTACTTATCTAGCAAAGGAGTGTCCATTGTTCTGGTCCATCGGAGGGACCAAAAGGACTGCTAAAATAGCAAGACCCTATTGACTATAATGTTGGTTCTTTTGATCTGAAACCGTCGGATAAAAAAAAAAAAAAAAAAAAAAAAAAAAAAAAGGCACTGCGACGCCCGGATCAAATCTGCGTTCAGGGAGTCCGCTTGGGGACCGCCTGAATGGAAACCTATATGCATTAAAAAGCGATTAACTGGGAAACCTGCAGACCCCACAGACTACAATGTACGTGTGGTTTCCGCACAAAACATGTGGAGAGAAAAGTCCAGCAAGCAGCACTTTTCTATTCGCATGTTTCGGGCAGAAACCAAGCGTACCCCATTATAGTCTATGGCCGTGATGACGAACCTATGGCACGGGTGCCAGAGGTGGCACTCAGAGCCCTTTCTTTGGGAACCCATCTGTGGAACAGATTATACTGTGTGGGGGCCACCTTTGGAGCAAATTGTACTGTGTGGGGGCCACTGTGTAGCAGATTATACTGTGTGGGGACCACTGTGCAGCAGATTATACTGTGTGGGGACCACTATGGAGCAAATTATACTGTGTGTGAGGCCACTGTGGAGCAGATTATACTGTGTAGGGGCCATTGTGGAGCAGATTATACTGTGTGTAGGCCATTGTGGAGCAGATTATACTGTGTGGGGGCCACTATGGAGCAAATTATACTGTGTGTGAGGCCACTGTGGAGCAGATTATACTGTGTAGGGGCCATTGTGGAGCAGATTATACTGTGTAGGGGCCATTGTGGAGCAGATTATACTGTGTGGGGGCCACTATGGAGCAAATTATACTGTGTGTGAGGCCACTGTGGAGCAGATTATACTGTGTAGGGGCCATTGTGGAGCAGATTATACTGTGTGTAGGCCATTGTGGAGCAGATTATACTGTGTGGGGGCCACTATGGAGCAAATTATACTGTGTGTGAGGCCACTGTGGAGCAGATTATACTGTGTAGGGGCCATTGTGGAGCAGATTATACTGTGTAGGGGCCATTGTGGAGCAGATTATACTGTGTGGGGGCCACTATGGAGCAAATTATACTGTGTGTGAGGCCACTGTGGAGCAGATTATACTGTGTGGGGGCCATTGTGGAGCAGATTATACTGTGTGGGGGCCACTGTGGAGTTGACTGTACTGTGTGGGGGTCACAGTGGAGCAGATTATACTGTGTGGGGGTCACTGTGGAGAAGAAAGCTCTATAAAGCCCCATTCGTATGACCATATTCTGCAGGTCTGTAACTGTGTGCAATTGTGGATACGCACATTATTAAGGTTAAATTGCCGTGTTGGCACTTTGTTGCAGTTTGGGCACTCGGTCTCTAAAAGGTTCGCCATCACTGGTCTATGGGGTCCGTGGGTCTCCTTTAGATAACCGCTTTTTAATGTCTACAGATTTCCATTGAAGCGGTCCCCAAGTGAACGGAATGCAGATGTGAACCAGGCCTGACATTGTTGGCTCGAATATAGGGTATTACTTTAATGTGAACCCACATCTTAAGAACTTTCTAGATTTTCTACTAAACACTCAAAAAAAAAAAAGTCACCTCCATTATTATTTATTACGACACCGATATGACAGGCATGAAATGGAACACCTGTCTCCTTCTGGGCCTCGGAGGTTTTGCAATTTCTAATGATCCAGAGGTGGAGCCGTCCATACAGGAGCTAATTCCTAAGAATCGGTTCCAGTACATTCAATGTCTTTTTCTCTGGCAGGCTTCGTGGGAATGCATATAAAATGGGTAACCTAATCTCTCAAAGGATGTTGATTACAGAGCGAGGACTTTAAGGAACACTGATTTTCTGCCCCATTAACCACTACATGACATATGTCAGAAAAAGGGAAGGAATCGCATGGTGGGCTGCATGAAAAAAAAAAACGCCCCGATCGGGCCCCAGATTCTTTGTGCGCACCTCATGGCAGCTAACACCTTTGCTTTTTTTTTTTCTTACCTGATTTAACCTTTGTTTTCCACATTCCAGAGGATGACATTCAGGAAGTCTCTATCGGCAAATCTTCCTCTCTCTTGTAATCTGATCTATGGGATAGTTTACCGGTTTTTGCAGGCGTCTTCTCACCTCAATAACCTTGTCTAGTGTCAGCGGAGGTGACTGAACACAGGAGAGTTTCATCCATGGGGTTTTTTGGGGGGTTGCAAGAGATAAGAAAATGTTTTTATAAATACCACCAGCGCTATTTTTTTTCAATGGTGGTGTTTGGTATTGCAGCTTAGCCCCGTTCAAGTGACTCAGCTGAAATACCTGACACCACTCATTAGCCAAAGTGGCGCTACTTCTAGAAAAACATAATGTATCTACAGCCTTCCAATCCCTCTAACTAATGAAAACGTGGACTCAAAAAGCTGCCGAAAAGGGTAAATTTATGGACTCGGAAAATGTTTTCTACATGACGATTGCTATAACTTGAAATGGTTTATATGTCTGTTTTTACCTAATTGTATTCCCTATCAAATAACAGTACAATCAGCTCCACAGTGGTCCCCACACAATATAATCTGCTCCACAGTGGTCCCCACACAGTATAATCTGCTGCGCAGTGGTCCCCACACAGTATAATCTGTTCCACAGTGGTCCCCACACAATATAATCTGCTGCACAGTGGTCCCCACACAATATAATCTGCTGCACAGTGGTCCCCACACAATATAATCTGCTCCACAATGGTCCTCACACAATATAATCTGCTGCACAGTGGTTCCCACACAATATAATATGCTGCACAGTGGTCCCCACACAGTATAATCTGCTCCACAGTGGTCCCCACACAGTATAATCTGCTGCGCAGTGGTCCCCACACAGTATAATCTGCTCCACAGTGGTCCCCACACAGTATAATCTGCTCCACAGTGGTCCCCACACAGTATAATCTGCTCCACAGTGGTCCCCACACAGTATAATCTGCTCCACAGTGGTCCCCACACAGTATAATCTGCTCCACAGTGGTCCCCACACAGTATAATCTGCTCCACAGTGGTCCCCACACAGTATAATCTGCTCCACAGTGGTCCCCACACAGTATAAACTATTCCACAGATGGGTGCCCAAAGAGAGGAACAACATCTGCAAGGAGTTTGCATGTTCTCCCCATGTTTGCGTGGATTTCCGCCCATTCTACAAAGACATACTGATAGGAAAAAAAAAAAGTACATTAAAAACAAACAAACAAAGAAGCAAACAAACATTTCTGGACCAAGATTTCCTAGAACTCTTCATGGTGTCATTCCTCTCTAACTCCTCCTGAAAATGTAAGACTAAAGTGGTCATTGGGTTTTACCTTTCCCCAATCTGTTAGACTTGCAGAGAAATGTCCCTATAACAAAGATGCCTGGTAACACCCACTTGTCAATTTAAATATTTCCAGGAGGAATAATACAACTGTGCCTTGTGCTGTTCCTCAGAGAAAAGATACTCCAGAATTGTTATTTTGGGGAACAGACACGTCAGGTAAGCAATTCACCGAATGGACTAAAATGACAAATCCTTAAAGAGAACCTCCAGTTATAAAACAACCTTATAGTAATGGATAGTATGGGCGAATAGAAGAAAGTTTGTAATATAACTTATGAAAGTAAAATGCTTTCTTCTACATTTATCGGGGTTTTCAGGAGTTCCTTCTAACATAGAAGTCTATGGATAGGGGAAACGACATGCCTATGCTACAGCTGCTAAGCTCTGCTACCATTAGTGGTAGCAGAGGTCATATATCGCTTATTAGCCTGCAGCAGCCTCTACTTCCTCTTCTTTCCATAGACTTCTTTGTGTGAGACTGGATACGGATGATGTGAAATGGTCACAGCAATTGATATCATTTCCACCATTACCCATAACGTTATTGTCAAGATTATGCACCCCAAAAGTCACAGCAGCTCCGATTTATCTTCTCCCCACATTGTTCACAGCAGAACCTCCTCTCTTTTATATATATATGTATATATATATATATATATATATATATATATATATATATATATATATATATATATAAAATCATATGTTCATGATGGAGCAATTTTGAATCCCTACATAGATCTATAGTATGAGATTGCACAGATCCGTTATTTATATGCCAAATTAAATATTCTATACACACACTATATGTGTATATATATATATATATATATATATATATATATATATATATATATATATATTTTACACACAAACGGATATAATCTCAATGTTACACGTGCACACACACAATGTAAACTTTCCACTCAGTGAGGAAATGAACGGTTTCATGGGGTTTAGTGGTAGATGGCATTCTATAGATACTGATTTAGCGTGAGGGTATAGTCTAAAAAAAGCACTACAAGGCAGCGGTAAGGTGCAAGATATAGAATGTAGACCAAAGGCCTACACTAAATGCAGACATCAAACCGTAAAACATCAGAAGACGACAAGTCAGACGGCGGCAAGGAAGTGAAGACCTTGACATTGGCAACAGAGATTGTGCAAAATGACGAAAAATATAGTAAAAAATGGAAGTGCCAAGAAAAGGGTTAAATCGTATATGCGAATGAATGGTCTACAGAGCGACAAAAGATACGATGTGATGTGGTATCCAAACAATCCCATCATTATTTGGCATGGCCTTTGCCCTTTGGTGAAGAAGTCTTGGAAGTGATGATCTGACCCCCAAAGATTTAGACCTGATCTCAACAACATCCAGTCTGTCTGGGATGACAGGAAAACAGAGATGGATTGAAGCAAGCCTACATCTACAGAAGATCTGGGCTTAGCTCTCCAAGATGGCGGCGGAAACAATCTCCCTACCAAAAACGGTCTGCAAGTACCGAGAAAAACTGATGAAAGGCAAAGGTCACACCAATTAATTATGGTATTTACGTCTATTTTTTCCTTCTCTTCATTTTGTTACTTTACGGCACTGTAGATATAGCAAAACTCAAGAATGAGGCCTACCAGGAGAAGTCTCGGAGGTCCAACATTTACGTTCAGGTCCTATTCCCTTGCCTTGTCCATTGGTTCCATCCAACTTGAATTCCATCACCACATCCCATGTTGTCAACCTCTTCTTCAGACAAGAACCAAAGGCACAATGGTCCTTCTTTCCACGGTGTATCTGCATCTTCTGAAGCCACAGTGTGGACATGTAGAGATATGACCATGATCTCTTTTCTACTGTTGACCTGACATTGACTCGACCGTTCCAACCATTCTGATGACTTGGGGCTTCAATAGTAGAAGGTCATGTCAGGTGAAGTCTCAGGAAGGTTTCCACCATATAAATAAGAAGTCTATGGATATTCCCATTAGATGGTCAATTATAAGAGTCCTGAGGATCCCGTTGATGGTAGATGACTGGAAATAGAAGAAATAAGATGATAAACACCAACTAGTACAAAAACATATATAGTGACCTATATATAAGCAATAAGCCATCAATGGACCATAGAAGTATGAAGATAACTCTTTAAGGTGTTCACAATACAAAAAGGACAACATATTACATATGCTATGTGGTGGGAAGGATCTCTACTGGTTGGAGATATCACACTACCCCTATATTGTATAAATACAGAGAGCTCAAGCCCAAAAGAGTGTCCGTCCCCATATATGATAATACCTTAAATGCACCCTCCAAAAATTCCTAATCTAATGTTCCTCCTTCAATCATCATGGGACCAACTGAAAGATGAAGTGGAGGATGACCAAATCTATAAGCCAAATGTATAAACATGATACAGATGTTCCACCATGTTAGACAGTGGCAGTGGTAGCCGGGCCCACAATGGAGCCCCTTACTCAGACTAGACGTCATTGGTTCTGGTTTTCTGGTGGACAACTTCAAACAAGCTGTGGAGCCCAACCAGGAAGTGAGGAACGTTTGGGGGCCCCGTTGGGTGACTGTGGGAGAGTTCCTTTGTATAACCAATCAACTTCAACCATGGCCTCTAACAAGTTAAATCAGAGGCATACACAAGGGGGAAGTTTCATGGATAATACAGACCCCTGCTGATCCCAGGTCGAGCATTGCCCTCCTGAATGAGGAGTCAAGAGATTGGGTGGTAATTGGGTGGTAACCACTGAGCGCTTCCATCACTCATCGCTCATTATCCCATGGCATAACTGTGGCAAACTATTACATCCATACGGTCCCATAATGTATACACATGTCGCAGGTCAGGAAGAGGGTCAAGTAGCATCATGTAGAACATTTATCCTACACGTGTATATAGGACCCCTTCCCAACTGAAGGCTTCTGAATCACTAGTACTTCATATCATCCCTTGCATGATACCTTATCTGTCCCCCTAACAATAGACCCAAGAATGAGTCCATGACATACAGACCCCAAATCTAAAGCCTAGACCATAGATTCTCCATATCCTCATCGTTCCCGCCATCTACGTCAAAGTCTGCAGACGAGCAGAGGTGTGTATTTACTCAGTACTAGGGTTAAGCCAATCTTGAGATTTCAGGATCGATTTTAAAATCTGATTTCCGATCATTTTCCAGCCGATCCCGATCGTGAAATTTGCTCGATCGCCGATCGGGATCCAATCTTTCCCGATCCCGATCACTCAACCGTATTTATGATATATACATGAATAAGGTTGAGCTGATCTTGAGATAACCTCTGACCTCGATCCCGCCGGAAAAGATCGGGATTGGAATTCTGATCGCGAATCATGAAATTTACTCGATCGACGATCGGAATCCGATCTTTTCCGATCCTGATCGCTCAACCCTATTCAGTACACATCATTCAAGAGACCCGACCAGAGCTTCAAGGAGCTCAGGAGGTCTTCTCTTTTTCCAAGAGCTATGGAAAGTTTGATGTTATGGGGCCACTGTTGGTGTCCCTGTAGGGTTACAGTAGAAACTAAGTGGTTCAGGGCAAAACTTTTCTCTACTCTCACTTGGAGTCGGCCTAGTAAGAGCACCATGGCTTACATTAGTGGTCCAACATATATTTAGACCTTCAAAGCCTCCACCGCAGCTCCGAGGAACCTTAAAATAAAACTTTTATGATCTAATTGTTTATAACTTGGTAACATCATTTCAGCTGCTAACTATAGATGTCAGCCTTAAAGGATTTATAACAATTACTGCGATATTCCAGATACCCCACATTGTTGACTACTGACAGATTTTGGCAGGGGCCTCCTAAATGAGCCGGTTCTGTAAACCAGTGAGGAAGAAGAAGTAGTAAAGCAACCCAGAGGCGCCTACTGCCTCACCTTCTGTAACCAAATTATCTATCAGTACCAATATGGGGCCACAGTCATATCCTCCATCCGAAAAAATGACAACCTATCAGTAGGGTTGAGCTGATCTTGAAATTTCAGGATCGTTTTTCAAATACGATTTTCGATCATTTTCCAGCCGTTCCCGATTGTGAAATTTGCACGATCGCCGATTGGGTTCCGATCTTTCCCGATCCCAATCACTCAACCCTATTTATGATATATACATGAATAGGGTTGAGCCTGTCTTGAGATAACCTCCGACCTCGATCCCGCCGGAAAAGATCAGGATCGGAATTCCGATCACGATCGTGAAATTTACTCGATCGCCGATTGGAATCCGATCCCGATCGCTCAACCCTACCTATCAGCTCATCAACCCTTGAGGCCAATTTTTCCCCTTAGGACATGATTTGTTTGTCTTAGTATTCCAGCAACATAACTTTTTAGGTCAACGTAGCTGTGGTGGGCTTAACTTTCGGAAGAGGTTAAAAAAATTTAAAAAAATCTTCCAGATAGCCTTACGATCCCATAGGCTACAGGCAAAAGGACTTGCTGTCACTGACCTAAGTAACATCCACACAAAGAATTGACAGGCTCCAGATTTTAAGATCTTCGCCATAGGCCGCAACCCACCAGAGGTAACCGGAGGATGGGAATATTAGTGTTGTCACCAGCGGCCAGGAGAACTCATCCGACTCCAGCCAGGCGCGGTCTATTTATTTTGATCACGTCTTGTTATATTAAACTGAATCTTCCTTAAAAGATTCATTGTGTCGTTGTGGGTTCTATTTTCTAGAACAGCCATCTTTGTACAGTAGGTGCAGACGCTCTGTGTAAATATTTGGGCGTCCTGCATACCTTTGTGTGTTAGATGTGAAGAGAATTAGTGACGGCGCTGGCAATACAGACTAATGGAGTAGCATCACTCCCAGGGACCGAAGACGAGAAAAATAAAAGCAAAAAAAAAAATAAAAAAAAAATTAAAAAATGGAAAAAGTTAAATTAATAAAAAGCAAAAGAAAAAAAAATTATGAAAAAAACTAAATGAAAACTGAAATTATAAAAAGAAATTTAAAAAAATTAAATAGTGAAATTAACTCCTTCCTTTCCTGCTTTTTTGCCTTTACCCTCTGCCTTTGAAAAACCATAACTTTTTTTATTTATTTTTTTTTATTTATGAGGACTTATTTTTTGCCCCTTGAACTTTTTTCACATTTTGTTACCTTACAATTAGAGTTGAACAATCGGGATTGGGAAAGACCGGATCCCGATCGAGCAAATTTCACGATCGCGATTGAGATTGGCTGGAAAATGATCGGAAATCGGATTTTAAAACCGATCCTGAAATCTCAAGATCGGCTCAACCGTACTCAACCAAAAGTTTAAGAGGGATTGTAAACTTCTCATTCACTTATTTAAAAAAACTTAATCAATACTGCCCCTCACCCCATAATACTTATCTGTCTTAATTCTTATGGGCACGGAACGTCACTTCTTTTCTGCCGGCGCATGCGCAATAGAGTCGGACTGATGAGCAGAAAAGCCTGTCTCCTACGCATGCGCAATAGAGCTGACTCTCCAACTCTATTGCGCATGTGCCGCAGAAGTCTACAGAACAATGTGCCCACGGGACAAAAGAAACTGATCTCTAGGGCACAGAAGACAGGTAAGTATGATGGGGTGAGGGGTTGTTTTCAGTTAGTTAGGTAGGGTGGGCTAGTAGTCCACGGGCTAAATAGGTAAACAGGGATGGGGTGTGATAGAGAGGGAGGGGGAGGAAGTGAGAGGGGAGGATCTGAGTGAAGAGCAATGCATCATGGGAGTTGTAGAGTAAGACAGCAGGAATCTATCCATGTAAACAAATGCAGAGGATGCCAGGAGCTCCCCGAGACACCCAGAAATCAGTCTAAACACTGCTAAAGGTATTTGGGTGGACTTATTCATCCATTAATAGTACTAAAAAAAAAATTTATTTTTTTTTTAAAGGTAAAGGGGGGGGGGGGGGGGGGTTTACCTGAAAAACCCCTTTAAATGTATTTTATTGAGATTTTAATAACCAACATAAAGTAGCCGATAATTACGAGGTGGAAGTAAAATGGTACATGGTTAGCAAAATAAACACAATAAACACCGCAATAAGATAGACTATTGGGCTTTTTCTTGGGCCCGCTCTGCCAGTCACTTCTGCCAGTCATAGCGGTGGTAGAGTTATGTGGCGCCCCCCTGAGAGGTAAAAATGAAGTCATAATCCCACAATGTTGTCCTGCTGTAGCAACTTTAAATGTTTTAGTATGAGATAAGACAGGTAAGTCCTAGTTCAAACACATCAGCTAAGAGAAACAATTTGTCTACACGGCCTGCTGGGTTATTACATTTGGAACCACTCGACCCTATGACAAATTCTTCTCTCTGGGCTGTTTTCCAAAATCATTTTCATCCAGGCTGGCAGGAGTACAGAGGTCTGCATTCTGCACTAATTAAGGCCTTCACAAGACCACCACCAATATAGCCCCTGACAAACTGCACACCGCTCTAAGTGACAGCTCAAATATACTTAGTCCAAAATTCATGGACTCCTTCAAGGAGAACTGAGAGAGTGAATGTGTCTTTATAAATCCACGTCAAGGGGACCTTCATATCGACACTTTACAATACAGGTCATCAGAGAAAAATGAGTAAAGCCATAGGTAAACATTTACATTATGGAGGTGCATGCACATTATATATTACAGATATATGTCATGGCACTGTAATACGGAGAGATTTCCCTTAGGAATAATGGGAGGCCTAAAATGGGGCCCCCGTAGCCAAACCTGTAATACAACCCCACCCCAGTATGGCCATGTACAGCAGTGACAATATGAAAGGATTGTTTTTGGTCTGCACAGGGATAATACGCACAGTGATGTCACAGTACAGGATAATACACACAGTGATGTCACAGTACAGGATAATACACACAGTGATGTCACAGTACAGAGATAATACACACAGTGATGTCACAGTACAGGATAATACACACAGTGATGTCACAGTACAGGATAATACACACAGTGATGTCACAGTACAGGGATAATACACACAGTGATGTCACAGTACAGGATAATACACACAGTGATGTCACAGTACAGAGATAATACACACAGTGATGTCACAGTACAGAGATAATACACACAGTGATGTCACAGTACAGGATAATACACACAGTGATGTCACAGTACAGGGATAATACACACAGTGATGTCACAGTACAGGGATAATACACAGTGATGTCACAGTACAGAGATAATACACACAGTGATGTCACAGTACAGAGATAATACACACAGTGATGTCACAGTACAGGATAATACACAGTGATGTCACAGTACAGGATAATACACACAGTGATGTCACAGTACAGGGATAATACACACAGTGATGTCACAGTACAGGGATAATACACACAGTGATGTCACAGTACAGGATAATACACACAGTGATGTCACAGTACAGGGATAATACACACAGT
Organism: Leptodactylus fuscus; assembly: GCF_031893055.1. Taxonomy (NCBI): domain Eukaryota; kingdom Metazoa; phylum Chordata; class Amphibia; order Anura; family Leptodactylidae; genus Leptodactylus; species Leptodactylus fuscus. The sequence continues at coordinate 206,054,966 of NC_134269.1, read as the reverse complement.
GATGTCACAGTACAGGATAATACACACAGTGATGTCACAGTACAGGGATAATACACAGTGATGTCACAGTACAGGGATAATACACACAGTGATGTCACAGTACAGGGATAATACACACAGTGATGTCACAGTACAGGATAATACACACAGTGATGTCACAGTACAGGATAATACACACAGTGATGTCACAGTACAGGGATAATACACACAGTGATGTCACAGTACAGAGATAATACACACAGTGATGTCACAGTACAGGGATAATACACACAGTGATGTCACAGTACAGGGATAATACACACAGTGATGTCACAGTACAGGATAATACACACAGTGATGTCACAGTACAGAGATAATACACAGTGATGTCACAGTACAGGATAATACACACAGTGATGTCACAGTACAGGGATAATACAGACAGTGATGTCACAATACAGAGATAATACACACAGTGATGTCACAGTACAGGGATAATACACACAGTGATGTCACAGTACAGAGATAATACACACAGTGATGTCACAGTACAGAGATAATATGCACAGTGAGGTCACAGTACAGGATAATACACACAGTGATGTCACACTACAGGATAATACACACAGTGATGTCACAGTACAGGATAATACACACAGTGATGTCACAGTACAGGGATAATACAGACAGTGATGTCACAATACAGAGATAATACACACAGTGATGTCACAGTACAGAGATAATACACACAGTGATGTCACACTACAGGATAATACACACAGTGATGTCACAGTACAGGATAATACACACAGTGATGTCACAGTACAGGATAATACACACAGTGATGTCACAGTACATATTGGACACATGCCAAAATATGGGGATAATCCAATAAACTCTGTTAGTATACTAAAAATGCAAAGTAATAGAGTAAAAATAAAATAAAAGTAATATAGGTCATCGATACTTAAGTCCCGAAAAACTTTTTTTTTTTCGTTTTTCATTTATTAAAGGGACATTCTCCATCTCACTATGGAAAGGCTTTAGACTTTTTAGAAGTCCCCGCTATCCTGTGATATCATCCTTCAGGCACTCAGACTCTTTCTAGCCTGTCTTGTGCATTTTGATGTGAAGAGTTTACAGACATGTGACACTTTAGCTGAAACCGTTGCGTCCTCTAATGAGTCCTGAATATTCTATGGGGAGATGTTGTATGACAACTTGTTTTTGTTGAACTTACATGCGCTTGTAATTCAGACTCTTAATTGTTACACAAAAGACGCCATTAACCCAATTATTTGCTCGGCTAGGTAGATAGCCGTGTGAAAACTGGAAATAACTGACCAGACCGCGGCTTCAGCTTCTCTATAGACCTCCTTCCAATTTCGTCAACTGAAACCAGAATGTAAAACGCAACGATATACAACTGTATGATGACTGTAGAGGGGATACTGCTCACCCCATCACAGGACCACACTACTTCACCAAAATCTGCTGTGAAGTCTCCAAAAATTTTGGAAAACCAATTGGAAATCTGCCATTTTTTGATCATTTTCAAAAAATTTTAAAGGATCAAAAATACTAAAGAATTAGAATAAAACAGTAGGAATTTGGATACCATATCGAGTGCTCATTAGGTGGCAGTGAATGGGTCAAAGAGCCAATGGACCCCCTCGGTAGGATGACAGTATTACTATGTTAGGAGTCCATAGAATTTAGAAACAAAAAGTTATAAGGGCCTTGAGTCATGACAAGTCCCTGTTGCCTGCTGTATAGGGACTCCTGGTAGGAAGAGATACCCTGGCACACCAATGCTTCAGGAGATGTCTCGCGAATAAAATTTTGGTTGTTAGAGTTTGCCAAATACTCCAATAAAAAGTTTTGAGTCAAATTAAATAATCTGCCCAGGGTACCAGCTTTGCATCTTCTCCCTTCTGGCCACTCAGGATCTTGTGTCACAATGGATAGGGATGCAACATTTGCAACATCATATCTCAGGGGGCACTTTTTTAGGATACTATTTACTGGCATGTACCAGTCTATCAAATTTTTTTGTTCTGAACCTTGCATTTTTTGGCCAATGTGATGCCATTTTCCAGCTCTGCTCAATCTCCAATTATGACTTTGTCTAGTCTGCCTAGGTCTACATACTTTATCCCACCTGCCTAGGTCTACATCCTCCTTTGTTCCATCTGCCTAGGTCTACATCCTCCTTTTCCCCCATCTTCTAGGTCTACATCCTCCTTTGTCCCATCTGCTTAGGTCCGCATCCTCCTTTGTCCCATCTTCCTAGGTCTACATCCTCCTTTGTCCCATCTTCCTAGGTCTACATCCTCCTTTGTCCCATCTTCCTAGTTCTACGTCCTCCTTTGTCCCATCTGCCTAGGTCTACATCCTCCTTTGTTCCATCTGCCTAGGTCTACATCCTCCTTTTCCCCCATCTTCTAGGTCTACATCCTCCTTTGTCCCATCTTCCTAGGTCTACGTCCTCCTTTGTCCCATCTTCCTAGTTCTACGTCCTCCTTTGTCCCATCTGCCTAGGTCTACATCCTCCTTTGTCCCATCTTCCTAGGTCTACATCCTCCTTTGTCCCCAGCTTATTGTCCAACCTTCCCAATATTTTTTTTTTAGCATTGACCTTCTAGTACAGCAGCCTTTAGCGTTGTACATTTTATCTTTCCTCAAAAATTTTTTTGCTCCACCCATGCTATATTAACCTGTTTACGAATAGGGGACCAGGGAGCGGGGTCCTAAGGCCAGTTGATTACCTCATCTCAAATTATGATCGTGAAGAGGTTAGAGATCCTTTGCATTAACTAGGTTGTCCAGATATTTTCTTGGTGGGGTTCATTCCTTGGCGATCGATGTTTTTGACTTGGCTATCATAGTAGCCAAACCATTATAGTCACATGTTTCTGGACAAAAATTTATGTAACGCCTATCTGAGTAGGCTTCGGTTGTTCATTCTACAGTCTATAAAGAAAAGTAAGAAGAGTTATGGCGAGAATTTCGAGTGCGATGTGTTTAGGATGGATCCTCGGTATAGGAGGCAAGTTAGGGGAAGCCGGCATTCCTACCGCATAGCGATCATTCCATGAGAATAGCTGTCCATATCCTAACTGGATATGCACTAAAGATAAATGGAGTTCGTTTTCAAAAGCTGTCTACATGAGCCAAAGCAGGAAAAAAAGCTATGACAATAAAACACACAACATTACAGAAATATGCATTTAACTAGTGACAGCCCATTTAACATCCTTGGAAAAAATGCACATGAATAGACATCTCATCTTTTCAACGATTGCACCCATTATGGTTCGTGAAGTCGGCCTTGTCGTAGAAGGCAACGAGACGCTGGGCGTGTTGAAACCCGTTTTTAAAATTACCCAATGGAAAACTTTCCGCAAAAAGCTAATAAAATGATAACTACTCCATGTAAAAACAAAATCAAAAAGTTGTCTTTGTGTCCACCATTCTTGCCCTTTTGAAGGTGCAAGAATGGGACAACTTTTACTAGCATAGCCAAAGATGTGATCGGTTTCTAGAAGTACCTACAAGTAGACATATCTTATGGTGGCCACATGCCTTAGCTGTTCCTCCAAAGCCAGGCACTTTGTTGTCAATGAGGAAGAGAGAGAAGGCCACTGTTGGACATGTTTGGTGCAAACTTACCTCTCGCGAGAACAAAAGCACTGGCCATGTTAAAATCAAACATGCCCAACCTTTGTGATACTTGTAGGAGAGTCAGGGCACACCAATACACATTCAATGGCCACCTTGGGAAGTCCAAGTGGTCTACTAAAACCATGTGGGCACAAGATTCCGAAAGTGCAGAATATGGATGATATTGTGGTTCAATGGATAATATTAGGTCATGGGCCTGAACACGACCGAAGGAACACATGGATGTAGCTAGCGAGGATCTGACTCTAAATGCGCCTTGGTTGTTGGATGATGAAAGACACCATGTCTTGGCAAGGGTACTTAGTGTCAGGGTCTGGGGTTGCTAGGTGGGGTGGCATAGACACATAAGTCCAGTTTCTTTAGTCCAAAACAAAGGTAGAGTTTATTTTCACTCAAAAATATAGTGCAGCAACAAAAAGGAAACATTACAAAAATAAATACCTGCCCGGCTAGGCTCTAACTAACATAGAATAGGTTACCTCACCTAGAATAACAGAAATCCAAAAGCCAGTAGAATCATTCAGGACACAGCTCCAAAAATATGACCTCTCTGTTGGCTCTCCAGCCAAGCTCTGCCCCTAGTCTGCTGCTGGAGCTGACTTCTTAAGCCTCCTTGATGAGCAGACTCTCTGCAGCTGAGTCACTGACTGAACATCCCCAAAGTGTGGACTGGAGGGGGGTGGAATGACAGGTCCCAATACCAACCTACCTGCCATTCCTAAAAATCCAGCCCAGTAAACGGAACTCTGAACTAACCCTCAACAGACAATAGTTATCTGCTGAGAAACGTTCTTTCTGGAGTTTTCTCATCTCACCCACCTTAGTAGTCGGGGTGAGATGTACACCCCCTCCATTACCTGGCCGGCCATCGGCTTATATTAGATACAGGAATAGGGTGGCAAATGTAATCTTTGTCCCTGGTAAAGGGAAGTCTTGCTACCACACTGATGCAACATCTTCAAGAACTTCGTTGGATTTCGCCAGGTTTGTAGGGGTTTCATCGAGACGTTCTGGATTTCTTCAAACACGTTGGGTCAATCTCTATAAAATTGTCCATATTTCGCATCCATTTAGGCTCTCACCTGATACAGATAGGTCATTGCTATGGTCATTGGGCATCATCTTCAACCTCAAGAAGTTTAGACTCATTTTGGTAGATGTGACCTTCACTTGGAGGTTGGACTACCATCGTTGCCAAATGATTTATGGTATGCAAAAGAATATTCTAGTGAGAGGTAAAAGGTGCTCATTTTGTCTTTTCAACATGAGCTCACAACCGCTCACCCTCCATAGGACCTGTGTGGCGTCCATATGTTATTCTGTACCGGCAAGCTGACGGCATTTTCCGAAATGCAAACAAAAACTAAATCCTATGTCTAAATGAAGGGGAAAGTGTAAACCACCAACAATATATTTTCAACCTCAAAGGGCTAACAGCTATAGACAGGTTTTATGGGCCGCAAGGTATGTTTTACTGTATTACATGGAGCCCTCTCGAAATAAGTAGGTTCTTGCTGCCATGACTTTAAAGTTTCCATTCTGTCAGCAGAACATTCACAAGCTCGTTCCATAATTCAAGCCCAAATGCAGTACCACTTCATAAAATGACTTAAAACTCCTGGCAAGAGGAATGGGAATGTCTATATTAAATGCGTGTGAGATCTGCCCAACATGACAAAGAGACCATTTGTTCACGGTAGGATCCAAACATAATGCACATTGACCAAGGTGGAACGGTAACTAGGTAACCCTATATTATTCGCGTCTACTGTATCAGTCTCCCACACACTAATAACAAACCGAATCTGTTAATGCTCCACTTCAGGGTAACAATTCTTGACTTCTAGACTTGCATATTCTTCTTGACCTTCTGCATATGGAGTTTAACACGTTACTCGAGGGCCACGGCTGATATTTTCCCTACACAGGCGGTATTGTTGTTCGGGGAGGATGAGACGAGACGGACTTTGAGACATCTTCAGGAGGATTGGGAGCTGGTAACGCTCTTTGTAGCTCAGTGGTCAAGTCTACGTCTGGGTTAACCCTTTAAGATGATGCCTCACCTCAAGCCCATCAATAAGGGCTTGTTCATATGGGGCAAAAGGGGGCGGATTTTGGGTCCGGAACCACGTCAGAATCCGCCCCCTCACAATAGAGGTCTATGTAGACTGCCCCTTCTTCAGGCAGATTCCACGGCTGATTCAACCACGGTGTCCGCCTCGCGGCAGCACCCTCTGGGCTAGGCCAATTCATTTGGGCCTACTCTGGAGCGGGAAGCCGCGACTGCTGGAAACAGCCACAGTCGCGGCACGCACATTTTGGTCCTATTCTGACGCGGCTTCCCACGTCAAAATCAGGACCAAAATACGCCATCCCATGCACCGTGTGAACCAGGCCTAAAAACTGTACACTTCGCTATTTCCTGATGTATGCCAATTGTTTGTTGCAGATGGATGGTGAGGAAGTCAAACTACTGCTTTCCAGGGGTTACGGTCATGCACAGTATGGCGAGGATAGTCTTTGAACTGAGAAATGAAAAGGAGTATCCCCTCCCCTGTGAAAAATGAGCAGGAGACCACCCTTTGCAGGCGACGTCACGTTTCTCAATCTCATGGCCTGTGTGTAGCTTAGTCCCATTCAAGTGATTGCCAAAATCAAGGACAGCCACTATACAATGTATGGCGCTTTTAAAACAAAAAGGTCCCAGGTTTTGTGCCCCCACAGATCTTTGATCGATGACCCATTCAAGTGACAAGTCATCAATCTTATAGGGCCTTTAAAGATAATTCCCAATAAATCAAAACAGACTTATTTTTTACAGTCACACCTGCAACAGGAGGTAAATGGACCGAAACGTGGCACCGATATAAAGTACAACTTGTCCTGCAAAAAACAAAGTCCAAAAAAAAATAAAAAATTGTACTTATCCTCCAGGTCAAAAGTGGCCTATTCCCAATGGTTAAAGAGAAGCCAACATCAGCATGGTATCTCTAATCCACACAATAACACATGAGCTCTGCAGTGCCCACTCAAGGGGAATTGTAGCATTACACGTTAGCCATACAACTGACTGGCTCTGTAAGTAAGACATGGATAGGTCAGCTACTTCAGAGTAGATTTCCATTCAGACGCACAGAAAGGAGTCCTAAGCACGGGAAACCTCTGTCATATGCATATGCTCTAATAGGAAATATTGGGAGGGGTTGTCATTTTTGGGGCTCTGCCCATTTCTATAGGACATGTCCCCAACATATAGTATTTGGATACAAACAGTACATATGGCCTACCCTAAATGATTACAGACCATACACCAGACCCCCTAAACACATATAGTCTTTGTACCAGAACCCTTAAAAACAGATCCCAGACCCAGTACACAGAAAGACCCATAAATACCGATTCTCCGAGACCCCCTACACAAATAGAGACCTTAGACTAGAGCCCTTCTTTATACTGACCCCAGACTAGAGCCCTTCTTTATACTGACCCCAGACTAGAGCCCTTCTTTATACTGACCCCAGACTAGAGCCCTTCTTTATACTAACCCCAGACTAGAGCCTTTCTTTATACTAACCCCAGACAGGAGCCCTTCTTTATACTGACCCCAGACTAGAGCCCTTCTTTATACTGACCCCAGACTAGAGCCCTTCTTTATACTGACCCCAGACTAGAGCCCTTCTTTATACTGACCCCAGACTAGAGCCCTTCTTTATACTGACCCCAGACTAGAACCCTTCTTTATACTGACCCCAGACTAGAACCCTTCTTTATACTGACCCCAGACTAGAGCCCTTCTTTATACTGACCCCAGACTAGAACCCTTCTTTATACTGACCCCAGACTAGAGCCCTTCTTTATACTGACCCCAGACTAGAGCCCTTCTTTATACTGCCCCCAGACTAGACCCCTTCTTTATACTGACCCCAGACTAGAGCCCTTCTTTATACTGACCCCAGACTAGACCCCTTCTTTATAATGACCCCAGACTAGAGCCATTTATACGGACCCCAGACTAGAGCCCTTCTTTATACTGACCCCAGACTAGAGCCCTTCTTTATACTGACCCCAGACTAGAGCCCTTCTTTATACTGACCCCAGACTAGAGCCCTTCTTTATACTGACCCCAGACTAGAGCCCTTCTTTATACTGACCCCAGACTAGAACCCTTCTTTATACTGACCCCAGACTAGAGCCCTTCTTTATACTGACCCCAGACTAGAGCCCTTCTTTATACTGACCCCAGACTAGAGCCCTTCTTTATACTGACCCCAGACTAGAACCCTTCTTTATACTGACCCCAGACTAGAACCCTTCTTTATACTGACCCCAGACTAGAGCCCTTCTTTATACTGACCCCAGACTAGAACCCTTCTTTATACTGACCCCAGACTAGAACCCTTCTTTATACTGACCCCAGACTAGAGCCCTTCTTTATACTGACCCCAGACTAGAGCCCTTCTTTATACTGCCCCCAGACTAGACCCCTTCTTTATACTGACCCCAGACTAGAGCCCTTCTTTATACTGCCCCCAGACTAGACCCCTTCTTTATACTGACCCCAGACTAGAGCCCTTCTTTATACTGACCCCAGACTAGAGCCCTTCTTTATACTGACCCCAGACTAGAGCCCTTCTTTATAATGACCCCAGACTAGAGCCCTTCTTTATACTGACCCCAGACTAGAACCCTTCTTTATACTGACCCCAGACTAGAACCCTTCTTTATACTGACCCCAGACTAGAACCCTTCTTTATACTGACCCCAGACTAGAGCCCTTCTTTATACTGACCCCAGACTAGAACCCTTCTTTATACTGACCCCAGACTAGAACCCTTCTTTATACTGACCCCAGACTAGAGCCCTTCTTTATACTGACCCCAGACTAGAGCCCTTCTTTATACTGCCCCCAGACTAGACCCCTTCTTTATACTGACCCCAGACTAGAGCCCTTCTTTATACTGCCCCCAGACTAGACCCCTTCTTTATACTGACCCCAGACTAGAGCCCTTCTTTATACTGACCCCAGACTAGAGCCCTTCTTTATACTTACCCGAGACTAGAGCTCTTCTTTATACTGACCCCAGACTAGAGCCCTTCTTTATACTGACCCCAGACTAGAACCCTTCTTTATACTGACCCCAGACTAGAGCCCTTCTTTATACTGACCCCAGACTAGACCCCTTATTTATACTGACCCCAGACTAGACCCCTTATTTATACTGACCCCAGACTAGAGCCCTTCTTTATACTGACCCCAGACTAGAGCCCTTCTTTATACTGACCCCAGACTAGAGCCCTTCTTTATACTGACCCCAAGCTAGACTTCTTCTTTATACTGACCCCAGACTAGATCAGACCTCCTGGGTAAAGTCTCTACTGTATACAGAGCCCAGACCAAACCCCATTTTTATATAGACCCCTTCTTTATACTGACCCCAGACCAGGCCCCTTCTTTATACTGACCCCAGACTAGATCAGACCTCCTGGGTAAAGTCCCTACTGTATACACACCCCAGACCAGACCACTTTTTAACAAAGACCCCTTCTTTATACAGACCCCAGACCAGAACTTTTGTACAAAATACATAACATATAGAACCCAGGGAAACTTTTTTGGGAGAACGCCCCTTTTTTCCAGGATAGTACGTCTTTAAGGTACCCACGACATGCACAGTAACAATGATTTCATCCGTCTGTCTTCGGACAGTGTTCACACCTTGTACCTGACTGCTCCAGCATCTCCTATGCAGGACAAGATTGTCTACAGGATTATTCCTCTAGGTGCCCTTTAAGGGAATAAAAATCTTTTTAGTGATTCTGAACACAGCATGGTCGATGGCAACTCGCATACTGGAATAAGCGTACTAGGAAAAATAACACTGATGGGGTTTCCATGCATGGAAGTGTGACAGCCGCCACCCAGCCAATATACAGCCAACATATAGAGCCATAGCACTTTGGCTGGAAACGACTGAAGGAGAAGACGGAAATGACTTGTGCTGGTTGTCGAGGGTCTCATAAAGGTAGAAAAAAAAATAAACAAAAGAAATAATGGCTGTGGTAACCATACACAGCTATAATACATGGACGCCGCTGCGGGGTTCAGTCGAGGTTGCTGTGACGTTCTTGTTGTCAGAAGTGGCATAACTTCTGGGCCCCAGGGCAAAATCTGTAATAGGGCCCCTAACTACCTGGTGACATTTAGAATTATGGTTTACGTAGCATTGGGATCTCTGGGCCCCCTAGGGTCCAGGGCCGGATAGTAAGAGTTACCGGGGCACCCCCTATAATCTTGTCCCTGGATGAAGGACCCTTAGAAGGGTCCTTCTAAGGACCCTTAGAAGGGTCCCTGCCTGAAGGGACTCTTAGACCTCCACGGTCTAAACCCATAAAATGAATTTCCACCATTGCCTGTTAGATCTGAAATTTTGTGGTAATTAAAGGGGTTGTCCAGGGAGTTATCGTTACCTTAATTCTTGATGACGGACCCAAGAGTTCCAAACTGGTTCCAACCCCCACGTGATCAGAACGAGCCCGACCCCCCGTTCACGCGACTCAATCTCTCCTGATTTCAGATGTAATCATTTGTGCTATGGGGGCTCAATGACTGAGGGGGTGGAGCAAGCGGGGGTCAGGGACTACCTCCAATCACGTAACCTGGTGGTCAAAAGAAGGACAGGACCCCATGAGGAATCCGTCGGATGAATTTAATTCCCCAGTCTACCCCTGGGTGAGGCCAGAAGTTGCGGAAACGCGGCTTTTTTCTGCCAAGGATAGTTACAAAAGGAATAGGACATATCTAGGAAGTTCTTATGCTACTGCCTTATCCTCAATGCACTCCTGGTTTTGTTTCAAGAAAATGTAGGTGAATGTACAAGTTGTGAAGAGGTGGTGGACGCAATTCCAGCTCCATGTGAGGAGGAGAGGGAGGCTCCACTTCAACTGGTCAGACGACCAAAGACCATAAGCAACAGACGTCAAGTTATTCTTAGTTGTTTGTTCTTTTCTTTAAATTGTTCTTCATTCTAACCAACCAGTAAACGAGTTGAAACTTCCAGCCCAGTTGTCTTTTCTGTGTCCGTCACCTGCATGTTACACCCCAACAGCTACCACTAGGAGAAGCCTTAAACTGGCCATACACACAGGTTAGTTTGAACCAAACACGGCCGAAACAAAACTGCTATTATCCTTTGGGGTCTCTTCAGACCCCAGAGTATAATAAGCGGAGGCCCAGGAGAGGTGATCAAACATAAAAAACAATGCTACTTACCTCCCCTGCTCTCCAGAGCAACTACCTGCTGTCTTTGGCTCTTCTGCCTGATGTAAGAGACCGCTGATAGGGCCTCAGGGGTCACGTTAAGATCACTAAACATAAAGACGCCAACGTGACCCCTGAGACTCAATCAGCATTTACTGATGTCAGGCAGAGGTGAGTAATATTGTTTTTTTTTATGTTCACTCACCTCTCCTGGGCCTACACTTATACTCTGGGGTCTAATGAGACCCTACAGCATAATATTGGCGAAAATTCACTGGAATATCATACTGTGTGGAGGGGGCACTATGGGACATTATTCTGTATAACGGTGTGTTTTTTGCACAAAAAACGCAGGCAGTTTTTTGAGCAAAAACGCGCTATTTGAACTCAGCTTTACATTGAAGTAAATCTACTAGTGGCCTAAGAATACAGCTGCATCCAGATACATAGGGTGTTACCACCATAAGGCCTAGTTTACACGGGGTTCCGCGTGAGCACATTCCGTCACGGCTTTCCGCTTCGGATAGGCCCAAATGAATGGGCCTAGTCCGGAGGGTGGTGTCGTGAGGTGGGCGCCACGGCTGAGTCGGCCGCGGAATCCGCCTGAAGCTCGCTTCTTTTTTCTGCGAGTGGAAACAAACCGCTAGCGGAAAAAAGAACGCTAGCGGTCTACATAGACCTCTGTTGTAAGGGGGTGGATTTTGAGGTGGATTCTGCGTCAAAATCCGCCCCTCATGCCCCATGTGAACTAAGGATGGTGCCATACGGTGCCCCTGGACGCATATATTTACCACTAATTGGGGGCTGCACACGGACTTGTATTGCTTCTAATCGGAAAGTACAAGTGCGTACTAGGGACTAGCAGTAATCACGTGTCCAGAAGCATCTGGTGGCAGCACTTCTGTGTAACAGTTTGTGGTATATGACTTTGGTATAGTGGTTGTCAGCCTTACAATTATTGCCCGGCACTCCGAGGACCTCATCTTTAATGAGGCACATCAAATAAAAAAAGGTTGCCTACCGCTGATCTAGGGTGTAAAGAGGCGTCCAGACTGATGTCAAGAGAATGCGGATTGGTCATGTTGAACATAAACATGCCCAATACTTCGTTCTGAGATAAGCCAGTGGTTTATTGATGTCTCCCCTTTGAGAATATATCTTGAAATTAACCAGAACAACAGTCAGGAGCTAAAAAACTACCGGAATTCTCTAAAACAAAAACAAAAAAAAATCTATAGTGATGAATATGTAAACCCTGTATGATATGAGGCTAAGAACATCTGGTGGCCCCTGATGGCCTCTTCCATTGCTCCCACCGTTGACACCATTGCTCCATGTAAGGTTTTGACCACAATGGGTCGTCTTGCTGATGACATTGATTTAATTTGTTGGAGAATTCCACCACTTGATACCTTGTAGTCGCCATAATTTACGGTCACACTAATAGTGTTCACATCTTCCCCCTCCTTCTCCACCTTCTGTTCATCTTCTTGACAAGGTGCTTTTAAGTGGACAATGCTGTTCTTAAGTACATGACAAAGCTGAAATTAGATCATAGGCTTTTCCTGGCAGATGATCGGAGTCTGTGTGGTCCCTGATGCCTTCTATTCTCCAGTCACCTCTAGTTTTCCATGTTAGGCACAAACATCTGTATTGCCTTTGTACAAGTCTTATAAATGGATGCAATAAACTAAAGGTCCTGAGCTTTGGACAATCTCTTTTGGTTAGAAGGGTCCACCGATGATTAGCGAAGAGATAATCTCAGAGATCAGCTGTAATCGTTGGGGAAAATCTGGTAAAAACTGTTCAGTTTCACTGCAGCGCCTCCAGAGGTACAATGAAGCATTACACTTCCCATTCAAACCAGTTGACTGCCTGAGTAATGAATGGCCGTGTTGGGTCTGCAAGTGTAGGAGACACTGTTTGTAACCAATCTCTAATCTTGGTAATCTGCTTGACTGGCTCCGAATTTCCTAATAAGATGTTTCAATATTAGTTCTCTAAACCTGATGGCCCCTTTAAATATGGAAATTCCTCTACAAGAATAGATAAGTGACTTTATCATAACCGGTCTCACAAGGAGTACCAGACAGCAGCACCCCAAGCTGTAGGTCCTACTCTCCAAGGAGGGGACTAAAGAAGTTATTGCCCATGACTACCTAAGTCTAGGAGAAGCTATGAGATGGAATTGCCCAGGAAAAAAGATGTACTTCTAGGTCTAGGAGAAACCAGGAGGAGATCTAATTGTCCTAGAATAAGGTGTCGCCAAGATCTAGGAGAAGCTAAGAGATCTAATAGCTCAGGAAGAAGTTGTACTATTAGATCTAGGAGAAGCTAAGAGATCTAATAGCTCAGGAAGAAGTCGTCCTTGAGATCTAGGAGAAGCTAAGAGACCTAATAGCTCAGGAAGAGGTTGTCCCTGAGATCTAGGAGAAGCTAGGAGATCTAATAGCTCAGGAAGAAGTTGTACTATTAGATCTAGGAGAAGCTAAGAGATCTAATAGCTCAGGAAGAAGTCGTCCTTGAGATCTAAGAGAAGCTAGGAGATCAAGAGCTCAGGAAGAAGTTGTACTATTAGATCTAGGAGAAGCTGAGATCTAATAGCTCAGGAAGAAGTTGTCCCTGAGATCTAAGAGAAACTAAGAGATCTAATAGCTCAGGAAGAAGTTGTACTAGTAGATCTAGGAGAAGCTGAGATCTAATAGCTCAGGAACAAGTTGTCCCTGAGATCTAGGAGAAGCTGAGAGATCTAATAGCTCAGGAAGAAGTTGTCCCTGAGATCTAGGAGAAGCAAAGAGATCTAATAGCTCAGGAAGAAGTTGTCCCTGAGATCTAAGAGAAGCTAAGAGATCTAATAGCTCAGGAAGAAGTTGTACTAGTAGATCTAGGAGAAGCTAAGAGATCTAATAGCTCAGGAATGGGTCGTCCTTGAGATCTAGGAGAAGCAAAGAGATCTAATAGCTCAGGAAGAAGTTGTCCCTGAGATCTAGGAGAAGCAAAGAGATCTAATAGCTCAGGAAGAAGTTGTCCCTGAGATCTAAGAGAAGCTAAGAGATCTAATAGCTCAGGAAGAAGTTGTACTAGTAGATCTAGGAGAAGCTAAGAGATCTAGCTCAGGAAGAGGTCGTCCTTGAGATCTAGGAGAAGCTAAGAGATCTAATAGCTCAGGAAGAAGTTGTACTAGTAGATCTAGGAGAAACTAGGAGATCAAATTATTCAGGGAGGAGTTGTCCCCGAGCTCTAGGAGACTTAATTGTTCATGAAGAAGTTGTTCCGTAAGGTCTAACAGAAGCTACAACATCCAAATGTCCAGAATGACGTTGTAGTACGTTTTTACGTAGGTTTAGGAGAAGCTAAGAGATCTAATTGCTCAGGAAAAGTTGTACTCCAAGTTCTGGGAGAAGTTAGGAGATCCAAACGCTCAGGATGATGTTGTACCCCAAGATCTGGGAAAAGCTAGGAGATTTATTTGTCTATGAAGAAGATGTACCTATAAATTGGGTTGTCCAGGAATCTCAGATCTCTTTCAGGAGGTACAGGAATGTTGCCCCCTCAGCTGACTGGACCAGCGGTTCTGGGAGATGTCCTTGGCGCACAAGACCATTGAGGTCAATCAGCGGCCTAAGGAAAGGACCTGGGACATCACCAACTTGTGTCACCTGTAACGTCCTGGATCCTTTCTTTAGGCTGATGATTAGCCTCATGGGTCACGTACGGTGACATTTAAAGGGGTTTTCTGGCACCATGGTGCTGATCGTTGTGGCCTCTTTCCAAGAAGAGTGCCGTACATTATGTAGTGGCTGTGTTAGGTACTGCAACTCAACCCCATTCATTTGAAGGAGACTTAAAACTCAATGTGACCCAGGTAGTATTCTGAGGGAACTCCAGCTTCTGATTTTGTCTTAGGGATCCAGAGATCTTGAGACATCGACAGTCGCGGAAGGTGAAGTTCTCACTTAATGGATGTTACTCTCCTGCCGACCCACCAGACGAATAAATGAGACTGTAATGCGTATACCGTCCCCTTGCCATCTATAGAAGCAGTGTCAGAGATCTGGTGCCGAAGAGGCCGTAAAAAGAAGAAACGCTCCATAATACACAAATTGACACTGCTATTACAGCACTAAAGGCTAAATCGGCAGGACGGGAACCACTTGGGAATCTATAGGCTTTTATTCTGGCTTCCTTTGAAGGCAGTGTAGTATTCCAGCTTCCTAACATGCACCTGCCGGCGGTATAGATTACACTGAGCTATAATGTAATAGCCAATTATACCGCTATACAATGCTGCAATTCCCAGGCTTTTACCATATGAGGCCCCCTGAAAATGTTACCCCTATCTATCACCTCACCCCTCCAGTCTAACGTGTTGTGGACAAGAAGACAATTTGTAAATTTTACCCCCTCACTCCGTCTGCAAAGCCCCTAAAATATTATATGGCTAAATAATTTATCGTGTACAAAATTTAAGTTATTTTGTCTTCTATATAGTTTATATGATAGAGGAGAGAAGTTGAGCTCTGTGACATATAGGGTTATATGATAGAGGAGAGAAGCTGAGCTCTGTGATATATAGGGTTATATGATAGAGGAGAGAAGCTGAGCTCTGTGATATATAGGGTTATATGATAGAGGAGAGAAGCTGAGCTCTGTGATATATAGGTTATATGATAGAGGAGAGAAGCTGAGCTCTGTGACATAGGGTTATATGATAGAGGAGAGAGAAGCTGAGCTCTGTGATATATAGGTTATATGATAGAGGAGAGAAGCTGAGCTCTGTGATATATAGGGTTATATGATAGAGGAGAGAAGCTGAGCTCTGTGACATAGGGTTATATGATAGAGGAGAGAGAAGCTGAGCTCTGTGACATAGGGTTATATGATAGAGGAGAGAAGCTGAGCTCTGTGATATATAGGGTTATATGATAGAGGAGAGAAGCTGAGCTCTGTGATATATATAGGTTATATGATAGAGGAGAGAAGCTGAGCTCTGTGATATATAGGTTATATGATAAAGGAGAGAAGCTGAGCTCTGTGATATATAGGGTTATATGATAGAGGAGAGAAGCTGAGCTCTGTGATATATATATAGGTTATATGATAGAGGAGAGAAGCTGAGCTCTGTGATATATATAGGTTATATGATAGAGGAGAGAAGCTGAGCTCTGTGATATATAGGTTATATGATAGAGGAGAGAAGCTGAGCTCTGTGATATATAGGGTTATATGATAGAGGAGAGAAGCTGAGCTTTTTGATATATAGGGTTATATGATAGAGGAGAGAAGCTGAGTTCTGTGATATATAGCTTATATGATAAAGGAGAGAAGCTGAGCTCTGTGATATATAGCTAGCAGCAGGATTTTTGACTGATAACCAGAGTATATCCTTAACGGACTCCTTGAAGATATACTAAGAGTCCAGCTACCTCGCCCACACAGTCTGACACAGATACAAAAACTTTGCACACATAATGCTCTACTCCTTACACCACTTTATAGGGATCACTCTATGTCCTGCACTTCTAATGGGGTGCCTAGCATACTCTTTTTGAGGGATTACTATGTAAGGCATTCCCTAACCCGCTCTTTAATATACCGCCAAACCAGCGCTATTAACTCTTTTATGCCATCACTTTCAATGAAAAGCTGCTGAATATTAAACCTCTTATTAAAAGACAATGAGTCAGTAGAACTGAGCGGCCGCTGGCATGGATGCGCACAGTAAATGTGGACGTGGCTAATACTGTAAATATTTAACCGCCCTTTATTAATGCCTTGGATGGTTTTTGCAAACACTCTCCCGGTAGCCACCGTACATTTGGCATAGAATGATCAGCGATCCCTGGTGTATATATACAATATGTTTAGAAACTGCTTGGCGTCTTCACATCCTCTGATATTAGCCAAAGAACTGTCCTTTACCGCTCTGCTTATTGTATGGTTTACAGAAGACAGTACACATTGCTATCACACAGTGGCGGTATTATAAAAAAAAAAAAAAATACACACTTACTTGGCAACCTTCAAGAATCAGAGAGATCATGAAAAAAGTCTTGAAAAGTGCATGCAGCGCTTTTTTCTCCGCATTTTTTGTGCGAAAACTGAGCGGAAACCACACGGACCCTATTATAGTCTATGGCCATGATGGCCAACCTATAGCACGCATGCCACAGGTGGCACTCCGAGCCCTCTCTGTAGGCACCCATCTGTGGAACAGATTATACTGTGCAGGGGCCACTTTGCAGCAAATTGTACTGTGTGGGGGCCACTGTGGACCAGATTGTACTGTGTATCAGCCACTGTGGAGCAGATTGTACTGTGTGGGGGCCACTGTGGAGCATATTGTGCTGTGTATCGGCCACTGTGGAGCAGATTGTACTGTGTGGGGGCCACTGTGGAGCAGATTGTACTGTGTAGGGGTCACTGTGGAGCAGATTGTACTGTGTATCGGCCACTGTGGAGCACATTGTACTGTGTATTGGCCACTGTGGAGCAGATTGTACTATGTGGGGGCCACTGTGGAGCAGATTGTACTGTGTGGGGACCACTGTGGAGCAGATTGTACTGTGTATCGGCCACTGTGGTGCATATTGTACTGTGCGGGGGCTACTGTGGAGCATATTGTTCTGTGTATTGGCCACTGTGGAGCATATTGTACTGTGTATCGGCCACTGTGGAGCATATTGTACTGTGTGGGGGCCCTTCACTATTTTTAGCACTCAGTATCTGTTTTATAGCAGACAAGTGATATTATTACTGGCTGTTCGTAACTGTCCACCATTGTAGATCCGCACAGTGTTAAGGTTAAATTGCTATGTTGGCACTTTGTGATAAATTAGTGGGTTTAGGGTTGCAGTTTGGGCACTCGGTCTCTAAAAGGTTCGCCATTACTAGTCTATGGGGTCTGCGGGTTTCCTTAGCTAACTGCTTTTTTTTGTGGATAGGTTTCCATTCGGGGGGATCGCAACCGGACTCAACCCGAACGCAGATATGAACTAGGCCTTAGGGGATGATCAGCTGCTTTCTGGTACACTTTGTAGTCGTAGTCAGAAAGACATTTTCCTTGTACATGTAAAGCTGCCCCCTAGGTGGGTGCATCCATATACCCTATGTATGTAGCTATATACATAGTCACTCCACTTGGATGACTCTTTTCATACTGCCTGGTTTGGGTTGCGAACAGGCATCTGGTAAAATAATTCTGTACAACCCACAATAGGCCACAATATCTAGACAATGGATATCTTTTCGTTGCGATATAATGGGCCTCAGTGTTCATACAGTTGTTTATAGGAATTGTTTTCGTGTTGTTATGACTCTCATGCTTTTCAGGATTTTGTCTGAGTCCAGAAGCTGTCATGCGTCAGCTCTGCCAAATACTAGAAGTTTCCTTCAACAGTAAAGGCAACAGTGACGCCTGCTGGCCAAGAGCGGTGCGGACAGAGAAAACTTATTCTACAGACTTCTTATTCGATCCTAGATTTGCGGGGTGGGCTGACATTTCACCGATAATGGGTATCGAGTCATAAAGAAAAATTTCCACTATGAAACAATGAATTTAGAAAAAATTGAGAATCGAAACCTGGGTCTTGCCCCCCCCTCCCACAACTTCCCTCCTATTCCTGCCAGTCGGGGACCACATAAAAAACATCTCTGAGAGTTACGATGTCCAGTATAGGCACCATCCAAAGTTCCCACCAGTCATTATTTCAGTCTGTATACGTTTTTAATAATTTAGGTGAGAGAGCTATGGAAATAACCAAATAACTGTATTTGTGGGTCGATATGGGACAATGGGGGGCTAATAAGGTCCTGTGATCACAGCAGCATAGGTCTAGATTCATGACACTACCAGGAAAAAGGAGAAAGTGTGACAGATCTGCGGTCTAGATCCATGACACAAAACAACGCCAAGTATACGATCCAATTCAGTAGTGTTAAGTTTCTCCACTCTTCGCTTTGGTGCACCCTACTGCCACTTTAACATTTTCGTCCTCCTAATCTTATAACCAATGAGTCACATCTGGGTCCTCTCAGCCACGGCTGTTTCCACACGTGGCACAGACATGGCTACCCTTCATGTAGAAGCTTAATGTTGGCCATACACTACAGATTTTGGTTGTCCTAAAGGGTATTTTCTGCTGGGTATCTGAACTTTTTCATGACACAAACGCCTGTGACAACAGATGTCAGATATTTGTTAAAATGTTGATCTGCTATCTATCTATCTATCTATCTATCTATCTATCTATCTATCTATCTATCTAGATAAACAAGATGGCAGTACTCCAAAATATCCAAAAAAATATCAGTGGGTTTATTTCAAGGCAACGTTTCGGTTCACATATAGAACCTTCCTCTATCTATATCTCATATCTATCTATCTCTCATTATCTATATATCCATCTACAGTATCTATCTATCTAGTGGATCAACACTGTAGGGATTGTAGGGTTATAGGTTGGACTTGATAGACTAATGTCTTTATCCAACCTCATCTAACTATCCATCTATCTATCTATCTATCTATCTATCTATCCATCCATATTTTCAAATCAATCTATACATCTTTGTAAAAGATGAAGAAAGTAATAAGTGTGCGACATATGACATCTAGATATATTACCAGATAGATGAGCTTCATCCATAGTTTATGAATGTCTAAGAATCCCGACTGTAAACAGCCTCATATCTCTATCCATCTAGTATTATTTCAGATTGATGTATGCAAGAAAAAGATGGAAACTGTAATAAGTAAGTGACATATATATCTCTAGACCTATCATGAGTCACATGATCTTCATCCATAGTTTATATCATATTACAGACCACACCAAGAAAGGCTGAGTATCCTGACTGTAAACACTATCATATCTATCTTTCTATCCATCTATTGTGAATATTTTCATATTTATCTACACATATATGGTAAAGATGAAAAAAGTAATAAAGCAAGTGACATATACTGTCATTTATCTAGAAATATCACAAGTTTGATGTTCTTCATTATTAGTTTAGATCATATTTTGGACCAAAAACAAGAAAGCCGGAGAATCCTGACTGTAAACATCTGTCATGTATTTATTCATACCTATCCATCCATGTAATAGAAGAAAAAAACAGTGATATATATTGTAGATTATCTAGATATACCACAAGTTAGATATTCTCCATGCGCAGTTTAGAACACATTTCCAAATCAAGTAGAATCCGAACCCAAGAATCCTGTCTGTAAACAGCCTCTCTCATATCTATCTATCTATCTATCTATCTATCTATCTATCTATCTATCTATCTATCTATCCTTCTCCTATCTATCTATCCATCCATCTCATCTCAATCTATCTATCTATGGTATCCATTTCATCTCTATCTCATATCTATCGATCGATCGATCTATCTATCTATGGTATATATCTATCTTGCTCATATCTATCTATCTACCCACGGTATCTATCCTTCCATCTCATCTCTATCCCCTATCTATTATCTATCTATCTATCTCCTATCTATCTATCTATCTATCTATCTATCTATCTAATCTCTATCCCATATCTATCTATCTATGGTATCTATCGATCCTTCTCCTATCTATCTATCTATCTATCTATCTATCTATCTATCTATCTATCCTTCCATCTCATCTCTATCCCCTATCTATCTATTATCTATCTATCTATCTATCTATCTATCTATCTATCTATCTATCTATCTATCTATCTATCTATCTACGTTATCTATCCTTCCATCTCATCTCTATCCCCTATCTATTATCTATCTCCTATCTATCCATCTATCTATCTACCTACCCACGGTATCTATCCTTCCATCTCATCTCTATCCCCTATCTATCTATCTATCTATCTATCTAACTATGAAAAGAGATGAAAACAGAGTATAAGTGATAAACAGATTATTAGAGGTTTTCCATGTGTAGTTTCGATCATATTTTGGACCAAACCAAGTAAACCCGGCCGGTGAACTCCCCACAATCCCCCTCCAGCCATTATCTCATTACCTCTGACACAATCTTTGTCACTTCCCTCTAATGAGGCTTGGAATCTTTTCACTCCAATTACCATCAATCCCAACAATGGCGCGGCCCCCCGGGTAGTGCCAGGCCGCAGCTTGGTACCGCTGACCACCAGGACCACACACTGTCGGCCTTATCTAATAACCCAGATTTTTTTTTATACATGGCCGCCGGGCACATTAATGAGAAGTGACTCGTTCAATTACTCCCAACACACGGGAAAGTGTTCGGCCGCCGCACATCTACGCCAAAATGCTTCCCTTCATATGGGTCAGGCGCACACGGGGCATTTTCACAAATAATTAGCCATTTTCAAAGCTCGGGGAAGCATGATTAAATTGTGACAGACACGCGGGCCCGGGGCCCGGCAGACACGCCGCACAGTACTTCAGTGTGTTTACAAAATCCCAGCAATTTGGAGTTCACAGTCCTGTTTACACAAGCTGGTTAAGGCCCCCTTTGAAAGCGTTCGCCTAGTGCGAGCAGTTCACGGCGGCTCCACTCAATATTTACATAGACATTCAGGGCTCGATTTAAGGTTGGGGAGCGAAAAAAAAGAGAAAATTAAAAGGAATATTTCAGATTTAAAAGAGATTAAAAAATTAGAACAAAATTTCTCCAAAATTCCGATAGTCCGGCGTAAGAGTCTGATATTCCGGTACGCTCGCTGTGCAGTAAAATGCTGATAATCCGACGGGTGCAGTAAAGATACAGTAAAATACTGATAATCTGTAGTGTTTATAGATGTACAATAATATCCCGATAATACGGCATGTTTAGTAAAGGTACAATAATATCCCGATAATCCAACATGCTCAGTAAAGGTACAATAATATCCCGATAATCCGACATGTTTAGTAAAGGTACAATAATATCCCGATAATCCAGCATGTTTAGTAAAGGTACAATAATCCTATCCTATCCTAGTAATCCTATCCTACTATTATAAATGTGAAAGTTTATGGGTTTGGATGTTTGCTCCTCAATCATGCAAAAATGACTGAACGGATTTGCATGAAATTTGCCATATTCCTAAATAAGAACCCCAATTAAAACATAGACTACATGTTTTCCCGGTAAATGTCATCACTACACGACCGCAGTGAAGGAATGTAGGTTCACACCACACTAAAGGACCTGTGATGACATCATCACAGGTCCTTGAGCCATTCTAGGATAGGATCATACTAGGCAGTGGGTGGAGCTATATAGGACGAAGCTGGACAGTGTGAAAGCTGATAAAAATGGAGTCTCATGGAAGATCAGGAGACTACAGAACATGCAGGCTGTGTGTGGGCAAGAGGAGTATATCGGGTGTAAAGTTTCAGTGAGTACGACGGGGAATGTGCTGTTCTGCCTCTGATGGGGGAGGGGCGAGAACTTTGGCACATTTCAGCAACATCCGTTCAGCCCTTTGTAACACAGAAGCTGCTCAGACAGTCACATAACAAATCCCCTGTAATCACAATTGCCCGATGTAGCAGAGCTTACATGGTGCTGTAACATACCTCTGTAGGCTCTCCATATGCAAACATGTACATACAGCTGGGTATCCTACGCATATGAAGCGATGTAGTAGAGCCGAGACGTGGGAACAGGCTGATCGAACTTTGGCACATTTCAGCAACATCCATTCAGCCAGAAGCTGCTCAGACACTGACATAAGAACACCCCTGTAATCCAAATGGCCAGGTGTAGCAGAGCTTAAGCAGCGCTGTAGCACAGCTCAGTACGCTCTCCATATGCAGAGATGTACATACAACTGAGTATGCTGCGCATATGTGGCGATGTAGCAGAGCCGAGACGCGGGAGCAGGTGGATCATCCACAACAGCAATTGGCTAAATATAAGCGGCTCAGCGCCAACACCAACTTGCAGACGAAGTCGCGGGCATATGCTAGTATCCTTATAATCCAGCATGCTCAGTAAAGGTACAATAACGTCCCAGTAATCTGGCATTCTCAGTAAAAATACAGTAAAATTTTGATAATTCGGTAAAAATACTGTGAAATACCGATAATCTAGCGCGCTCAGTAAACATATAGTAAAATCCTCATAATCCGGAATGCTTTGTAATGAATAGTGAAATCCTGATAATTTGGCATAATTGATAAATGTTCCGAAAAATTCTGATAATCTGTCTCTATATGGACTATACCACATCTCCATTCAAGTGGGGACGCCATTTTTTTGGGATTGATGGGACTCCCGGTGCTCAGACTTTTTACCTGTTCTGTGGATAAGAGATATGTTGCGAACTCCTTAGTGGAAACCTGTCAAAGACTTTTGGGACACTACTAGAGATGAGCGAGTAGCATTCGTTCGAATACCTCCCCGCCATAGGTGTTCGTGTAAGCAGCCGAACACCAAGGGGTTAAGCGGATCGAATAAGAGCCTTGGACTCCTCAGGGGCTGGATGGAAACAGTCAGACCTCAGTGTCACAGAGCTGGCAAATCCTGTCACACCACAAACTGCTAGACTGAGCTCCAACGGTTTACCTGGAGACCTAAAAACCTCACAAACCCCGCCCAGTGGCCTGGGCTGTACCAAGTGTAGGGGGTGAACATTGGAGAAACCAACAGGGAATAAACAAGGAGGGAGAGCTGAAAATACATAACATGTTATACAGAACATATAGACGGCCTATACAAACATAACCCGGAGGTACAAAGACATACACAACCTAAGCAGGAGCCCTCAGGGCCAGGGGTGCAGCATTTTGAGGTGAATTCCGCCTCAAAATCAGTTGTAAATTCTGGCCATAAACTGTCTCATATTGTCAATGAGAAGTAATGGCGGAGATGACTTTTTCTGTAATAAACCGTGGAATCCGTGGACTTAAATAAAAAAAAAACCTGTTTTAGTGGTCCCAAGCAACCAATCACAACCCCTAACTAACAATCAGTGCCCCTAGCAGCCAATCACAGCAACCAATCACAGTGCAGCTTTTATTTTTCAGAAGCAGAGTACAAAATGAAAGCTGCACTGTTATTGGTTGCTGCGGACGGTTATTGCTTGCCATGGGCAACTAGAACAGCATTAGATTAATTCAATAAATTTGCCCCAATGTGTTTGAGACTATCCCGCCCCCGAGGTATTATTTTTATACCGCGAGCCACGCCGCTCACTCACCGTACAGACTGTAGTGGCGAGTGTGGGTACTGCAGCACTGTCCCATTGAAATCTGTCTCGGTATCGGTGATCTGTGGTGGTCCTGGGTGTCGGCTCCTCACAGGTCTAATATTGATGGCCTATCCTAAGGACAGGCCATTACGGTTAGAAACCAGAAAACCCCTTTAAGCTCAGTTGCAGTTTACACAAGGCCGGACTTTGGAGAGGAATACAAAGTAGGAGATTCCATTGTGTGACCATATCCTTAGGGTCTGTTCACACATTGGAACGTGTACGGCCATAAATTCCTCGCCGCTCTCCGACCCAACAATTTACAGCGAATATACTCCATTCAACCCTAAGAACAAGTAGGACTATATTTTCAGGGTCCTGCGTTGGTGTGTGCGTCTCATGGAAGATTTCAGAACGGAATTTGGAGTCGATTTTTAGGGTGTGTTCACCACACCTCCAAATCGTTCCAATTTCCGCGGACATTCACGATTTTGGTGTCCTGCCCCGCGGTCCTGGTCGGCGGGAGGTATGTCCTGGTTTCAACTCAATTCTGCATCCGGAGGACGCAGATCTAAGTTGAATACATACGCGACTAAAGCAAGGAGCCATGACAGCTCAGCTCCTTGTTTTGCCGCGTCTCTCCGGCTACTGGCTGTGTAGGTGCGATATGATGACGTCACATCACGCCTACAACTGTGTTAGCGAGACTGCGGAGAGAGCGGCGGGGGAGCGTTGGAAGGCGAGTATAAGTGGTTTTTGTGTTAATAATTGAGGTGGACATGAATCTGAGGGCAGAGATGGGGGGGACATGAATCTGGGGGTAGAGATGGGGGACATGAATCTGAGGGCAGAGATGGAGGGACATGAATCTGGGGGCAGAGATGGGGGGGACATGAATCTGGGGGCAGAGATGGGGGACATGAATCTTGGGGCAGAGATGGAGGGGGTACATGAATCTGGGGGCAGAGATGGGGGGACATGAATCTGGGGGCAGAGATGGGGGGACATGAATCTGGGGGCAGAGATGGGGGACATGATTCTGGGGACAGAGATGGAGGGGGGCATGAAACTGGGGGCAGAGATGGGGGGACATGATTCTGGGGGCAGAGATCGGAGGACATGAAACTGGGGGCAGAGATGGGGGGACATGAATCTGGGGGCAGAGATGGAGGGGACATGAAACTGGTGGCAGAGATGGAGGGACATGAATCTGGGGAAAGAGATGTGGGACATGATTCTGTGGGCAGAGATGGGGAGGGACATGAAACTGGGGGCAGATGAAGGGTGTATATGAAACTGGGGGAGAGATGGAGGGAGGACATATAATTTACGGGTGAC
Source organism: Leptodactylus fuscus (assembly GCF_031893055.1). Lineage (NCBI taxonomy): Eukaryota > Metazoa > Chordata > Amphibia > Anura > Leptodactylidae > Leptodactylus > Leptodactylus fuscus. The sequence continues at coordinate 206,029,550 of NC_134269.1, read as the reverse complement.
TGTAGGAGGATTATACTGTGTCGGGGCACATGACAAATGAATGAGTGGGCGGAGTCAACATAAAAGTGGGTGGAGCTAAATTTGCCGCAGCACGCATAGCGCGCCGCATATTTTGTCCCTCTTTCGGTTCTACAAAAGTTGGGAGATACGTCTTCACACAGAGGTATTTGCGTGTCATCGTTTTCAATGGCAGACCCGACACTAGGGTTGAGCGATAGGGATCGGAAAAGATGGGATCTCGATCGGCGTTTCAGCAAATTCACGATTGGGATCGGCTGGAAAATTATCAGAAATCAGATTTTGAAATCTCCAGATGGGCTCAAACCTAAAAGTTACTTTTCCCATAGAGAAGCATTGACTAGGATTAAGCGATCGGGAAAGATCGGATCCCGATTGGTGATCGAGCAAATTTCACAAACGCGATCGTCTGGTAAATGATCGGAAATCGGATTTTAGAACCGGTGCTGAAGTCTCAAGATCGGCTCAACCCTACCCGACACTGAAAAAAGAAGCGTCCGCTGATTCAGCCACAGAACCCGCGACACGAGACCACGACTGATCTCCCCCATTGTTTCCGAGACTAGTCAGCGACTAAGTTCCGGAATTTGGAGAGGAATCCAAGGCAGAAGACTGCTTTAAATTTCTCAGTGTGAACATATCCTTACATCCGAATTTGACGCTGAATAATAAATCTTTTTTTGCATTTTGGCCTGGCCTAATAGAGACAAAATACAGTGGGGCTCTTCAGCGTCAAATTCCTGTGTGTGAACACTCCCTTAGTCATTTACCGCACATCCTATGGATGCACCACGAGATCCGAATATCCCCTTAAAGACAAGGAAATCCTTAGCATTAAACTATTGGAACTTTTTCGATTTGGTTTACTAAAAGTTCCGGACTATAGGATTTGTATAGGATGTATAGGATGTCGGAGCAGGCAGAGGGTTCCCCCGGCCCCGGGATCGGAGCTCCACCGCAGACCATTAACATATTCCATATTCATGCCGGGAAATGAAGGCATTTAATTGGAAAGCATCGACGTCACAGCGGGAAATTTTAATAGCCTGTAAAGTATGCTCATATTTTAGCAGACCATAGATTTATGTTCTCAGTCTGGTTCGCGGTAATGATGCATGTGTAAAAGCCGGGGATGTCCTGCAGGGAGGCGAAGAGACGGGGAGTCATTTTAGGCAATGAATGTAGGGGGGGAGGGGTCTGCAAAGACATGAAGAGCTCGAAAAGTACAGAATCATTTAAGGGTTGGTGAATGGACAGCATACCTGAGCTAAACCTTCCGGCAGAGCTCCCTGATTCATGAATAGAATGCAGAAAATTACAGTGAAGACTGACATTTACTAAGTGACATTTGTTTTTATACATATTTTTTAAGAATTTTATATAATGTTGATGATTTTTTTTTAATTTTACATACCATTATTTTATTTAATTAAATACTATAGCATGCAATTTTCACTCTGACCACTAAGCCCAATAATAGACTGACACTAGCCATCATCCGAAAGTGACATTTTTTTTATACATATTTAAGAATGTTAAAGTTTTATTTAAAAAAAATTTCCATATTATTTTTTATTTAAATTAATTAATACTATAGCATGCAATTTTCACTCTGACCACTAAACCTAATAATAGACTGACACTAGCCATCATCCGAAAGTGACTTATTATTTTATACATATTTTTTAAGAATGTTATATAACGTTGATTTTTTTAAATTTATTTTCCATATTAATTAGTTTTTATTTATTTATTTAATTAAATATTATAGCATGCAATTTTCACTCTGACCACTAAACCTAATAATAGACTGACACTAGCTAATTGGTTTTCTTTGAAATGGTAGCCTCATTTACATCACAGACAGGATACAATAGAAGATAACACCTTAATAGAGAACACCACTGACCCATCCTTCCATCACTACTGACCATCGATGATGTCACAGCTTACCGTCTCCCCCCTCCCTGTACAGAACTTTACTATAGACCTCAATGAGTGGGCTCCAGTCTGTCGCTACCTAGGGCCATGACTGTGCTGTAAAGCAGATCACTAAATGCCGTTAACAGAGCAGAAGGATATGCTTAGGCAAGATGGCCACCCCATAATCACGGACAGAAAATACAGGCAATAAAATAAAATAAATAAATAAATCTACTGTCAGAAACTAAATACAGAATAGAAAAAAAATATCTTTGTTAATATTTGGACTTAATAAGTAAAAAAAATAAAATTATGACACTGATCTATGAAAAGCTGGGTGACCACCAAGATGGAGGACGGACCCCTCAAGGCTATAGTCATACATATGTGACAATTCTCCATATTGGCATCCGCTTTATTCACCCACTGACTTTCAATGGAAGAGTCCGGTCTATGAAATAACAGAGCAATATTTCGAAACCATCAACAAGCAGGGCATGGACTACATGGACAGCACTCGCACTTGAACTCTGGTCATGTGAACAGATCCCTTCATTAATATAATCACGAAATGTAATTTTTATTGTGTACTTTTACTTTCTGATGTATAAATTTAAAAAAATGAATAAAAAATTGTGGAAACAGTCAACAAGCTGATGAAGAGTGACCAGCCCTGACAACCTTTGCACAATGTGTACAAGGTATTCATACAGTATGCGGATCAGACTATCTGGATACTCATGTGTTAATGAAGATAAAAACTGTCAACAGCAGCTTGCTGACAGTTTCCAGCTAGCAAAGACTGCAAAGACTCAGCAAGGGGCCAAATAAATAACACCCTCCAACCCCCAACCAGCTATGATCTATAGATTGTTACGGGTCCAGCCTTTGAAGTGGATTTCTCATAAGAATATACCATATATATAGATCTGGACAATATCTGGCAGGTCTGATAATAATTGTATATGATATTTATGTCTACAATACGTGCTCACAGAGAATACAGCGGATTATATTGGCCTGACTCTGCTGCCATCTAGTGGCTGTGATCTGCAGGTGCATAGTTTCAGTAACTTCATGTAGGGGCACATAGTGCAGCAATGGCCTGGGCTGTAACCTGGTGTGAAGCTGGATTGTCTAGCACAGCTGTACAGCGCACAATGTTACAGGTATGATGTATACGGTATGCTGCTCAGGGGTGTATACAAGCAGTGTAAATATATACTACCAAAGAGAGATGTATATACATATATGACAGAAAGAACAGAAAGAAATAATATGTGCCATCAAGAGTAAGAGCAGGAGAGGAGGAGGAGGAAAGTAGCACAAGACCTAAACAGTCACCTAACTAATCTATAGCCCCGCCCATGCTTAGCTATTGTGAGGTCATAGCACAGGGGTAATACAGTGATGTCACAGTACAGAGATAATACACACAGTGATGTCACAGTACAGAGATAATACACAGTGATGTCACAGTACAGGATAATACACACAGTGATGTCACAGTACAGAGATAATACACACAGTGATGTCACAGTACAGAGATAATACACACAGTGATGTCACAGTACAGGGATAATACACACAGTGATATCACAGTACAGAGATAATACACAGTGATGTCACAGTACAGGATAATACACACAGTGATGTCACAGTACAGAGATAATACACAGTGATGTCACAGTACAGGGATAATACACAGTGATGTCACAGTACAGGGATAATACACAGTGATGTCACAGTACAGAGATAATACACACAGTGATGTCACAGTACAGAGATAATACACACAGTGATGTCACAGTACAGGGATAATACACACAGTGATGTCACAGTACAGAGATAATACACAGTGATGTCACAGTACAGAGATAATACACAGTGATGTCACAGTACAGGATAATACACACAGTGATGTCACAGTACAGGATAATACACACAGTGATGTCACAGTACAGAGATAATACACACAGTGATGTCACAGAACCCCCTTCCTAGTGAAAATTCTTGATAGTGATGGTTATGGGTGCTGAAGCGATATCTCAGATACATACCTCCCAACTGTCCCGATTTCTGTGGGACATTCACGATTCCGGTGACATGTCCCGCGGTCCCGGTTGGAGGGAGGTATGTCCCAATTTCAACTCAGATCTGCGTCCAGAGGATGCAGATCTGAGTTGAACACATACGTGGCTAAAGCAAGATGCTAACACAGTTCAGCTCCTGCGTCGCCACTGCACGCCGCCTACTGGCTTGTAGACGCGATGTGATGAAGTCACATCACGTCTACAACTGTGTCAGCGAGAGAGAGAGAGGTGCGGAGAGCGGCAAGGGAACGTGGAGAAGGTAAGTGTAATGTGCACTGAGGTGGAACGTGAAACTGGGGGAAGATGAAGGAGAGGACGGCATGACACTGGGGGCAGAGATGGAGGGGACATGAATCTGGGGGCAGAGATGGAGAGGACATGAATCTGGGGGCAGAGATGGAGGGACATGAATCTGGGGGCAGAGATGGAGAGGACATGAATCTGGGGGCAGAGATGGAGGGGACATGAATCTGGGGGCAGAGATGGAGGGACATGAATCTGGGGGCAGAGATGGAGGGACATGAATCTGGGGGCAGAGATGGGGGGACATGAATCTGTGGGCAGAGATGGGGGGACATGAATCTGGGGACAGAGATGGAGGGACATGAAACTGGGGGCAGAGATGGGGGACATGAATCTGGGGACAGAGATGGAGGGACATGAAACTGGGGGCAGAGATGGGGGACATGAATCTGGGGACAGAGATGGAGGGACGTGAAACTGGGGGCAGAGATGGGGGACAAGAAACTGGAGGCAGAGATGGGGGGACAGGAAACTGAGGGCAGAGATGGAGGGACATGAATCTGGGGACAGAGATGGGGGACAGAGATGGGGGACATGAATCTGGGGACAGAGATGGAGGGCCATGAAACTGGGGGCAGAGATGGGGGACATGAATCTGGGGACAGAGATGGAGGTGACATGAATCTGGGGACAGAAAAGGAGGGGACATGAATCTGGGGGCAGAGATGGAGGGACATGAATCTGGGGGCAGAGATGGAGGGACATGAATCTGGGGGCAGAGATGGAGAGGACATGAATCTGGGGGCAGAGATGGAGGGACATGAATCTGGGGGCAGAGATGGGGGACATGAATCTGGGGCAGAGATGGGGGGACAAGAAACTGGAGGCAGAGAAGGGGTACAAGAAACTGAAGGCAGAGATGGGGGACATGAATCTGGGGACAGAGATGGAGGGACATGAAACTGGGGGCAGAGATGGGGAGGACATGAATCTGGGGACAGAGAAGGAGGTGACATGAATCTGGGGGCAGAGATGGAGGGGACATGAATCTGGGGACAGAGAAGGAGGTGACATGAATCTGGGGGCAGAGATGGAGGGGACATGAATCTGGGGGCAGAGATGGAGGGGGGACATGAAACTGGGGGCAGATGAAGGGTGTCTATGAAACTGGGGGAGAGATAGAGGGGGACATATAATTTACGGGTGACTGTAGGAGGATTATACTGTGTGCGGGCACATGAAAAATTAATGAGTGTGCGGAGTCAACACAAAAAGTTGGGAGGTATGCAGATACTTGAAAGGGATAAAGCTTTAGTATCCACAACTGCAGACATCAAGAATACGGTGAGTGAGCAGCGCAGTGATCGGCATGTAAACCATACTGGGACAGATTACATTCTTCGCAGTGGACAGCACACAGTATTACGTGCTCACCAGTGGCCCCCACACAGTATTGTAGTGCTCACCCCCACAAGCCTGAACCCCCCATATACTCCTCTTGCCCACACAGAGCCTGCACCCCCATTCCACCCTTTTGCTCACACACAGCCTGCACCCCCATGTGCCCCATCTTGACATCATTATCAGCTGTCCGCGGGCCCCCTACACCTCTGGGCCTGGTCACAGTCGCATCCCCTGCGACAACGAGCGTTCCGCCACTGGCAGCCAGCTTCAGCCACCTCCTTCTGATCTACAAGGCAGACACTACTGCTTGAGCCACTGCCTCCATTGTTGTCAATGGGAGGTTCTCTCTTACCAAACTTCAATAGTAAGCCTGCAATGTAGAAGTTTAGTAAGAAAATCCTCCATGAAGAATAATGGAAGCAATGGCAACAGCAGAAGGGTTTTTTTTTTCGTTAGGCGTGACCCTCCTTATTAGAATTCATTCAATTGAAATGACGTTACAGAGCAGTGACTACTAATAAGACGGCAGTCGGGTGAAAGTGAATGTTTATGGGGTGACCTGGTGTGAGGACCTGAAAACCGTGAGACTCAGGGGATGGCTGGGTGACTTTTATTATTCTTGCAATATCCAATTTTGGCACTAGAGGGCACCACAGTCAACAATATGCCATCTGCACAGCTGGAGTAAATGTTAGCAGCTGCATCCTACAGGACTGTGCACCGCCGCCATGATGCTGGGCTTTATAGAGACGGATCATAGGCAGAGTTATTATACAATCTAATCTTAATGTACCGCACTAAAGCATTTTTTTCATTGGAATTCCACCAATCACATATCCTAAGTAGTAAAACCTCAGAAAATGACCACCAAACCTCCCCAATTTCAACAAAGTCTTACAAGGGATTCTACCATTAAATTACCTTTTTTTCTAATGAACACGTTGGAATAGCCTTAAGAAAGGCTATTCGTCTCCTACCTTTAGATGTGATCTCTGCCGTGCCGTTCCGTAGAAATACCGGTTTTAACCGGTATGCAAATGAGCTCTCCGCAGCAATGAGGGCGGGCCCCAGCGCTGAAACACCGATGAGCGCGTCCCCATTGCTGCCCAGAGCTCTTTCCTGCGCCGCCTCCTTCTTCTGGCCGCTTCTCTTGCTCTTGTAGTTCTATACAGGAGCATAGAGAGGCCACCCCAAAATGGCCGCCGGCCAGCTCCTGTATTGAACTGCAAGAGCGGCTACCCAAAAATAGCCGCCGCCATTTTGGGGTGGCCTCTCTATGCTCCTGTATAGAACTACAAGAGCAAGAGAAGCCAGAAGAGGCGGAGTTGCTGCAGAAGAAGGAGGCGGCGCAGGAAAGAGCTCTTGGGCAGCAATGGGGATGCGCTCATCGGCCTCATGGGGCCCACCCTCATTGCTGCGGAGAGCTCATTTGCATACCGGTTAAAACCGGTATTTCTATGGAACGGCGCGGCGGAGACCACGTCTAAAGGTAGGAGACGAATAGCCATTCTTAAGGCTATTCCGACGTGGTAATTAGAAAAAAAAGTAGTTTAATGGTAGAATCCCTTTAAACTACCTCCCCAATTGTAGAGTAGAGAAAAAAAATGGCAAAATCTGGAAATCGCTCTTCGACAAATTTGCATACAATAAGCCACAGCCCACGTTCCCCTTTGACCTCACCCAGTCTTTTCGTACCCCCATGTACTATAATGCCCTTTTTGTGGATCCCTGTGTATAATGGTAGCATGTCCCCCCAGTGGTCCTAACAAAGTATAATGTCCACCCTAACATTCTCACGCACTAAAACGCCCCCCCCCCAGTGGCCCCCAAACAATTATGTTCTCCTTGTGGCCCCCCAATGTCCACTGCAGCAGACATGATGATGTCTACGTCACACCTACCTATATCCATGCCGCCGGTAGGTGAGACGGGTGGAATGGACAAGTAGGGAGTGGACGGCTTCCTGGTCCACCATTGTACTCAACTCTATCTGCATCTGGAAACAGCTGAACCCACGACTACCCGAGACAGTACCCGAAATCTGAGATTGTCCCGTTAAATCCAGAACGGAGGTTCTTCTCCTTTCTAAGGGCTATCCCGACGTGGTATTTGTACAAAAAGGGATTCTAATGATTGAATCCCTTTAATATACACTCTAGGTCCAAAAAATAATTTGGACCCCAAAACTGAATACAGACCCCAAACCCCAAGAGCAAAGACGTAAAACTCACACAAGTCAGTACATCGTAACACCGTTTCTGGAAACAAGGGCTCAGACACGTTTATACAAGGCTGAACATCTAGATTAGATTTGCCCAAACAAGTCCAAGCAGAACGGAGCAGATGACGGCAACAAAACACTTGCCCAGATCTGTCTAGCTTGTGTCCAGGCAGGTCGAAGTTGAGCCGAGCAAGTCTAAACCACATTGCATTTGCCCAAACATGTCTAAGCAGAAAATAAATTGTTTACGTCACCTCACATTGGTCAGGGCATGTCTAGACAGAACTGAACAGGTGAAGGTTACGAGTCAACCGTCATGAACAGCCTAGATGTGACGATACGAGAGATCTCACCTTCACATATCATAGTTATTGGTGCAATCTACTGACAATTTGTTTTCTAAAATTTTGTACAATATTCATTGTATTTCTAATGACTGAAAGGTACACACAGAGTACCAAAAATTACCTATTGTACCTTCAGGGATGGGATACTATTGGATGAATTTTCCAAAGACTAGAAATCATCCACTAAGTCTTCAGATGCCAGATGATCTCGATTAATTTTAGGAAACTGTCTCTAGCCTTCACACCTCCAGACATTATTCACAGAGTCTCCAACACTATCCACGATCCCTAGAGCCCAGCCACAAGGCACCATCCACTGAGTCTCCAGAGACCAGGCACAAGTCACCAAGTCTCCAGAGACCAGGCACCTTCCACCGAGTCTCCAAAGACCAGGCACCATCCACCGAGTCTCCAGAGACCAGGCACCATCCACCGAGTCTCCAGAGACCAGGCACCATCCACCGAGTCTCCAGAGACCAGACACGAGTGACCAAGTCTCCAGAGACCAGGCACCTTCCACCGAGTCTCCAGAGACCAGGCACCATCCACTGAATCTCCAGAGACTAGGCACCATCCACAGAGTCTCCAGAGACCAGGCACAAGTCACCAAGTCTCCAGAGACCAGGCACCTTCCACCGAGTCTCCAGAGACCAGGCACCATCCACCGAGTCTCCAGAGACCAGGCACCATCCACTGAATCTCCAGAGACTAGGCACCATCCACAGAGTCTCCAGAGACCAGACACGAGTCACCAAGTCTCCAGAGACCAGGCACCATCCACCGAGTCTCCAGAGACCAGGCACCATCCACTGAATCTCCAGAGACTAGGCACCATCCACAGAGTCTCCAGAGACCAGGCACAAGTCACCAAGTCTCCAGAGACCAGGCACCATCCACCGAGTCTCCAGAGACCAGGCACCATCCACTGAATCTCCAGAGACTAGGCACCATCCACAGAGTCTCCAGAGACCAGGCACAAGTCACCAAGTCTCCAGAGACCAGGCACCTTCCACCGAGTCTCCAGAGACCAGGCACCATCCACCGAGTCTCCAGAGACCAGGCACCTTCCACCGAGTCTCCAGAGACCAGGCACCATCCACCGAGTCTCCAGAGACCAGGCACCTTCCACCGAGTCTCCAGAGACCAGGCACCATCCACCGAGTCTCCAGAGACCAGGCACCATCCACCGAGTCTCCAGAGACCAGGCACCATCCACTGAATCTCCAGAGACTAGGCACCATCCACAGAGTCTCCAGAGACCAGACACGAGTCACCAAGTCTCCAGAGACCAGGCACCATCCACCGAGTCTCCAGAGACCAGGCACCATCCACCGAGTCTCCAGAGACCAGGCACCATCCACCGAGTCTCCAGAGACCAGGCACCATCCACCGAGTCTCCAGAGACCAGGCACCATCCACCGAGTCTCCAGAGACCAGGCACCATCCACTGAGACTCCAGAGACCAGGCACGAGTCACCAAGTCTCCAGAATCCAGGCACGAGTCACCAAGTCTCCAGAATCCAGGCATGAGTCACCGAGTCTCCAGAGACCAGGCACCATCCACCGAGTCTCCAGAGACCAGGCACCATCCACCGAGTCTCCAGAGACCAGGCACCATCCACTGAATCTCCAGAGACTAGGCACCATCCACAGAGTCTCCAGAGACCAGACACGAGTCACCAAGTCTCCAGAGACCAGGCACCATCCACCGAGTCTCCAGAGACCAGGCACCAGCCACTAAGTCTCCAGAGACCAGACACGAGTCACCAAGTCTCCAGAGACCAGGCACCATCCACCGAGTCTCCAGAGACCAGGCACCTTCCACCGAGTCTTCAGAGACCAGGCACCATCCACCGAGTCTCCAGAGACCAGGCACCATCCACCGAGTCTGCAGAGACCAGGCACCATCCACAGAGTCTCCATGGATGGAACATTATCCACTGAATCTTCAGGCATTGGACATTGATGTGCACCAAAATCAATGAGCCCAACAGAATGGACTGAGGTTTTCCAAAAAACAATAGCCTTTTCATTAAACATATACTTAGACATATTCATACAAAGACTGAACATATTTAGAATACCAAACATTTGTCCAAACATGTCTAAGCAAAATGGAACAGATTATGGCAACAAAACACTTGTGCAGATCAGTCTGGGCAGAAGTGAACATGTCTAAATCACATGGCATGTGCCCAGGCATGTCTACGCAGAAGCAAACATGTCTGGACTATGTCATTTTTGCCCAAACGTGTCTGAGCAGGCCATAACTTGTCCAGGCTACATAACACTGGTCAGGACATGCCTGGACAGAACAGAACATGTGAAGATTAGGAGTCAATTGTCTGCAACATGTGAAAGTGGCCATAGATGTCAGGACAAGTCCCAAGGGATTGGTCACTATCTGTCCAAGTTTCGAAGTCTCGAAGAACCACGCATTGTATCATCAAGTTTCCAGGAACTTTAAACAACATTTCTCAACTTTCCAGGGACTACATACCACCAAGTCTTCAAGAATGGGACACTAGCCACCCATTGTTGAGAGACCAAATATTAGCACCCAACAAAAATCAATAAGCCCATCAGTACATGACAGGAGGTTTTCCCAAGAAGACAACCTAACAAAAGACTTGCATAGACAAGTTTATAAAAAACCAAGTACAGTATATCGGGATTACCAAAAATGTGCCCAAACAAGTCCAAGAAGAAAGGAAGAGATCGATGCAAGAAAACAATTGTCCGGGTCATCTAAGAGAAATGATGAAGCCTAGATTATATAGCATGTGCCCGGGCAAGTTAGGACAGAGCTGTGCAAGTCCAAATAACATTGCATTTGCCCAAACATGTCTGAACAGAAACAAACATGTCTGGATTATGTCTTCTTGGCTCGAACATGCCTGAGCAGAACAGAACTTGTCCAGACTACAAGGCACGGGTGAGGACATGCCTGGACAGAACTGAACATGTGAAGATTAGGAGTCAACATGTCTGAGGTGGCCATAGATGTCAAGCGAAGTGATGGGGGATTCAGCTACGATAGCTCCGGGAACAGTCTAGGGCAATTAATTTTCCCATGGGGCTGCATAAGAAATTGAAACTATTCTAGAGGGCCATGTGCGCCGTGGCAAATTTAGCTCCACCTACATCTATATTGACTCCGCCCATTCTCAATCATTTTTTTTTTCATGTGCCCTCACAAAGTATAATCCCCCTACAGTCACCCGTACATTATATGCCCCACATTATAATGTTCCCCTCCAACTGCCCCACTGTATTAAGTCCCTCTCCTGGTGCCCCAGATTGAACTGGGGGAAACTAGAGGGGACATTAAACTCAGGCAGCTGGAAGCAACAATTAAACCGTAGGGGTAGCTGGAGGGTGACATTAAACTAGAGGCAGACAGGTCCCCCTCCAGCTCCTTCGATGGTTTAATGCCCCCTCTAGTTGTCCCTAGTTTAATGCCCCCCCAGTTTAAGTGCCCCCTTCATCTACCCCCAGTTTCAAGCCCCCCCTCCATTTCTGTACCAGTTTCATATCCCCCTTCATCTGCCCCATTTCATGCCCCCCTCCATCTCTCTCCCAGTTTCATGTCCCCCCTCCATCTCTGCTCCAGTATAACATTCATCCTCCATCTTTGCCCCCAGTATAACATTCCCCCTCCATATCTGCCCCCAGTATAACATTCCCTTTCCATCTCTGCCCCCAGTATAACATTCCCCCTCCATCTCTGCTCGTAGGTTACTGAGACACACAGAGAGACACACTCTCAACCCTGCATCTCACATTCCCCTCCCCTTTCAGTACCTTAGGACACACACCACACGTCTCCATCTTCTTGCACTGTCCTGCTGGCACTAAGACATGCCTCCCTAGTCAAGCTATGCGGGCCAGACTGAATCAGTCAGGGGGCCCGTACATGGCCCGTGGGCCATACATTGCCCAGGTCTGGTCTAGTGATTTCACATTATTGAATATTTTTTTCAAAATTTTGATCAAAGATTTTATTAAATCGGGGATCAGACGAGCACTGAATCTCTGACTGAATAAGAGCCACCGAGTATCCAAAAACTAAACATTATATCTCCAGGGAACAGACACTATCCCTTAAGTATTGGACATTTCCCACCAAATGTCCAGGGATTGGGCATTACTGATTGAGTGTTCAGAGATTGGACATTACTCATTGAGTCCCCAAAACCCAATATTATCCAGTCAGTCTTCAGCGACCACAGTAAGACATTGAAGAACAGAGCAGTTTACTTGCACTTGAAAAAGGACCCAGTTTGACCTGAAACGCGTCATGCTGATCCATTCTATTAACCTCAATAAAGAGTCCTGTTTGAGAACTCTGGTTTGTTTTTTTTATCCTACTGCCAGCGAGTATGGGTCCTCTGCCACAGTCCTTTGGTCCCTGTTCCCCACTTTCAGCGGCCACAGTAACCAGGCACTATCCACCCAGTCTCCGGGGACCAGGCACCCAGTCTCCGGGATCCAGGCACCCAGTCTCCGGGAACAAGGCACCAGGCACCCAGTCTCCGGGGATAAGGCATCAGGCACCCAGTCTCCGGGGATCAGGCACCAGGCTCCAGGGACAAGGCACTATCCACCCAGTCTCCGGGGACCAGCCACTAGGCACCCAGTCTACGGGCACAAGGCATCAGGTACCCAGTCTCCAGGGACCAGGCACTAGGCACCCAGTCTCCGGAGACCAGGCAAGAGGCATTCAGTCTCTGGGGACCAGGCAAGAGGCATTCAGTCTCTGGGGACCAGGCAAGAGGCATTCAGTCTCTGGGGACCAGGCAAGAGGCATTCAGTCTCCGGGGACCAGGCACTAGGCACCCAGTCTCCGGGGACCAGGCACTAGGCACCCAGTCTCCGGAGACCAGGCAAGAGGCATCCAGTCTCCGGGGACCAGGCAAGAGGCATCCAGTCTCTGGGGACCAGGCAAGAGGCATCCAGTCTCCGGGGACCAGGCAAGAGGCACCCAGTCTCCGGGGACCAGGCATCCAGTCTCTGGGAACCAGACACCTGGCACCCAGTCTCCGGGGACCAGGAACCCAGTCTCTGGGAACCAGGCACCCAGTCTCCGGGGACCAGGCACTAGGCACCCAGTCTCCAGGGACCATACATTGATCATCAAATCTCCTAGGATGAACCAATAAATCTCCAGGAACAGGTCTGTGGTGCCCATGTAAATCATTGAGAAATGTAGTTGTGTAAAGTGGTCCACTGTCAAGCCTTGCTGGACCCACCAGCTGCTACTCTATTTGCTTTAGAGTCCATTGATGAGAAGACATATTTTAGATCTGCCATCAGGGAACAGATACTGCCAACAATGTGTATGGACAACTTCTGGATTGGATTAAGGTTGGTGGGGCACTCAAAGGCCTAGATCCAGTCTAGGAGAGGTGGCTATGCATGCATGTGGCCATCATCAATGAAGTCTATGGAAGTGTTGAACACAGTTGAGCCATCCCTATGGGATTAAATACCAACCCTGACCCTGGGAAGCTTTAGCAAAGGTTAATGGAAACAGCATTGCCTCAATGCGTAAGGCAAAAAAAGCAAAATTTAGAGGCAGTCAAATTAATTCTGTGATTTTTGTGCCTTCCCCTTTAAGTCGAAGTCAACAGTGTCAAAATACGTGCACGTGTCCTAACACTAAACATACACACAAATAAAAATGTGCATATTGTCCCTCAGTTTGAAATGTCACATTTTCATTTTCAGACCTTTAAAAAAAAAAAAAAAAAAAAAGAACAAGCCCCAGAGACCACATCCTGCTTTGGCGCAGTTTCGGCATCTGCTCGAGGTTCAGTCCTCACATCAGGTGTTATTGAAGACAAAAAACCCAAAACAGAACAGAAAAAACAGCCATTACAGAAAGACCAGAGGGCTACAAACTTTTGTAAACTGCATCAGAGAATAGATCCATATCTTATAGGTCTACGTATAGAGGAGTGGTAGTTAGATAGGTTAGTGTCACCAGAACCAGCATATCACCCCAGCCCTGCAGATAGATAGGTTACTGTCACCAGATCCAGCATATCACCCCAGCCCTGCAGATAGATAGGTTAGTGTCACCAGAACCAGCATATCACCCCAGCCCTGCAGATAGATAGGTTAGTGTCACCTGAACCAGTATATCACCCCAGTCCTGCAGATAGATAGGTTAGTGTCACCTGAACCAGTATATCACCCCAGTCCTGCAGATAGATAGGTTACTGTCACCAGAACCAGCATATCAGCCCAGCCCTGCAGATAGATAGGTTACTGTTACCAGAACCAGCATATGACCCCAGCCCTGCAGATAGATAGGTTAGCGTCACCAGACCCAGTATATCACCCCAGTCCTGCAGATAGATAGGTTACTGTCACCAGAACCAGCATATCACCCCAGACCTGCAGATATATAGGTTAGTGTCACCAGAACCCAGTATATCACCCCTGCCGATAGATAGGTTAGTGTCACCAGAACCAGCATATCACCCCAGCCCTGCAGATAGATAGGTTAGTGTCACCAGAACCAGCATATCACCCCAGCCCTGCTGATAGATAGGTTACTGTCACCAGAACCAGCATATCACCCAGTCCCGCAGATAGATAGGTTAGTGTCACCAGAACCAGCATATCACCCCAGCCCTGCTGATAGATAGGTTACTGTCACCAGAACCAGCATATCATCCCAGCCCTGCAGATAGATAGGTTACTGTCACCAGAACCAGCATATCACCCCAGCCCTGCAGATAGATAGGTTACTGTCACCAGAACCAGCATATCACCCAGTCCTGCAGATAGATAGGTTACTGTCACCAGAACCAGCATATCACCCCAGCCCTGCAGATAGATAGGTTACTGTCACCAGAACCAGCATATCACCCAGTCCTGCAGATAGATAGGTTAGTGTCACCAGAACCAGCATATCACCCCAGTCCTGCAGATAGATAGGTTAGTGTCACCAGAACCAGCATATCATCCCAGCCCTGCAGATAGATAGGTTACTGTCACCAGAACCAGCATATCAGCCCAGCCCTGCAGATAGATAAGTTACTGTTACCAGAACCAGCATATCACCCAGTCCCGCAGATAGATAGGTTACTGTTACCAGAACCAGCATATGACCCCAGCCCTGCAGATAGATAGGTTAGCGTCACCAGACCCAGTATATCACCCCAGTCCTGCAGATAGATAGGTTACTGTCACCAGAACCAGCATATCACCCCAGACCTGCAGATATATAGGTTAGTGTCACCAGAACCCAGTATATCACCCCTGCCGATAGATAGGTTAGTGTCACCAGAACCAGCATATCACCCCAGTCCTGCAGATAGATAGGTTAGTGTCACCAGAACCAGCATATCACCCCAGCCCTGCAGATAGATAGGTTAGTGTCACCAGAACCAGCATATCACCCCAGCCCTGCTGATAGATAGGTTACTGTCACCAGAACCAGCATATCACCCAGTCCCGCAGATAGATAGGTTAGTGTCACCAGAACCAGCATATCACCCCAGCCCTGCTGATAGATAGGTTACTGTCACCAGAACCAGCATATCATCCCAGCCCTGCAGATAGATAGGTTAGTGTCACCAGAACCAGCATATCATCCCAGCCCTGCAGATAGATAGGTTACTGTCACCAGAACCAGCATATCACCCCAGCCCTGCAGATAGATAGGTTACTGTCACCAGAACCAGCATATCACCCAGTCCTGCAGATAGATAGGTTACTGTCACCAGAACCAGCATATCACCCCAGCCCTGCAGATAGATAGGTTACTGTCACCAGAACCAGCATATCACCCAGTCCTGCAGATAGATAGGTTAGTGTCACCAGAACCAGCATATCACCCCAGTCCTGCAGATAGATAGGTTAGTGTCACCAGAACCAGCATATCATCCCAGCCCTGCAGATAGATAGGTTACTGTCACCAGAACCAGCATATCAGCCCAGCCCTGCAGATAGATAAGTTACTGTTACCAGAACCAGCATATCACCCAGTCCCGCAGATAGATAGGTTAGTGTCACCAGAACCAGCATATCACCCCAGCCCTGCTGATAGATAGGTTACTGTCACCAGAACCAGCATATCATCCCAGCCCTGCAGATAGATAGGTTACTGTCACCAGAACCAGCATATCACCCCAGCCCTGGAGATAGATAGGTTACTGTCACCAGAACCAGCATATCACCCAGTCCTGCAGATAGATAGGTTAGTGTCACCAGAACCAGCATATCACCCAGTCCCGCAGATAGATAGGTTAGTGTCACCAGAACCAGCATATCACCCCAGCCCTGCAGATAGATAGGTTAGTGTCACCAGAACCAGCATATCACCCAGTCCCGCAGATAGATAGGTTACTGTCACCAGAACCAGCATATCACCCAGTCCCGCAGATAGATATTATGGTTCTGGTGATACTAAACAGAGAACAGCAGAATCTCAGGCAAATTGGCCGTCCCCATACAAAAAACATATGGGTAAGTAGAAAGGAAGCAGAAAAGATGGCAGGTTTATGTATACATATATGCAAGTAGGTGACTAAACAAAGTGCTCCATAGATTCCAAAATGGCTGACTACGGTTACAAGTAAAAAATACAGTAGGAACAGAAGCTCCAGAGCACAAACTTCTGCCCTTATAAGTGAAGTAATGTAATGTCTAACAGATGTCGGATATTTTTTATATATTAAAATACTACTTTGTTATTGTTTTTTTTGTTTTTTTTTTCTTCACCCCCTGACACTAACCGTTTTCACGCCTCACTACTAATAGAACATGGAAAAGAACATTGTGTTTTCTGATGCAGCAGATAAAGACGTGTTTATGGGAAGCGTCGGAAGGATGTCTGTAACCGCATCACATCGCGCTCACCCATGGCTGACTGCTACTACATCATAGAGACCTCTCCGGCAGATGACTGTCCTGCCCGGGGTAACACTCATGTCCCCTGTGGCTGTGGCCCAATTTAAGTGGAACAAGCAGTTGCCACTTTGAGGTTAGCCCGTAATGGGCGTTTGTGAGAACCCAGGAGGAAAAACACGAGCTGCCAACAAGCGTACAAAGAGCTGGCATCGCCAACCGAGGAGATTTCCAACTTCCTTTACAATAATCACATTTTGTGGTTTTGTTAGCAACAACGTCTCTTCGCAGCAGACGGCACGTAAAGCCTCGACTTTTCTTTTTCAGTCATTTTTTTGGGGGGGAGCAAAAAAGTTCACGGTTTATGTTTTGCAAAAACAATGAATGTAGTCGGTGTACGCGGGCATACAGTGGTTTCCGGGAAAGTTTGGTGGAAACCAATATGTATTGCTGCTCAGCCCCAATCATTTTAATGGGACTGAGCTGCCACAAGACCATGTGACCAATGGAAGTGATGTCACTTGCCTGAAAAGAGCAAGGGACACCCCAAAATAGACCCGAACAAGCCCTGTCACCTCGCCACGTGTCGGGTTACTAAATAATTTTTTTTAGCATCTTTTCTCATAAAGTAATTGTGTTGTTCCTCTGTTATTCCTCCTAGCCTCCTTAGTTCTCAGTACCTGGTATAAAGCCACCTCAGTTCTCCCCCGCAGTATAATGCCCCCTTAGTTCTCCCCACACAGTATAAAGCCCCCTTAGTTCTCCCCATGCAGTATAAAGCCCCCTTAGTTCTAACTACGCAGTATAAAGCCCCCTCAGTTCTCCCCACGCACTATAAAGCCCCCTTAGTTCTCACCACATGGTATAAAGCCCCCTTAGTTCTCACCACATGGTATAAAGCCCCCTTAGTTCTCACCACATGGTATAAAGCCCCCTTAGTTCTCACCACATGGTATAAAGCCCCCTTAGTTCTCACCACATGGTATAAAGCCCCCTTAGTTCTCACCACATGGTATAAAGCCCCCTTAGTTCACACCCATTGGTATAAAGCCCCCTTAGTTCTCAACACATGGTATAAAGCCCCCTTAGTTCTCCCCACACAGTATAATGCCCCATTAGTTTGCCTCACCAGTATAAAGCCCCCTTAGTTTACCCCACGCACTATAAAGCCCCCTCAGTTCTCCCCCGCAGTATAAAGCCCCCTCAGTTCTCCCCACGCAGTATAAAGCTCCCTTAGTTCTCCCCCGCAGTATAAAGCCCCCTTAGTTCTCTCACGCAGTATAAAGCCCCCTTAGTTCTCTCACGCAGTATAAAGCCCCCTTAGTTTTCCCACGCAGTATAATGCCCCCTTAGTTCTCCCCCGCAGTATAAAGCCCCCTTAGTTCTCCCCACGCAGTATAAAGCCCCCTTAGTTCTAACTACACAGTATAAAGCCCCCTCAGTTCTCCCCACGCACTATAAAGCCCCCTTAGTTCTCACCACATGGTATAAAGCCCCCTTAGTTCTCACCACATGGTATAAAGCCCCCTTAGTTCTCACCACATGGTATAAAGCCCCCTTAGTTCTCACCACATGGTATAAAGCCCCCTTAGTTCTCACCACATGGTATAAAGCCCCCTTAGTTCACACCCATTGGTATAAAGCCCCCTTAGTTCTCAACACATGGTATAAAGCCCCCTTAGTTCTCCCCACACAGTATAATGCCCCATTAGTTTGCCTCACCAGTATAAAGCCCCCTTAGTTTACCCCACGCACTATAAAGTCCCCTCAGTTCTCCCCCGCAGTATAATGCCCCCTTAGTTCTCCCACGCAGTATAATGCCCCCTTAGTTCTCCCACGCAGTATAATGCCCCCTTAGTTCTCCCACGCAGTATAAAGCCCCATTAGTTTACCCCACGCAGTATAAAGCCCCCTTAGTTCTCCCACGCAGTATAATGCCCCATTAGTTTGCCTCACCAGTATAATATTCTCTTAGTTCTTTGCACACTGTATAATGCTCCCTACATATATGTACTTGAAGAAAAGTTGGGACATTAAATAATTGGTCAGACCAGTCGAAATTCTAGATTCGACCGAGATTAACCTAATACACGAGGCCAGCTTTAATCGCTGTAGATGAGGATGTCCTTGGGTACCATTATGTTTTTTTTAATAATAGTAAAAGAACGTTGTAATATATCGTTCTAGTAAAACAGCGGTCCCCATTCTTTTTTGTACCAAGGACCACTTTCCTGTAGCCCTGGAGGGGGCGGGGCTTTGATGATTTTCAGTCAGAGGCGGGGCAGAGCTGGGATGATTAGTCGGCGCATAATAAAACTCAATAACTCTTATTTAATAATTCCATTTATGTAGTTCCCTATACGTTATTAAAGGAGATCTCTCCATATCATGCATAACTTATTGGTGGTATGGACAGCTCCCTTAATAAAAGTAGGGGTAGGGTGAGGTGACCATCACTGAGGGGGCACTATTACAGGTCCCCAAGGACCGGGAAATCTGATACTAAGTGACGACCCGGTCATTGGAAACCTCTGTATTTAAAGATCAGTGAAAAATCTAAAATTCAGCCACCACTAGGGGGAGCTTTTGAGCTTATAGCGTACTGGTTGTACACTGTACATGGTCCCAAGCAGAATAGGAGAGAATACTAGACCTAAATATGATAGGATATTAAAAAAGTGGGGAATCACTTTAAGGACACTCTCAGTAGCTGAAATACTCTGTGCTGCTTTAATTGTTCTAAAGACCTTGTCTATGGGATAATCTTCTCATAAAAAGTGTAGGATCTGCCTTTTCTTGACCCTCTTTCTTCTAATAGGCCATTGCGCTCTGCCATTGGGCGACACTCATGACTATCTGGTCGCGCCACAGGAAATTAACCCTTAGAAGATCAGGTTACACACTTCCCTTGGCTGCTAATCCTGTCCAGATGTGAAATATAAAGCCTCCGCTCCCCGTCATGGACTGACTCATTGTGTATCTGGAGTTTATACACAAAAGCTGCAAATACAATCTGCACAAGTGAGAGAACATTCTGTCACATCCAAAAAATGTGATTTAGACAGAATCTCTCCATTCTTCCCGTAAAGCACCAGCAGCGTCGACGAAGAAGGCGTTCCTCCGACTGCCACCTAATTTAAAGGGGCTACAACCAAAATAATGTATTGTATGGAACAATTGGGAATCCCAAAAATTAATCAGTCAATCTGGCAATCCTGCAGTGAAGTATTACATGGTGCCAATTGGCATTAATGGGTTATGGCCTACATGGTTAAGTACAGAGATCACAATCAGAAAAATAAATGGAATAGCTTAGATTAGGATTTTCCTCCAGTCTGGGGTCAGGTCAGAGGTCAAAGCACCTCAAAACCCTTATTTTCGTCTGGGTGAATGGGCATCTAGTGAATATTATATATGTGTGGGGAGAACTAGGGAACAGGGGGGCACTGTACTGTGTAGGAAGAACTAAGGTTGGCATTGCAATGTGCAGGAGCACATTATACTGTACAGGGAGAACTAAGGGGGCGCATTATACTGTGTGGGGAGAGCTGAGGGGGTGCATTATATTGTGTGGGGAGAGCCAAGGGGGCGCATTATACTGTACAGGGAGAACTAAGGGAGCGCATTATACTGTACAGGAAGAACTAAGGGGGCGCATTATACTGTACAGGGAGAACTAAGGGGGTGCATTATACTGTGTGGGGAGAACTAAGGGGGCACATTATACTGTGTGGGGAGAATTAAGGGGGCACATTATACTGTGTGGGGAGAGCTGAGGGGGTGCATTATACTGTGTGGGGAGAACTAAGGGGGCGCATTATACTGTGTGGGGAGAACTAAGGGGGCGCATTATACTGTGTGGGGAGAGCCAAGGGGGCGCATTATACTGTGTGGGGAGAGCCAAGGGGGCGCATTATACTGTACAGGGAGAACTAAGGGGGTGCATTATACTGTGTGGGGAGAACTAAGGGGGCACATTATACTGTGTGGGGAGAACTAAGGGAGCGCATTATACTGTACAGCAAGAACTAAGGGAGTGCATTATACTGTGTGGAGAGAGCTGAGGGGGCGCATTATATTGTGTGGGGAGAATTAAGGGGGTATTATACTGTGTGGGGGGCGCATTATACTGTACAGGGAGAACTAAGGGGCATTATACTTTACTGGGAGAACTAAGGGGGCATTATACTGTACCGGGAGAACAGAGGGAACATTATACTGAATAGGGAGAAATAAGGGGGCATTATACCATGTGGGGAGAACTAAGGGGGCGCATTATACTGTGTGAGGAGAAAAGAGGGGGCACATTATACTGTGTGAGGAGGCCTAAGGGGGGGCGCATTATGCTGTGTGGGGAGAACTAAGGGGGGCATTATACTATGTGGGGAAGACTAAAGGGGCGCATTATACTGTGTGGGGAGAACTAAGGGGGTGCATTATACTGTGTGGGAGAACTAAGGGAGCATTATACTGTACAGGGAGAATGAAGGGGACATTATACTGTACAGGGGTGAACTAAGGGAGTGCATTATAACGTGTGGGGAGAACTAAGGCTGCACATTATACTGTGTGGGGAGAACTAAGGGGGGGCATTATACTGTGTGGGGAGAACTAAGGGGGAGCATTATACTGTGTGGGGAGAACTAAGGGGCGCATTATACTGTGTGGGGAGAACTAAGGGGGCGCATTATACTGTGTGGCAAGAACTAAGGGGGAGCATTATACTGTGTGGGGAGAACTAAGGGGGCACATTATACTGAGTGGGGAGAACTAAGGGGGTGAATTATACTGTGTGGGGGAAGATCGGCATTATACCATATTGTTCAAGGGACACTAAGGGGTTATACTACTGTGTGGGTAGAAATATGATGGCATTATACTGGATGAGAAGAATTAAGGGGCATTGTACTTAATGTAAGTAATGAAGGTGCATTCTGTGCGGGGGTAGTAAGGGGGCATTCTACTGGGCATTTTATGGTGTGAAGAAAACCAAGACTTAAACATGAATTTTGTGTTACACATAGATGGGTGCTATTACTATGTTGGGGCAAAAAGGGACTGGATAGCAAATGGTGGAGACAAAGGCGTGACTTACTGTATAGAAAGACGTTTTCCCTTGAACATATGGAAATAACTCACCGGACAAGCATTTGGCCCACAGCTCTATTAAGTGCTTCGCCCCCAATCTCACCCCTGTTTACCGTTATTCAAAGTCTATTTTTCCCTGTTATCAGCCAATTCAGACTGACTATAGTATTTAATAGGATTCCATATAGGAAGTCCAGGTCCGTCCCTGCTCTTGCGAGTCTGCTTTATGTCATACAGCTCCAGTTCTGGGAACCTACAGCGTATACCTTTAAATATACGACTAGGAAAGTGCAGGGTTATTTAAGTACACCCCCCACAGCGAGGAGCCCTCCAGAACACTGCAGTGCGTACGACAGCAGGGAATGTATCGTGCACATGTCTGCGGTCAGCCGCCGTCATACTATCATTTCCATATATGACATTCATGATACTACAGGGACGCAGAGCAGCTGCTGGAGGACTACAGATCTCAGCAATCACATAGCTATGACTTCTGGTCACAATGGACCAATAAGTGTGCGATTGTTGGTGATCCCACCCATGTGACAACCAGTGATTACGAGAACAAGGGTATGAATGGAGCAGAACAGGAGTGGTCATTGCTTGCATGAATGGGACTGAGCTGCTGCTGTACCATGTGACTGTTGAATGTGATATAACTGCAGGGCTTACGAGTCTTCAAACAGATGATCGGTAGGAGTTTTTGGTGTTGCACCCCCACCAATAACATACTATATGCCCTATCCTAAGGAGCCCTGGACAACCCCTTTAAATCCTGTGTTCCCCATGACCTGCATCCCTTAGACCCCAGCAGTTATTATCTGATCCTCTCGCTTGCATACTAGGGTGTATCTGATCTTGAGATCTCAGGATCGATTTTAAAATCCGATTTCCAATCATTTTCCAGCCGATCCCGATCGCGAAATCTGCTCAATCGCTGATTGGGATCCGATCTTTCCAGATCCCTCAACCCTATTGGATACTCTTCCGAAATCCTATACTTAGATGGAACCCACTGACAAGACCACAGCCCATGAAGCCTAAAGAAAACCACCAAACTATCCCAGACAGTACTCCTCAGGCTGTACCTCTCAAATGCTTCACAACAGTGCCGTAAACCAGACTACAAAGAGGGCAGGGCTTATAGAAATTGTCAGGTTTGGGGGGGGGGGGGGGACTCACGACCCCTAGTGCAAATAAACATGTACTGTTGACCTCACTAGGATGTGTTTGGTCCAGGACTGACCATCACTGGTGGCTGAGACCCCAGAAACATGTGTCCCCTTTAAATTAATATAAAAAGCATCGACGCTCGACTGATTCCCAAAGAGTTGAAATTTTTTCTCTAGCCCCCACCGTTCCTGAGCAATCCATTCTGTTAGTTTCAGCACTCAATATGCTAATTAGGCTATGCACTGTCAGATAGGAGAGCCTTGGCTGGATCAGATCGCCTGGGAACGCCCACCTGACAGTATAAAGCCTAATTAACATATTTGGGGCTGAAACTAACAGAAAGGATTGCTCAGGAATGGTGGGGGCAAGAGAAAAAATTCCAACTGTATCAGAATCAGAGGAGTAGCACTTAGAAGGAAGCAAATAACTGAAATTGGTGAAAGGTCCCCTTTAAAGGGATACTCCAATTAAAGGGATCTTCTGAGAGATAACGGAGCAATGGAACAAGGTGAAGTCTGATATCTTGGAATTTCCAGACCCCTTTGGTACAGCACTGAGGTTTCTGCTACTGAAACGCAACATGCTAAAAAAGTAGCAGAGCTTATTTGACATCATGACCGATTCTCCAAAAAAAGGGGGTGTGGTTTATGCAGATTTGCCATACAAGGGGCTTTCTCAGAAATCTCTCAGCCGTGCCAAAGGGGTTCTAAATGTTCTATGACAAATGATACACAAAATCACGAGACGTGCTGTAGTTTGTGAGGACGGATGTTGGTTGAAGGGTCACGTAGGAGTGTCACTTACAGCAAGTACTAGTAATCCGTTATATAGACGCAATAACAGGAGCGGTCACGTGACAAATACAATACACAATACGCCGTCTATTCAGCATCATTTCACTGGAACCGAAATCAGCTTTGTGGTTAATGTCAGTGAATGGAAACTTTGTGTCACTATCGGCGGGCTCAGCTTTATCAAGTTGGTATTTACCAAACTTATCACTGCAGGGTGCACGGAAATTAAAGGGGAAGTCCACATTGAACAAACTAAAATCCGCTCAGTTTGGAAGTCTTATGTCCATAGACAAGCAATAGCTCTTGGGCTGACAACGTTTTTTTGGGGGGGGTTTGGGGGGAGGGGGTCACTAGTCAGTCCCATAGACCATATTTATAGTATTCACTAAGTCTTTGGGTCCAGAAGACCCATCAGTCATGGGGTGGGCAGAGGAGTCATAGGGAAAGGGGTTGTCTCTAGAATGGATAAGGTGTGTTGTGGATCCAGTAGGTGGTGCTGTTTTAGCCCATCATAGCTAACACACACCGCATATGGGGTCTGACAACCAGGATCCCCACCCATCAGTTGTTTGTATTCACAAGCAGTATGGCTTCTTCCCCGTGCCGATGATGTCACGTTCATCCGTCACACGGTACAGCAACAGCTCAGTCCTATTCAAGTAAATATGGCTGAACTGCAATACCCAGAACAACCACTATACAATGTACAGCACTGTGCTTGATATTCAGCAAAGAGGCTGCAGCGATCAAGTGAACACTACAACCAGCTGATCTGCGGGTATCCCAGGTGTCAGACCCCGTGATCAGCCTTAATCTGCCATTGAAACCAGCTGTGGGCAGACTATGGGGAATAGGTCGGGTCCTCCAAAGTCAGAGTAGCTGATAGGGGAGACTTCTGTCCAGGGACCCCAACTCAATAGAGATCCCTAGGGTATAATGGGCTACAACTTCATGATAAACAGCTGAATGTAATATCTTACTGCAGCCCCTCTGACACAACTAATATAATATTATTATAGGACACAACTAGAATTTAGGGTTGAGCGATCGGATCCCGATCGAGCAAATTTCATGATCGGGATCGGCTGGAAAATGATCGGAAATTGGATTTTGAAATCTCAAGATCGGCTCAACCCTAAAAGTGACTTTTCCCATAGAGAAGCATGGACTAGGGTTGAGCGATCGGGATCGGAAAAGATTGGATCACGATCACGATCGGCTGGAAAACGATTTTAAAATTGATCCTGAAATCTCAAGATTGGCTCAACCCTGCTAGAATTGTAAAACAATGTTGTATAACACAACTAATATGTAACAATATTAATATAGGACACAATATTGTACGATGATATAATCGTATTATTGTAAAACAACTAATATATAACAATATTGTGTGACACAACTATGAGATATAACCATATTATTGTATAACACAACCAATATAACAATATTATATGACACAACTATCAGATATAGCCATATTATTGTATAACGCAACTAATATATAACAATATTAATATACAATATTGTACGACAACTACTATAAGATATAGTTGTATTATTGTATAACAATATTGTATGACATATTATTGTATAACACAACCAATATAACAATGTTATGTAAACACAACTTCCACAATATTATCATAGGACACAGATACATAACACTTATTCTATGACAAATACTATAATAATATACAACACAACTATTAGAATATCATATAACATGTGCTATATATTACAGGATACAGATAACACATGGAACTTACTATAGTCAATAGCTTAGAGTGAGATCCCCTTCAGCCCCTTGATCTCCCCCTCCCCCATATCAACCCCCCCACCACCCAAACATTACATAAGTGACTTACTTGCAGCCTGTCCCCTTCCTCTGGTTGTCCCTCCTGGCAGTAATAACACATGGCCACATCTGTGCAGAGCCCTCAGCATGTACAATCACTCGCAGGACTTGTTTACAAACTGTTACTCTGTGTCTAGATTGGCAGAGTACGAAGCCCCGCCCATCCTGATGTCAGATGTGTCCGGGCCACGCCCATTTAAAGGCATACTACCTATTGGGGATTTAATTGTTCTGGGTCTGAGGTTACTACTCTCACTTAGCCCTGCCCCATGGCCAGCAAAACGGAAGTGGTGAGGGCTATACATTACCAAGAGGCTCAGGCTGTCAGACAGGGGGGGATTGTGCAAGCAAAACTGCAGAGATCACACAGGATTTGTCTGTAACTGAGCCTGCACTTGATATTGGGGGAGAACTACAGGTCTAAGCAAGCCCTGTCAGTTTTTGGTATGAGCTGCATTATCCTTCAATTGGGGCAGATCTCTTGGATTAAAGGGGATGTTAGCCCCAAGTTGAATTTTCCTACTGGTCAGTATGTGATCTGTCGGGGTCCGACACCTGATTGTCTGTGATAGCAACTTCCAAATTATTTGAATACCCTGAAAGAAAAAACGTTATAGCCTCAAAAACTGCGAAAAAAAACTAAAAAAGTGTCCAGTCCTGAAACAGGGAAAATAGTCTGGTACTGAAGAGGTTAAACTTGCCGGATAACTTGCGGTGTTTCCCCTAAAGACTTGTATAGGAGGAAGCGGGGCTGATTCTTGTGGCCTTTTCACTACTTTCCAAGAAGAGCGCCGTACATTACATAGTGGCTGTGTTAGGTACTGCGGCTCAGCCCCATTCAATTGAATGAGACTGAGCTGCAGCATGACCATGAGACTAATGGAGGAAGAGGAAATGGAGTTCAATATCATAGTCCCGGACAACCCAAATCTCAAACATGGTGGGCCAGGTAGTTCTGAGGGAACTTCATCTTCTGATTTCTTTCGGCCGCGTTTCGCAATGTGGGGCCTTAAAGAGTTTTTGCACTAGCAATACTTATCCGCTATCGAAAGGACAGGGAATAAGTGATCGGTGGGGGTCCGACACATTGGACCCCCATGATCATGCAATTCCCCGGTGTGAATGGAGCGGTATTGTGTACACGCCAACACCCGCCATCTCCATGACTTTCAGGATGTGTCTCCAGACAGGGGCGCAGTTAGGGTATGTTCACATGGCGGAATTTGCAACATTATGCGCAGCTAGCCGCGACCGGATGCCGGGCATTGAACCGGCATCATGTGGTGGCACTCCGCTCCGGATTAGGCCCAAATGAATGGGTCTAATCGGGAGGGAGCCTTGCGCCGCAGACGCCGCGGCTGACTCAGGCGCGGAATCCGTGGCAAGAAGGGTCGTCTCGCTTCTTTGCTCCGCTACTAGCTAGCGGAAAAAAGAGCGAGCGGCTCCCATTGAAGTCCGGTTTTGGTAGCGGATTTTGAGGCGGATTCCGCGTCAAAATCCGCTGCGAAAAAACTCAAGTCAGGGTACAAGTCACCACCAGGTCCTGGACCCTGAGGGGGCCCCAACGTTCCCTCAGCAACATAAAATATACCACTATTCTAAATATCACAAGGTAAGTAGGGGCCCCATTCTGGATTGGGGCCCAGGAGCTTCAGACTAGGCCTCGTTTTCTAGATGTTAGTGGGCGGGTGCACGTCACTAAGCCCCTCCTACCGCGGTGAAACTGTAAAACCGCCAGTTAGTAATGATGCATCATCGGGCCAGACAGACACGACGCTGAGGTAACCGTACGCCTTATCCTCACCGGTGTCCTGTAGGGGGCATGAGAGTATATTTACTATGAGCGGCTCAGGGCAGGGTTGCTCTGTTGTGATGGCAGCCCAGGCTGAGGCCTAGTAAGGAGCAGCACAGGATGTAATGGCTATTACCAGTTATAACTTTGGCCACAGGCTGAATTTTTAGTTTTTTGTTAGCGTGACCCCTCATACATACGACCATGCGCACAGTCAGTGTTTGTCACAGCTATCATGCTGACCCATTCATTTCTATGGTCCCATTCACACAAGTGTGAATTTTCACAGTCCAGTGTATGGGACCGGGAGCAAAATTCATAACAGGTCCCATTCCTGTCCGTATTGTGGTCTGGGGCGCAGAGGGATGAAGACTAAGATGTCGTCTAAGTGGAGGGACAAGAAGTCTCCATAGCCGGGCATGGGTAAATCTACGCCGGCTCATACCTAGTGTATAGTTCCAGTATCACTGACACCAGATTTCTGGTACGAATTATAAAATCTGGCAGGGCCCCACCCCAATAAAATGTTGCAACAAAGAAAAAGTTTGAGCAAAAATTAGCAACTTTTTAAGCCTTGTTTGTGAGAAAACTGATGTACAAGGCATAATAAATATACCCCATAGTGCTAAATTATTGCTGCAGCTCCTTCATCTTAAAGTTAGTTTCACCAGAACCAGCTTATCTCCCCAATCTAACCCTATCTATCTGCAGGGCTGGGGTGATATGCTGGTCCTGGTGACAGTAACCTATCTATCTGCAGGGCTGGGGTGATATGCTGGTTCTGGTGACACTAATCTATCTATCTGCAGGGCTGGGGTGATATGCTGGTTCTGGTGACACTAACCTATCTATCTGCAGGGCTGGGGTGATATGCTGGTTCTGGTGACACTAACCTATCTATCTGCAGGGCTGGGGGGATATGCTGGTTCTGGTGACAGTAACCTATATATCTGCAGGGCTGGGGTGATATGCTGGTTCTGGTGACCGTAACCTATCTATCTGCAGGGCTGGGGTGATATGCTGGTTCTGGTGACAGTAACCTATCTATCTGCAGGGCTGGGGGGATATGCTGGTTCTGGTGACAGTAACCTATCTATCTGCAGGGCTGGGGTGATATGCTGGTTCTGGTGACAGTAACCTATCTATCTGCAGGGCTGGGGTGATATGCTGGTTCTGGTGACACTAACCTATCTATCTGCAGGGCTGGGGTGATATGCTGGTTCTGGTGACACTAACCTATCTATCTGCAGGGCTGGGGGGATATGCTGGTTCTGGTGACAGTAACCTATCTATCTGCAGGGCTGGGGTGATATACTGGTTCTGGTGACACTAACCTATCTATCTGCAGGGCTGGGGTGATATGCTGGTTCTGGTGACACTAACCTATCTATCTGCAGGGCTGGGGTGATATGCTGGTTCTGGTTACACTAACCTATCTATCTGCAGGGCTGGGGGGATATGCTGGTTCTGGTGACAGTAACCTATCTATCTGCAGGGCTGGGGTGATATGCTGGTTCTGGTGACACTAACCTATCTATCTGCAGGGCTGGGGTGATATGCTGGTTCTGGTGACAGTAACCTATCTATCTGCAGGGCTGGGGTGATATGCTGGTTCTGGTGACAGTAACCTATCTATCTGCAGGGCTGGGGTGATATGCTGGTTCTGGTGACACTCACCTATCTATCTGCAGGGCTGGGGTGATATGCTGGGTCTGGTGACACTAACATATCTATCTGCAGGGCTGGGGGGATACATACCTCCCAACCGTCCCGATTTCCGCGGGACATTCACGATTTGGGTGACGTGTCCTGCGGTCCCGGTTGGAGGGAGGAATGTCCCGATTTCAACTCAGATCTGCGTCCAGAGGACAGTAACCTATCTATCTGCAGGGCTGGGGTGATATGCTGGTTCTGGTGATATAATAGTAGAATAAAACGCACCAATCACAAACTGATGATATATCCTTGTAATACCGATATGCATATGATGGAAATAACCTTTAGAGGGGGAGGAAGTCAACACTTTCCTCAAAATGGTTTTGAGTAGGTGACTTTGTGAAGACTTAAGAGAGCCTTCAAACGGTGTAGCGCGCCGCTCCTTTAGACACGTATACACGTGTCCAAGCGCGGCGCATTAAAACAGAGCCCATTGATTTCAATGGGTGCCGATATACGCGTGCTACCCATTGAAATCAATCGGAGGCTTTTTTACCTATTGATTTCAATGGGTAGCACAAATCTGCTCTCTTCTGTCAAGTGGGTGGTCCTGCAGAAAAAAAGGGACCACCCACCTGACAATAGAGAGCGTAATTGTATTGAAATCAACAGCAATGATTGCTCGGGAATGGTGGGGGCTAGAGAAAAAAAAATAACAGCTGCACCAGAATCAATGGTACGGCGCCCCCTTGGCTGAGGTGGTGAAAGGTCCTCTTTAATTGCACCTACTTTAGTCTAGCACTCTCTGGTAGGAGGTTAAGTTGGTTCTAAGGCTAAGTTCACATCTGCAGTGGAGTCTCTGTTGGAGAGTCCGCCATAGAAATCCACAGAAAGAAAATGGGGTCTGTCGGTGTGCGAGGGTAACAGCTGTTTTAGCAGATCGGATGTGAATCTAGCCTAACTAAGCAAAGAAAATCTAGTTGCCCCTATTTGTTGTGGTGCGGTGTCCTTCTGCACCACCTGTAGTAGAGCCTACGTACACTACAGCTTATGGCTTTGTAGTCACGCCACGTGGGAAAGTTCCCCCTAGGGTCACACAATGGTTTCGGCCACATCTCCAGTTGCATGAGCAAAGGATAGTGAGGCTACCATGTTCCATAGAAGCAGGTTCTGTAGGAGCTGACCCCCCGTGAGGACCGGGCAATTGTATTTTGTCATGAGACTTGGTGCCAGCTAAGATCCTGAGCGGCAGGTCTCAGCTGTAATAGGCAGCGGATCTCAGCTGTAACGTACAGCGGTATCTAACCCCTTAGATGCTGCGACCGATTTTCAACAGCATCTATGGGGTTGTATGCTATTATGGCCCTTCTCATCAGCTCCCTTGTGCCACGATCGGGGTGGCTGATGTGCTGTTTTGGTAACAAGATTCCTAACACCATGCTTGGTGTTGCAGCTCAACCCCATTCACTTGAATGGGAGTCAGTGATTACGTCCCAACTTTTAAAGAACTGAAAGCAGGGGAAAAAAATGCTGCAATGATTTTAGGTATTGTAAGATCTTCCTCTAGCCCTGCCCATGCCCAGTTTGACTCCGCCCAAGAGGTCCTGACATGGTAGCATGCTGCTCGTGGTCCCCGCTCAGTATAATGTTCCTCTTAATATGGCCCCCCTAATTAGATGTTCACAATATAATACCCCTCTTCATGTGCGCTCCACAGCATAATGCCCCCCCCAAATATAATGGCTCTTTTAATATAGACCCACTGTACAATACCCTTCTTAATCGGGTCCCTGTATTATAATGACCAACATGATATAATGGTCCCCTTCATAAGGTCCCCAAAGTATAATGGCCTCCCACTGCCCAGGATAGCAGGTGAGCACTCGAAATCTGGGATTGTCCTATTGTATCCAGGAAGGCTGGGAGGCGATGAACGTGACTGGCACAAAAAAGAGACTGTAGTGCTTATGAATATGGCTACCTCTGCAAACAGCTGACCTGTGGGGGTCCCGGATGTCAGACCCCCACTAATCATATGCTGTTAACACATCCTAAGGCAAGGTCATCAATATACAATTCCTGAAAACCCCTTTAACAGGTTCTGGACCACCCATAGACTTTTTACGACCACTCTGGTGTACCCGTCATTGAGTGCTGTGTATACAGCTATGGAAGACACCAAGATGCTGCCCCCCCCCCACTGACCCAGTGGTCATGTGATCCGTCGGGAATCAGAGACTGTAAGAGTTGCTGGGTCCTAGAGGATCCATATCTGCTCTGCAGCACAGGTTAGGAGGCTGCACTACTCCTGTCTAAATGTATCAGCCCCCCCAAAAATAAAATACTGTTTAAATGCCCCCCCCCAAAAAATAAATAAAAAAAAAATAAAATAAAAATGTCTATTATAACCTTAGGAGGACACATTATATATGTATAAAAAAATAAAATTAATTAATTTAAAAGTTAAAAAAAATAATATTCTATGCCACGCCCACATCACAGGTTCAAGCCCCACCCCCGGCAACACAATACAAAATAAAATTTACAGTACCATTATTTTACGAAATTTTTAATAGTAAAAAAAAAAGTTTTTTTGTTTAAGTTTTCCTGGATTTAAAGAAAAAAAAAAAAGTAAAAAACATGAAAAAATAAAAACAACGTATAAATAAAGAAAAAAAGACCCCAAAATTTTGTCGAATAACCCAAATGAAAAAAATGTCATAAGCTTCAAAACCGCATGTACGAAAAACATGAAATGTGTCCGGTCCTGAACCAGGACTGAAATGGTTAACCAAATTCACGGATTACGGATTTAGGTCGTGTGCCTTGCGGATTTTGTAACCATGGACGGTAAGTCCATAGCTATCCTAGACTAGCGACTTGGCACCACACTTGGGAACAATCCAGACCCCAATAAGCACAGAACTAGAGTGCTGCAGTAAAAAAAGGATGCGGCCCCTTTAAGATGACAGAGCCCCGCCCCGGCTGTGATACATTGTATCTCGTCATCGTGCTAGGCCCCGCCCACTTCGAACGTTCCGTTTCCCTGACAGCTGAGCAGAGCCCAGGAAGTGAAAGCCGGAGCAGGTGAGTGCAGGGCCAGGGGGCGGCGCTGTCATGGTGGCACAGGGAGCCTACAGACATGTATACAGCCCCGGGCACACAACCATCTGGAGGTAAGGAGGGGATATACTATACAGCATATCAGACACTAGGGATCAAGTGGTTATCATAGCCTAGGAAAGCTGGGTGACACCTTACAGATGCCATGGAGGCTCCCAGCTTTCCTACACTTCTGAATGGTAAACCTGAGCAGTATGTAAGTGTGGGCAGTGATAAACCTAAATTGGGGGTGTTTACCCAGCTTTTCTAGAATCCTGAATGGCCAATCTGCAACAGTGATGTGATCAGGGGGTATCTATCACTATATTTACCCAGAATCGGGGTGCAGTGGGGTGTGTCAGGATGTCCAGGGAGTTGAAGTTTCATCACTTTGGGGGGTTTTCAAGCGGGGGTCCGGGCTGGCTCAGACCCCGGGTCATGTGATCAGACTAGCCCCCAGGTTGCTCCAGCTCAGCTCCCCTCTCCTGTGCTATGGGGTCTGGGGGTGGGGGGCGTCACAGCCTGCCTGCTTGAACAAAACAACGGAGGAAAAAAAATTTAATAAAACTCCCTGGAGACCCCCTTTAAGTAATCACCTGTTTACAAGATCGGGATAAGTATCTGACCCCTGGGACCCCTCTGATCATGAGAATGGGGGTCCCTAGTTCCTACATATCTTTAGACAAATTGGGCTGCAGGATGAAAGTTTGACCACCGCTCCTTTTGTCCAGAGAGGTGGGGGACCCCTGAACGTGTCCAATATTGACTATATGATCATAGGGTGGCCTCCTGCTGACAGCCCCAAGACATCAGCTGTAGTCTGTGAGGAACAAGTGCAACAAGTGTTCAATTCCCCTACAGCGCCCCCGCAGGAGAAATGAAGCATTACACCGTTCACATCATTGGCTGTTTGCATAAGAGCCCTTTTACATGGGATGGATGGGGAAATTATTGTTCTTGTATAGAGATCTAGAAATTGCGCCCCCCCCCCCCTCTTCCATACTGTTTGTGCTTCATGGGATCACATGACAAGTGTGTAGGTGTTTGGGGGACCTCTGGAACCTTTAAAGGGGGCAGTAATTGAGATAACCTAATAAATGGATCGTGTAATCGGGTCTGAAATGGTTGTCTGCAATTGTTTTGTTTTTTTAAGGAATAGGCTATAGCTACCTGATTGGTGGGGGCTGCAGCCATTTGGGGGCACATCTGGTCTCAGTACTATACAGTGCATGGAGGCAGAAGTATATAGCTCTGTACACTGTCTAGTGGCTGGTACTGTTACTGTAGCTCTGTCCCATTGATGGTAATGGGGGCTGAGCTGTAGTACTGGTGTCCTGCCACTATACAGTGTACAGAGCAATCTGCTTCTTCCTCAGTGTATAGTACTGGGACCAGGTGCACCTCAGCAGTCGGCTCTGTACACTGTATAGTGGCTGGTACTGTTACTGTAGCTCTATCCCATTGATGGTAATGGGGGCTGAGCTGTAGTACCGTTGTCCTGCCACTATACAGTGTACAGAGCAATCTGCTTCTTCCTCAGTGTATAGTACTGGGGCCAGGTGCACCTCAGCAGTCGGCTCTGTACACTGTATAGTGGCTGGTACTGTTACTGTAGCTCTATCCCATTGATGGTAATGGGGGCTGAGCTGTAGTACCGTTGTCCTGCCACTATACAGTGTACAGAGCAATCTGCTTCTTCCTCAGTGTACAGTACTGGGGCCAGGTGCACCTCAGCGGTCGGCCCCCACCAATTAGATACCATAAAAAAAAATCCTGGACTATCCCTTTAATGCCCAGATATGCCGGTCCAGACTAGAACTCCATAGTGGTTTACTATTGCTACTTTACAAGTAGGTGGAGAAACTTGCGCATGCGCGGCTCACTATAAAGGGGTTGTCCAGGAATTTTGGATGCTGGGGAGAGCGAAACGTAAAATAGTTCGCACTCCAGTGGGAGTCCTCGGCCCACATGACCCCTGAGCGGCCACAGGCGAGGAACCATTGACCTATGTGAGCATATGCTTGCTATGGGTAACAAGGTCCATTGTTATAACTCTCTACCAGTACTGTTATAATATGGGAGCGGTAAATAGCAATATTACCCATAATTCTCTATCTGTCCCCCCCCCTTATGCTTCTATCCTACTAGCTTGATGGCTGTGGTCACCTCATCCCAAGGGCGTCATCAGGAAGGCGAAATACGGAAAGCGAAGTGGTCGTGAGCAGGTTATTCGGACAAGCGATGGTAAATTTCTCTGTGTTCTGTGTCTGATGATTCAAACGCTCGGACCCCCATGGGTCACAAGACCAGGGGGTCCGATCCTTTTTCCTAGGCTCGCCTTGACCATTTCTTCCTATTCCCCATCTATTTGATTGGACTCCATGTAATACCAAATTCTACCTGTAGTGGTCGCTCTTCTGTCAATTTTTAAAAATATTCCTCACGCAACAGTTTCTTTGTATTATCGATTTCTTAGAAAGCTGGGTGACAGCCAATATGGCTACCTTGTAGAACTGTATGACTAATGCCGGGCTATGTTTCAGGTTGAATGTTGTCAACCAACACAAAAAATGGGGGCAACCATTAACATCGATGTAGCTGAGGACATGGACGTTTCTGAAACACAGTGGGGTTGGTTCTACCTGGCAGAATGCGGTAAATGGCATATGTTTGAGGTAAGTGTTGCTCACACACGTCTCCCTTTATAGGGAACAAATATGGATGAGACTTGTTGATACGCAGAGAACGGAGCTGGAAGCAGACAGCTCTGTTCTCTGTGTAGTGGCTGAACTGAGTCACTGCAGCTTAGCTCCATTCTAGTGAATGGGAGATGATCTGCAATACCTGATCTGACCACTACATGGAGAATGGCGCTGTCTGCTTCCTGCTCCATTCTCTGCATATCAGCAGCTTGCTCTTAGCAGCCAGTATTTCTCAGATTACTCAGGGCTTGCTCACGCTAAGGGAAGAGAATGGACAATGAGTCTTGTCAAGACTTAAAGGGGACCTGTCATATGAAAAATGCAGTGTAATGTGTTATAGAGCAGGAGGCGCTGACTAGATTGATATATAGGATTGTGGGGAAAGATTCAGCATTACCTGCCATTTATCCGTTGAAATCTTTGTTCACGCTTCAAAGTCCAGGAGGCGGAGCTATTAGAGGGGGAGGTGTCTCACTAATAGCCCCGCCTCCTAGACGTCTGAACCTACAGCAGAGATTACAATGTATCAATGACAGGTTATACTGAATCTTTTCCCACAATCCTATATACCAGTCTGCTCAGCTCCTCCTGCTCTGTAAGTTGCCACCTGCAGATTGAACAATATTT
Organism: Leptodactylus fuscus; assembly: GCF_031893055.1. Classification (NCBI taxonomy): domain Eukaryota; kingdom Metazoa; phylum Chordata; class Amphibia; order Anura; family Leptodactylidae; genus Leptodactylus; species Leptodactylus fuscus. The sequence goes on along the minus strand of NC_134269.1, from coordinate 205,993,647 downwards.
TACATGCGACACGTTCCCTTTAAACCAAGCTATTCTCGATTTTTGCCACCTGAAAAGAGATTGTCAGCTCTTCTGAGTTAAAGGGATTCTTCCATTAAAATGCTTTTTTTTCCTCACTAATACGTAGGAATAGCCTTAAGAAAGCCTATTCTTCTCCTACCTTTAGATGTCTTCTCCGTGCCTCCGTTCAGTAGATATCCCATTATTCGTCTTTATGCAAATGAGTTCTCTCACAGCACTAGGGGCGGTCCTCAGCGCTCAAACAGCACTGGGGGCGTCTCCAATGCTGCGAGAGAACTCTCCAGCTCCGCCGCCTCCATCTTCTTCAGGAACGGCCTCTCTGCGCGTCTTCTTCCGCAGCTTGGTTTCAACCTTCTAGGCCTAGGGCAGAGCTGACTGTGCATGCCCACAGGCCACTAGAAAATGACCGCTTACTGACTGTGTAAGTGGCCATTTTTCTTGTAGTCACGGGTATGTGCAGTCGGCTCTGCCCGAGGCCTAGCAGTTTGACCGCCAGCGGCGGAAGAACACGCGTGAAGAGGACGTTCCTGAAGAAGTTGGAGGCATCGCTGGAGAGTTCTCTCGCAGCATTGGGGACGCCCCCAGTGCTGCGAGAGAACTCATTTGCATACAGACAAAAACTGGTATTTCTATGAAACAGAGGTGCAGAGAAGACATCTAAAGGCAGAAGGGGTTGCCTCATGAAGACAGCCCCTGTCCTTGTCTCTGGAGCCCCTTTACCCCTATTCTTTAATTTTAGCATTGTACCCAGTCCGTGTAGTACCTGATGCCACCAGGGCTCCAGGGTTGGAGCTGTTCTTCTCAGTGGCTGTTTAGAGGGGGGGTTCCACTTCTATGATATCCATGTGACCTGATTGGAGCAACCCCATTAACTAAAATTGCTTGACAGTGACATTTGTGGGTCCCGGAAGATGTTTACCCCGGATTCTTCTCTTGTCTTTGTGTCTCTCAGACGACGTCCACGTCTTATTGTTCCATAAGCAGCCAAGAGATTGAACAGCACTACAGGGTGAATCCGCACGGGTCCATCAACTTTAGGACCATGAAGTTCAACTACACCTTAGACTTTATAGGTGAGCCGTGTTCTTATATTCTTTATATTGGTCGTTTCGAGTTCCTGCAGAACTACAACTCCCGGCCTGTTGAGAGTTGTAGTTTTTCGAGAGCTTGGTTGCCTCAGGTTAGAGGCCATTGCTCTATGTGATGTTCAGGTTCTTTGCTTGCACTTTTTTTTGTCCACAAGTATCTCCAGCTTTGGTTTACATTGGCTACATACCCTTAAAGGGGTTTTCCAGGGATTTGATTGATGACCTACCCCTAGGATAAGTCATTATTTGAACTTCTATAGGGATCTGACACCTGTCTGGGCAGTGGACCACCCTGAGCAGTCCTTCCTCTTCACAGACAGTTAAACAATAGAGAGTATTCCAGGGAATGGGAGTCGTTCGCTGACCATTTACTCTTTATATGGTGTTTTTGTTGAGTTGAAAAATTTTGCTGAATTTTTTTTTTTCTCTCCTTTTTCTTGTCCAGAAATGAAACAGACCAATTTATGCACCGGAAAACAAAGGCCAGTAAAGCGCGCCCCTTTTTCCATTTCGGCTTTTAGGTAATTGGATGCACCAAATATTATACTGACTGTGTTCAACAATGTCTCATGACTAAAAAGACCTTAAAGGGATTCTACCACTAAATAGCCTTTTTTCTGCTTTAGACGTCGGAATAGCCCTTAGAAAGGCTATTCGTCTCTTACTTTAGACGTGGTCTCCACCGCGCCGTTTCTTAGAAATCCCGTTTTTTACTGGTATGCTAATGAGTTCTCTCGCAGCAATGGGGGCGGGCCTCAGCGCTCAAATGGCGATGGGGGCGTCCCCACTGCTGCCTGAGAACTCTCCAGCGCACCTCCTTCTTCAACTGCATCCTCCCCTTCTCTGTCGTCTTCCTTCTGCGTCATCTCCGACGCCTGCGCAATCGGCTCTGCCAGCGAGACTCTAGTACAGCCGACTGCGCATGCCGGCCGGCGGCCATATTTTCGAGGCCGCAATTGCGCGCTCGTGCACTACGCTCCTCGAAGTCTTCGCCGGGGACAGAGCATACTGCGCATGCTCAGTAAGGCCTGTACAGATCCTCCAAACCTGGATGACTTCACTCGTGCGTCGGAGGTCTGTATAGACCTTACTGAGCATGCGCAGTATGTTCTGTTCGGCGAAGACTTTGAGGAATGTACTGGGCGTGCGCGCAATTGCGGCCTTGAAAATATGGCCGCTGGCCGGTATGCGCAGTCAGCTCTACTAGTGTCTCGCTGGCAGAGCCGATTGCGCAGGCGACGGGGCTGATGCAGAAGGAAGGGGAGGATGCAGCTGAAGAAGGAGGTGCACTGGAGAGAATTCTCAGGCAGCAGTGGGGACGCACCCATCGCCGTTTGAGCGCTGGGGCCCGCCCCCATTGCTGCGAGAGAACTCTTTTGCATACTGGTAAAAACCGGGATTTCTAAGGAACAGCGCCGCGGAGACCATGTTTAAACGTAAGAGACGAATAGCCTTTCTAAAGGCTATTCCGACGTCTAAAGCAGAAAAAATAGCTATTTAGTGGTAGAATCCCTTTAAGGGGGTTGAATTTACCATAATTCATCTGGCGGATTCTTCAAGGCTGATCCAGCAGCCTTCTTGTAAAAAAATGTACTGATTTGTGTCTACAGCTGCTAGGCAAACCTATGTGTTTCCATGCTTACAGACTACGAACAAACTCTGTGTAGTCTGATCCTTTTGTCATAGTCTCCTGCAGCTTCCACACACAAGTTGCTGTAGCACCATTCTCTCTGTAGTGGCCAGATTAGGTATTGCAGCTCCCATTGATTTCATTGGCACCTAAGCTGCACTCACACCAAAAATGAAGCTGTCTTCTTCCAGCTCTATTCTCTGTGTATCAGCTGCTGAGAATTACTAATCTGTGGGGGTGCCGGGTGTGATCTTTAGGTAATATTTTTAGCCTGGAAAATCCCTTTTAGTTCCTGCGTCTTTCTGTCCTAGTTACATCTGTGATAATGGATCCATCCCTCTGCCGTCTCACTGGGAACACGTCAACAACTCGGAGCCCTATCAGCTCATTCCTTTGATCAAGTGTTGTAATGAGTACAACGAAGTAGCCAACCTCTTCGGAGAGTCGATGGATAAGAACCGGATAGCGAATATTCTTAGGATACAAAACCTAGATCTATGGGAGTTTTACTGCAGGTACGTTTTGCTATCATGGTCTCTTAAAGGGGCAGCTCACATTTGGTGTTCTTGTATGTATCCTAATGGTGGACGTATTCCATGGGCTTGTGCTTTATAGAAAGAAAGCTCAGCTGAAGAAGAAGAAGGGTCTGTCTCAGATTGCAGAAGAGATGCTGTTTCATGGGACGAGCAATGAATTTGTGAACGCCATCTGTATCCATAACTTTGACTGGAGGATCAATGGGATCCACGGAGCTGTGTATGGGAAAGGTGAGATCTCCGCTCCTTACTGACTTCATCTAGATCTCTCCTTTAACTCACCCTATTTCTTTCTTCCAGCTAAGTCTTTCATCATATATCATTTCTTAGTTAGCTCCGCCCCCGCTTATATAACTCTCCCCTGCTTATGTAAAACACCCCCTAAGCTTGTGTCCCACCCTTGTTTATATAACAACCCCCATGTCTTGTGACCTGCTATATTCTAGACAGTGTAAACTTAGATCAGATGGTCCTTGAACTGCTCAGGGTGGAGGAAGTGCTGGGGCTCAGGTGACCTTTGTGGCCAATTGCTGGCCTCAGAAGTCACATGTTGGGCAATACCATATGGCTGATCCGTTAGGGGTCCTCTGTTGCCTTCTCTCACGTCATCACAATGACATGTCATGTGACTGCAACAGCCAAAAAATGGCAAAGGGATCCCTCCTAGTGTCAGACAAGAGGAATAGTAATGTCCAGTTGTCAATTTATTTACACACTTCCAGGAAGAATAACAGAGGGACAACACAATAGATAGTTTTAAAAGGATTCTATCCTTAAAATGCTATTTTTTGTCACTAACATTTAGGAATAGCCTTATGGAAGGCTATTCTTCTCCTACCTTTAGATATCTTCTCTGCGCTGATGTTCGGCAGAAATATCGGTTTTCTTTGGTATGCAAATTAGTTCTCTCGCAGCACTGGGGGCGGGCCCAATGCTGCGAGAGAACTCTCCAGCGCCGCCTCCATCTTCTTCTGGAATGGCCTCTTCACGCGTCTTCTTCCGGCCTTGGCTTGAAACTTCTACGCAAGCGCAAGTCGGCTCTGCCGTGAGGCCTCTGGCAAAGCCGACTGCGCATGCCCGCCTGGTATAAGTGGCCATTTTCTTGTGGCCGCTTACTGTGTAAGAAAATAGCCGGTTCCACCAGGTGGGCATGCGCAGTCTGCTTTGCTCGAGGCCTCACAGCAGAGCTGACTTGCACTTGCGTAGAAGTTTCAATTCAAGGCCGGAAGAAGACGCGTAAAGAGGCCATTCCAGAAGAAGATGGAGGCGGCGCTGGAGAGTTCTCTTGCAGCATTGGGGACGCCCCCAGTGCTGTTTGAGCGCTGGGGACTGCCCCCAGTGCTGCAAGAGAATTAATTTGCATACCAAAGAAAACCGGGATTTCTTCTGAATGGCGGCGTGGAGAAGACATCTAAAGGTAGGAGAAGAATAGCCTTTCTTAAAGCTATTCCTACATGTTAGTCACAAAAATTGCATTGTAATGATAGGATCCCTTTAAGGAAAGATGCTTTAGAATTGTTATTTCATGAGCATTAGTGTTTAGTTAAATAGACATGTCCAGAGAGGTGGGAGGACCTCCTTAAAGGGGTTGTGCCTTTGCAGACACTTTTTTGCTGAGGGTGTAACTGCTGGGCCCCCCAATGATCTGGAGAACATGGGACCCAAAAGTCCTTTGTGTATGAAGCCCCAGTATGCTCTATTCACTGCCAAGGGGCTATGTGGTCCTATAGAAGAGAATGGAGCACTGGCCATATAAGTGCACTAGAGCTCCATTCTCCAGGAAGATTTTGGGGTGCTTTAGGGTCCCCGTTCACCTGGTATTATTCCTCCGACCCCCAGTGATCTGATACTTTTTCCTCTATCCTCTGGTCGGTAATGGCAAAACCCCTTTCAGCCTACATTTTTTATGGTGTACGGTCAGCCTTGAAAATTTTAGAAAATTTCAAATTTTTGCTTTTTTTTTTCCTATTTTAGGTACTTACTTTGCCAAGAACGCATCCTTATCCAGCCAGTACTGTAGAAACACCGGCAAGCACGGGCCGACGCTGAAACTGCACGGAGTCACCTCGGACTGCTGTCAGTTCTTCTCCAAGAAATCAATGTTTTTGGCCCGCGTCATCGTAGGCGAACATGCCACCGGAGACAGCAAGTACATCCGACCGCCCTCCAAGGACGGCAGCCTGACTAACTTGTATGACAGCTGTGTGGATAACCCCTTCTCTCCGCTTATTTACGTCATCTTCGACAGCAACCAGATCTACCCCGAATATCTAATACATTTCGACTGACATGTTTGTTTTTGTCTTTATTAGTAAGATGTTAATAACCAAAAAGACTGAAAAAAAAATGGCGCCACCATCAGGTAGGACCAGTAGGATTGTACCAGGTCTGGAAAACATGAACTCGCCAGACCTGCTGGTATCTTCTGGGTCTGAACGTGGATCTGTAAAGCATTTAAAGGGACAGGTCAGCAATTTGTGGTTGCTGGACTTTTTAGGAACTGAAATATAAGATACGATGGATAGTCGCTTACTTGAATATCTGGACGTTACTTGTTCCGTGTGGATTTGTCTAGGAACGTTTCATATTTCTGCCAAAATTCCTTGACGGAGGTTCCCACTTTTTTTTTCGGAGGGCTGGAATTTTTTGTAACTACTTCTTCTAGAAGAGAGCTGTCCTGTGTCGTGTCCAAGGTCCCTGTAAATAATCCGCACCGGAACAAGCCTGTAGGGAGGGTTGAAGATGTAGCAGAGCTGAGTTTGTAATGAGAAGAGCGAACCTAAGTTGTCCTGAATGTTCCAAAAGTTTTGGGTTTGACTCACTTATGAAACCACTATTATACTTGAGGGGGCAGAAACATAGTAAACGTTTATATTACCCTCCCCTCACCGTTTTTGGCCTCTTCCGGCTGACGTCACAGGCTTCAGTGGTCACATGGTGTGTGCCAATGTCCTGATATCACTGCACCGCGTGCGACCACTAAGGCCCAATCACAGGATTTCGCTGTCCATGTGGTCCGTGATGTCACTCAGAAGACTGGAGGAGGACCCCGAGGGTGCACCAGACCCCGTGAGAGAGGGCAAGTACAAATATTATTATAATAGCACTTCCTGTTGGGGCAAGAGCAGATGGACAAACCTTGTGAAATTCGCGCTCCCCCCCCTCCCCAACAACAAAAAAAAAACAATCTTGCATGGGCCTTACGTTACATCGATAGCCCTTTGATTTTAGTGATTACCGCGCAGTGCTTCATTTCTCCTGTGGAGGCGCTGCAGGTGAATTGAACAGCTTTTGCTAAATCTCCCTAGTGGTCCCAGTGGTGGGACACCCTCTGATCAGCCCACTATTGCGGGACCCCACTTTAACACCGTGTTTAAGGGCAGTCCTATGTAAATCTGCAGATTGTACCATGTGACCAACTCAGCTCTGCTACTCCTTGTGCATTTTTATGATTTGACTGTAGACAAGTGAACCTTTACCCTTTAGGTAATGGATCCTAAATCATTCCCCTCTTCATACATTATACATGCCCACAAAGGCAAAGGTCATGCTGGGACTTATTGTGCAATTCAAAATGGCAACTTCCATGGGAAGGTCTACAGAGATGCTACATTGGGAGCGCACTCACTCTTGTACGGATTATATGGTTAATACCGCCATAAGGGTTATTTACGGTATAGAATGCAAGGGATTAACGCATTTGGCTGGGTCACATCTGGACTTAGGGCCTAGGGGTTTAGGGATGGGTCTGATCGAAACCAGCACTCTACTTACCTCCCAAGTCTCTCCGTCTCCCGTCCCCATAGTACAGGTAACTTACCTGTGAAAATGGAGAGGAGACGGAGCAACCCAGGGGTCCGGCTGCTGGTTTGATCACGTGACCCGGGGTCAGAATCGGCCCCAGGTCCAGCTTTAAGAAATACCCAAAGGAAGTAAGTTAAATGAAACTCCCTAGACAACCCCTCACTTTGGGTGGAGTCCGTCTTGGTTTCCAATGTTTGTTGAATGGAGTAGAGCTGAACACTGCCCATTCAGTCCCGCCCCAAAAAGTGTGGGTTTTTTTTTCTCATTTTTAAATTTTTTTTTTATTTTTTAGATGAGCGCTATCCTGGCATATATGTTAAAAGATCAGAGTGGGACGTAATGTAAAGTAGCCTAATCCATTGTCAGATTGTCCAGTAAAGAGTCACAGGATCAGATTTTACGCTGGTACGGCCATTTAAAAATCCAGACTGTCTGATAATCCATTATTTATCAGTTCCCATTAATGAGTAGGGAAAAAAAATTTGGTGATGGAGTCAGAATTGGTTTAAAAAAAAAAATTCTTTCCTCACTGATTCCCTGCCAGTCACTTTCCAATGCTTACCGATTCCCTGCTGGTCTCCGTCTTCTTCTCCCATTTTGACACACAGGAAATGCCCACTCAGCCAATCACTGGCCACAGCCGAGACCTACCTCAGTCACTGGCTGAAATGGCATTTCCTGTGTTTTTTTTAAATTATTTTTTAATCTATTCTTGACCCTATAGTAGAAAAATTTCCTCCTTTATATCCGATTATGACGGAGGCCAAACATGGAGGTATAAAAGATGTCCCACTGTCTAACTGTAGTACAAGACGACGTGCGGGTTCATGTTTTGTGTTGGTCAGTAACAACATAGTTTAAAGGGTGGTACTACAGGTAGGTGTCGATTATCCACATGATTTACACTGCAGCACTTTTTTTTTTTTTTAGGAATAAAACATAAAGCAACCACTAGGAGCGCTGTTCCGTAGGGCATTCCCTCGAAGGACTGAATGGAGACACTCATGCCTGCATTGGTTTACATTTGACAACTTTTCAAACTGAGCCCAAAAATAATTTGCCCTTTTTTTGCCCCCCGAAATGCTGTTACGGTCACGTTTGGTAATTTTTCACGCGGACATTCTCATTGACATGATGAACACGTTTTTTGGTTATCCAGTATTTGGTCTCTGTGAGACTACGGAGTGGAAGACGTTTGCGTTGAGTGAATTGTTTAACTGTAGAGGGCGCTGTGATTCCAGGTGGGCGCACCTTTAAATTCTATTGTTTTCTGTTTTTGCCTGTTGAGAACTCTACAATAAATGTAAATATGTTGTCAGACGTGTGTAATGACTCGCATTCCCGATTCTCATTCTGGGCAGGGCTTAGAAATTGGGAACTTTTTAATTGCGTCATCTGCTATCTTAAAGGATTGAGATGGGAGAGATCTATGCTCACAAAGCCTCATGTAATTTACCAGAGTGAAAAGAGTGTCAGTAGCTCTGGGGGAGTTTCTATGAGTGTTAGTTAGCATCATGTAATACCCCATCTCCCCTGCGGGAGTGCTGCAGGAAAATGAAACTCTTCAAGCTGAATTCCCAGATCGCTGCTAATCGCTGGGGGTCACAACAGTGTGACCTCTGTGATCAGTTCATTGTCAAGAGGACGAGTTGTCCAAAGTGGACAATCACTTTAAGCATGTTTTTTTTTTTTTTTTTTTTTTAAAAAAAAAGCTACTTATCCTTTTTTGGATCCTGGACCATCCTTTCGTAGTATTAGACACAATTCTTGACGTAAAATGTAATAATCCCCCCAAAGATGATAAAATGATGAAAAATAGATGTTTTATAATATTATTAACCTGTTTGAATGAAGAGTATGCAGATGTAGTTGTGATGATTGAACACCAGGTGGCGCTATCTCACTATTCCATTCCCAGTATCAGCCGTGCGTGCTCGAGTGCCTTCATCTGAGTCTCCTGGCCACTTGCTTTGATGTGGAGCCTCTTCTATAAGTGGCGGCCATTTTGCAGCCCATGTTAATTACATTTGTTATATCTTTTTCCCGGAGACGTTGATGCGACTTACGCAAATCGACTTCATTAAGACGACAGAATGTGATTCACATGGTTAACTACTTCATGACCGAGGTACCTTGTACATGACTGTATAAACTACATATGACCCTGGTGTACGTGGGCCCCGAGGTGGGTCCTCTGCCTACCGCACCCTCAGCTGAACACACATGGCACGTTTACCCAGACCCAAAGGGCACTGGCGTCTGCCCAGGTTTGCTGGCGCTGCTCTGCCATATGTCTTTCTGCGACAATGAACTGATTGTATTTTTATTGTATATTGTCTTCAGTACAGGTATTAGAAACCCTAAGGGTTCCCATTAACGCCTGAAGTTTAGGGAAAGGACACGGGGCCCCCCAATTGGATAGTATTTTAGTTTCCATTGACTTCTACGGGAATAACTGGTGTCCAGGTTGTACTGATGGATTTCAATGTGTCAGTTGATTTGTGCTACCATTTGGTGCCACTAGGGGCGCTTATGACCAGTGAGAGTATGGAGTGGGCGAGTCCTTTGAGTGCCCGCTATGTTGGGGCATGTTCACATCTTCACTATTGGGTGGTGGACCAGAAGAATGGACAACAACAGATCCATGGAGACCCCATTGATTATAATGGGGTCCGTTGGGTTTCCGTTAATTTTGTTCTGACTAGGGTTGAGCGATCGGGATCGGGAAAGATCGGATCCTGATTGGCGATCGAGCAAATATCGCGATTGGCTGGAAAATGATCGAAAATCAGATTTTAAAAACAATCCTGAAATCTCAAGATCGGTTCAAACCTACTCCATAAACATAAAGTAACTAGGGTTGAGCGATCGGGAAAGATCGGATCCCGATCGGCGATCGAGCAAATTTGGCCTATATGGCTGTTTTATGTCCTCATAGTGTCTATAGGTAGCTGTATATAGCGGGTATATAGCTGGTTGTGACGTGTCACCGATCCATTAACCACAGAGACTTGCAGTGCTGATCACTAAGTAAACTGAGCACAGACAATCTGCTAATACCTGGGCGGCCACCGGGTGAGGAGGAATTAGCTGTCCTTCCTTATCTGTACACATCCTGCAAGTAAAGATACACAGTACAAGTCCTAGAGTCCCGAATTCTAGGTTTGTCACAGATTCTGGATTGGAGCCTTTGTAATGTAGACATTTAGGTACATGTGATCATGGTCTGTGCTTGTCAACCAAAGGTAGGGGTAGACGGGGAGGACAGTAAAAGCCGGGATATCCGGAAGATCTAGACTGAGTAGTTGGTGACAGGGCAGAGGTCAGCCGGGGTCAACTGTGGTCTGGGTAAGTAATGGGTAATCTATCTATGTATCTGTCTACCTGTAGACTGGTCCATTCCTCTCTACTGCAGGGGTGTAGACTGGTCCATTCCTCTCTACTGCAGGCATGTAGACCGGTCCATTCCTCTCTTGTGGGGGTGTAGACCGGTCTACTCCTCACCTGCATGGGTGTAGACTGGTCCATTCCTCAATTGCGGGGGATGTAGACTGGTCCATTCCTCTCTACTGCAGGGGTGTAGACCGGTCCATTCCTCTCTACTGCAGGGATGTAGACTGGTCCATTCCTCTCTACTGCAGGGATGTAGACTGGTCCATTCCTCTCTACTGCAGGGATGTAGACTGGTCCATTCCTCTCTACTGCAGGGATGTAGACCGGTCCATTTCTCTCCTGCGGAGGTGTAGACTGATCCAATCCTCTCCTGCCTCTTTGTTCCACCTTGACATGATCCATAAGGGTGGGAAGATTAAATAAACTGGTGTTGAGACGCTCCATGGGTATGATGAGTGGGTACGACCTGCTTTGTTTTACAGGGAATCCTTTGTCTGCGGGGCGCGGTGCTGTTTTATTACGCCTTTGTCAATTTAGTGGGTAAACAAAGTCATGCAAAAAGTTGATTTGACTCTTAGTCGTCTGGAAATCACGTGACACATTGCTTAATTCACAAGGTAGCACAATGATGATAATACTTCTGTACATATAGAGGACAGAACATGTCAGTGGGCCACACCTGGAGAACGTCTATCATCAGTCCACAGAAGAAAGATGGCAGACGTCTATTGATGGCAAGGAACCAGCCACTCTACTGGTGTCCAAACATATATACCAAAATTCAGCCAAACCCACCAATATCAGTGGCATATGACACAGTGATGTCATAGTAGGGATAATAGGGATAATACACACAGTGATGTCACAGTACAGGGATAATACACACAGTGATGTCACAGTACAGGGATAATACACACAGTGATGTCATAGTAGGGATAATAGGGATAATACACACAGTGATGTCACAGTACAGGGATAATACACACAGTGATGTCACAGTACAGGATAATACACACAGTGATGTCACAGTACAGGGATAATACACACAGTGATGTCACAGTACAGGATAATACACACAGTGATGTCACAGTACAGGATAATACACACAGTGATGTCACAGTACAGGGATAATACACACAGTGATGTCACAGCACAGGGATAATACACACAGTGATGTCACAGTACAGGGATAATACACACAGTGATGTCACAGTACAGGATAATACACACAGTGATGTCACAGTACAGGGATAATACACACAGTGATGTCACAGTACAGGATAATACACACAGTGATGTCACAGTACAGGATAATACACACAGTGATGTCACAGTACAGGGATAATACACACAGTGATGTCACAGCACAGGGATAATACACACAGTGATGTCACAGCACAGGGATAATACACACAGTGATGTCACAGTACAGGATAATACACACAGTGATGTCACAGTACAGGGATAATACACACAGTGATGTCACAGTACAGAGATAATACACACAGTGATGTCACAGTACAGGGATAATACACACAGTGATGTCACAGTACAGAGATAATACACACAGTGATGTCACAGTACAGGGATAATACACACAGTGATGTCACAGTACAGGATAATACACACAGTGATGTCACAGTACAGGATAATACACACAGTGATGTCACAGTACAGGGATAATACACACAGTGATGTCACAGTACAGGGATAATACACACAGTGATGTCAGTACAGGATAATACACACAGTGATGTCACAGTACAGGGATAATACACACAGTGATGTCACAGTACAGGGATAATACACACAGTGATGTCACAGTACAGGATAATACACACAGTGATGTCACAGTACAGGGATAATACACACAGTGATGTCACAGTACAGGATAATACACACAGTGATGTCACAGTACAGGATAATACACACAGCGATGTCACAGTACAGGGGTAATACACACAGCGATGTCACAGTACAGAGATAATACACACAGTGATGTCACAGTACAGGGATAATACACACAGTGATGTCACAGTACAGGATAATACACACAGTGATGTCACAGTACAGGATAATACACACAGTGATGTCACAGTACAGGGATAATACACACAGCGATGTCACAGTACAGGGATAATACACACAGTGATGTCACAGTACAGGATAATACACACAGTGATGTCACAGTACAGGGATAATACACACAGTGATGTCACAGTACAGGATAATACACACAGCGATGTCACAGTACAGGGGTAATACACACAGCGATGTCACAGTACAGAGATAATACACACAGTGATGTCACAGTACAGGGATAATACACACAGTGATGTCACAGTACAGGATAATACACACAGTGATGTCACAGTACAGGATAATACACACAGTGATGTCACAGTACAGGGATAATACACACAGCGATGTCACAGTACAGGATAATACACACAGCGATGTCACAGTACAGGATAATACACACAGCGATGTCACAGTACAGGATAATACACACAGCGATGTCACAGTACAGGATAATACACACAGCGATGTCACAGTACAGGGATAATACACACAGCGATGTCACAGTACAGGGATAATACACACAGCGATGTCACAGTACAGGGATAATACACACAGCGATGTCACAGTACAGGATAATACACACAGCGATGTCACAGTACAGGGATAATACACACAGTGATGTCACAGTACAGGGATAATACACAGTGATGTCACAGTACAGGGATAATACACACAGTGATGTCACAGTACAGGATAATACACACAGCGATGTCACAGTACAGGATAATACACACAGCGATGTCACAGTACAGGGATAATACACACAGCGATGTCACAGTACAGGATAATACACACAGTGATGTCACAGTACAGGGATAATACACACAGTGATGTCACAGTACAGGGATAATACACAGTGATGTCACAGTACAGGGATAATACACACAGTGATGTCACAGTACAGGGATAATACACACAGTGATGTCACAGTACAGGGATAATACACACAGTGATGTCACAGTACAGGATAATACACACAGTGATGTCACAGTACAGGATAATACACACAGTGATGTCACAGTACAGGGATAATACACACAGTGATGTCACAGTACAGGATAATACACACAGTGATGTCACAGTACAGGGATAATACACAGTGATGTCACAGTACAGGGATAATACACACAGCGATGTCACAGTAAGGTAACTCCATTTAATGCTGTGTAAATAAAACTCTCCCTCTTCTTAGTTGGGGTATAATCCATGAGGTTCCTATGTGGTGATATTGGTGTTAGATATCCTGAAGTATATACAGTAACATATAGGGGGACAATGAGAGAGTCTTCGGGCTAGTTCACACGTGAACTGCCCGCGCGGGTTTTGACACAGAGAGAGCCGCGGCGAGCCGCGTCTCTCTCTTGTCAAAACCTGCCCGCCGCGACCATCGCTGTCGCGGCTTAACCCTCTGCTGTCGGCTCAAATGAATGAGCCGACATAGGAGGGAGCTGCCGGGGGCGGAAGCCACGCGGCTGAGCCTGCGCGGCTTCCGCCTGAAGAAAGGACATGTCCTTTCTTTTCTCCGCTAGCGGCAGCTCGCCGCTAGCGGAGAACAGAAGCCCAGCGGTCTCCATAGACCACCATTATAAGGGGAGGTTTTGGACGCGAAATCCGCTGTCAAAAACCTCCCCTTATACTCACGTGTGAACTAGCCCTTCTGTTTCTTTGCAGATGGAAACAGTAAAATTATTATAAGACAGCAGGACGTGAGGATGGGTTGGAGGCCAAGACCCATGAAGAGCATTGAGACTTGCAAAAGAAACCCACAGACCAGTTGTTTCCATCACAGAGTCATTTCTATACAGAATGTGAAGCCTTAGGTGGGACCTCCCAGAGGACAAAAACTACTGCAAAAAAATCATTCAGTGCGGTTGATACTTCCTTGACAGCAAAGCTAATAAACCACAAGATGTAAAAATATACCTGAGTGTTCTGAGAAGTCTCCAATACTCTCTCATAAATGTCCTTCAAGTATAACCAATATTATTCTCGGGACGGACTCAACAAGAGTCCAGGAATTTTTGTGGTCACTTCCCATTGATTCATCATAGACACTGCAGTGGGGCTAGAGGGTTATTATTTCTTCTCAAATTTTTGCCCAAAATATGGGCCGATGTGGCCTCTGAGGAAGTGCGGTGAGATGTTTTGCTGATTCTTATAGTTGGTAAGATATGGCATGGTGGTACAGAGGTTAGTAGTGTGTAATATTTCTCCCGGCTGAGATTGCCTAAGGTGATCTAGGGCAACTAACGGAGCATATATATATATATCCTAGCTTCTGCCTGTGACTTTGCCTGCAGGTTGTTGCCATTGATGATCCGCCTATATTCAGCAAATTGCTGCTGTCGATGGTTTGCCTGCTCCAGCACTTTGGCAGCTCGCAAGCTGTCCTGCTGCTAACCTTCTTCTTCACACCGTGCCTGTGATTGTTCCAGCATATCAGCAGCTCGCTGGGATGCCATATAATGAGCATGTTGTTGGTGTTGATGATCCGCCTGCTGCTGCGTTTCAACAGCTGTCAAGCTGTCCTGCTGCTGAAGTCGTTCCTCGCTCTGTGCCCGTGATTGTTCTGGTATGTCAGCAGCTCGCTGGGACACCATATAATGAGCGTGTTGTTGGCGTTGATGATCCGCATGCTCCGGCGTTTTGGCAGCTCTCAAGCTGGGCTGCCGCTGAACTTGTTTCTTGCACTGTGCCTGTGATTGTTCCGGCATCTCAGCACCTCGCTGGAATGTCATATAATGAGCATGTTGCTGGTGTTGATGATCCACCTACTCCAGTTTTTCTGCAGCTGTCAAGCCGGCCTGCCGCTGAACGCATTCCTCGCGCTGTGCCCGTGATTGTTCCGGCATCTCAGCAGCTCGCTGCGATGCCATATAATGCCTATCTTTGTGTCGAATTTCATTCAAATCCGTTCAGCTGTTTTTGCGTGATTGAGGAACAAACATACAAACACACAAACTTTCACATTTATAATATTAGTAGGATATACAGTATATATGTTTAGGTTTAGTATAGCAGATACATGGGTGGGACGAGTCCTGCATTGTTTATGAGAGTGTGAGAAGGAATTAGTGAATACCATATGGATCCAAGGTCTTATATAATATGGAAACTTCTCCCTTAATAACCTCCATGGTCACCTCAGGATATGAACTATATTTAGTTAATGGTTCCCAAATACAGAGTCTCCGATCTTCTGGTAAACTGTGGTGAACGATAACTGCGCACAGGTCACATAAGACGTCTGTCTTGCTCTTCTTTGTCACCTTTTATCCAATGGCAGGATTGCGGCGGCCTATAAGCCTCACGTGAGGGTATATGTACTCCGGGGATGTGGGTTTGGGGATTCTTGAGGTCACGGTCGCTCTGGGGCCCTCATGCCAGTTGGAAAGCCCTGACGAGCCATTTGGGGCAGATTTTAGCTTGGGGCCCAGAAGTGTGAGCTAAGCTCCTGGATATGTGCACAATGCTCGTAACATGCTTCTAGTTTACAGACGTGAGGTCACCGCTAGGAAATTATAGTCAATGCCAACCCGGCTGTAATTGGAACTATTTAAAGGGAATGTGTCACCAAAAAATAGCCTACTTTTTAAAGCTATTGTCCTAGAACCCAGGTCACCACTAAGCAGGATTTGGCTATTGCTCTGATTCCAGGAGACCGCTACTATACCGAGCCAGGGGTGATAATGGGCCCCCTCGCCACAACCTAACCAGGCCGTACGGGCAGCCTCTCCTATAGCATGCCCCTTCCTGCCATGTGGGCAACCTGGGACATCAGTGGGCTGCAGTCTATTATCAGTTATGAAAGGATCCGACATTGCAGAAACCTGACAGAACATGACTGCCATTATTCTCCAGATTGAGGGAAGGTTAATGGGGAGGATCCCCCATAGACTATAGTGTCCCCTAGCTGCACCCATATAGTATAGTGCTCCCCAGGTCCCACATATTATAGTAGACACCAGGTCTTTCACGCTACAGTTGCCCCCTGGGTCCATCACACTACAGTTCCCCCCAGGTCCCAGTCACTACAATTCCCTCTAGGTCCTTCAAACTACAGTGCCCCCCAGTTCCCACTCACTACAGTTGCCCCCAGGTCCTTCACACTACAGTGCCGCCCAGGTCCTTCATACTACAGTACCCCCCAGGTCCTTCACACTATAGGACCCTCCAGGTCCTTCACACTATAGTACCCTCCAGGTCCCACTCACTACAGTACCTGCCAGATCCTTCACACTACAGTGCCCCACAGGTCCTTCACACTATAGTACCCTCCAGGTCCCACTCACTACAGTACCCTCCAGGTCCTTCACACTATAGTACCCTCCAGGTCCCTCACACTACAGTACCCCCAGGTCCATCACACTATAGTACCCCCCCAGGTCCCTCACACTACAGTACCCACAGGTCCCTCACACTACAGTACCCCCAGGTCCCTCACACTATAGTACCCCCCAGGTCCCTCACACTACAGTGCCCCCCAGGTCCCTCACACTACAGTACCCCCCAGATTCCTCACACTACAGTACCCCCCAGGTCCATCACACTATAGTACCCCCCAGGTCCCTCACACTACAGTGCCCCCCAGGTCCCTCACACTACAGTACCCCCCAGATTCCTCACACTACAGTACCCCCCAGGTCCATCACACTATAGTACCCCCCAGATCCCTCACACTACAGTACCCCCCAGGTCCCTCACACTATAGTACCCTCCAGGTCCCTTACACTATAGTACCCCCCAGATCCCTCACACCACAGTACCCCCCAGGTCCCTCACACTACAGTACCCCACAGGTCCCTCACATTACAGTACCCCCCCAGGTCCCTCACATTACAGTACCCTCCAGGTTCCTCACACTACAGTACCCCCCAGGTCCCTCAAACTACAGTACCCCCAGGTCCATCACACTATAGTACCCCCCAGGTCCCTCACACTACAGTACCCCCAGGTCCCTCACACTACAGTACCCCCAGGTCCATCACACTATAGTACCCCCCCAGGTCCCTCACACTACAGTACCCCCAGGTCCCTCACACTACAGTACCCCCAGGTCCCTCACACTACAGTACCCCCAGGTCCCTCACACTATAGTACCCCCCAGGTCCCTCACACTACAGTGCCCCCCAGGTCCCTCACACTACAGTACCCCCCAGATTCCTCACACTACAGTACCCCCCAGGTCCATCACACTATAGTACCCCCCAGATCCCTCACACTACAGTACCCCCCAGGTCCCTCACACTATAGTACCCTCCAGGTCCCTTACACTATAGTACCCCCCAGATCCCTCACACCACAGTACCCCCCAGGTCCCTCACACTACAGTACCCCACAGGTCCCTCACATTACAGTACCCCCCCAGGTCCCTCACATTACAGTACCCCCCAGGTTCCTCACACTACAGTACCCCCCAGGTCCCTCAAACTACAGTACCCCCAGGTCCATCACACTATAGTACCCCCCCAGGTCCCTCACACTACAGTACCCCCAGGTCCCTCACACTATAGTACCCCCCAGGTCCCTCACACTACAGTGCCCCCCAGGTCCCTCACACTACAGTACCCCCCAGGTCCATCACACTATAGTACCCCCCAGATCCCTCACACTACAGTACCCCCCAGGTCCCTCACACTATAGTACCCTCCAGGTCCCTTACACTATAGTACCCCCCAGATCCCTCACACCACAGTACCCCCCAGGTCCCTTACACTACAGTTGCCCCCAGGCCCCTCACACAACAGTGCCCCCCAGGCCCCTCACACTACAGTGCCCCCCAGATCCTTCACACCACAGTACCACCCAGGCCCCAGTGCTTTTTAATTTTTTTCTTAGTTTTTTTTCTGGTACATATTATTAGGTAGGGGCGCACTGCCAATGTTCTTGCCTTGGGCCTATAAAGGTTGGGGACCCCTGCGCTAACCAATACATCACAGAGTACAAGTCATATACACAGTACAAGATGTACAAAACCTAAACAACAACAGCGAACGTAAACCAGTCTGTGTCCTACAGCGCCGAAGCTGCGTCTAACCGCACGTGCAGTGTGAACAGTGGCTGAATGCCTCTTCTGCTTATCTTTACAACTTTCCATATGGGACAAAGAGGAGAACAGGCAGGTATTTAAGGTGCGCATGCGCCCCCACCTTACAGAGGTTCTGCCATTGGCTTACATTTCGGACATTATGTAATTTCCTAACAATCCTTAAAGTGGTCATAGAGCGGGGCTTTCCTAGGATAGTAACTCTATCGTTGTCAGCCATAGTCCCTCCCCGGGGCCGGCCTGTCCTCGCTCACTACTTTCACAATGCCTGTTGTTCTAATCCTCCCACAACTTTCTACACTACAAACAAATCTCCCATAGACTGAGGCTGCAGGTGAAGTTGACGTTCCTCCAGCCCTGACACATGTGGACACATGACATCTTCTCCGCACTTCTCCTCGGGATGGACATCTGGAGACCCTGAGCTTCCTGCACTTGTGCTGTCAAAGTAAGTAGCAGAACCTTGGCACGTTGTAGAGATTTCCCTGCTGCGTCTTTTCCACCGGTGCTGGCTGATGGGCTGAAGCTTGACAGTCGGCGCCTGCCAACAGCTGTTCATGGCGTCAGCAGATGTTCTAGGGACGCACCTGTTTACATGGGGAGAACTTAGCAGCAGCAGTTTATTATCTGTCTCAGGTATATAGGAATGGACTGATCACTGCGACTATAGGATATGGGTCAGACCATTATAAGTGTGGTGGGGGTCAGGGGCCCATGACCCGTATGGCCCAGGTGTCTCTATACTGCTCTGGCCATGGGATACCCGCTGTAAACTAGAACACATTCATTCTGCAGAGTTAACTCATTCATTACCATCAGCCCAGCAATTTTTTTTGTCAAATTCTCCATTTAGGCCCATACACTCATGCTGCTGCAGAACCTCATAGTATGCTAGTCTATGAGACGCCATTGCGATGTCCGCCTGAAATGGGCAGATGAAAAAGTCCTATAAACACCCATTTCAACAGTGGGCTCCATATGTGTTTTAATGGTCTGTCTGTCCGTTGTACTGGACCTCAGACAGACAAGAACAACAGACAGCCGACACTACTGTAAACCTAGAGTCAGCTGCTGCAGAACATTATAGTACACAACTCAGCTGCTGCAGAACCTCATAATATACACCTCAGCTGCTGCAGAACATCATAATACACCCTCAGCTGCTGCAGAACATCATAATACACACCTCAGCTGCTGCAGAACATTATAGTACACAACTCAGCTGCTGCAGAACCTCATAATACACCTCAGCTGCTGCAAGACATAATACACCTCAGCTGCTGCAAAACATCATAATACACCTCAGCTGCTGCAAAACATCATAATACACACCTCAGCTGCTGCAGAACCTCATAATACATCTCAGCTGCTGCAGAACCTCATAATACACATCTCAGCTGCTGCAGAACTTCATAATACACCTCAGCTGCTGCAGAACATTATAGTACACAACTCAGCTGCTGCAAAACATCATAATACACCTCAGCTGCTGCAAAACATCATAATACACACCTCAGCTGCTGCAGAACCTCATAATACACACCTCAGCTGCTGCAGAACATCATAATACATCTCAGCTGCTGCAGAACCTCATAATACACATCTCAGCTGCTGCAGAACTTCATAATACACCTCAGCTGCTGCAGAACATTATAGTACACAACTCAGCTGCTGCAAAACATCATAATACACCTCAGCTGCTGCAAAACATCATAATACACACCTCAGCTGCTGCAGAACCTCATAATACACACCTCAGCTGCTGCAGAACATCATAATACATCTCAGCTGCTGCAGAACCTCATAATACACATCTCAGCTGCTGCAGAACTTCATAATACACCTCAGCTGCTGCAGAACATCATAATACACACCTCAGCTGCTGCAGAACCTCATAATACACACCTCAGCTGCTGCAGAACCTCATAATACACACCACAGCTGCTGCAGAACCTCATAATACACACCTCAGCTGCTGCAGAACCTCATAATACACACCTCAGCTGCTGCAGAACATCATAATATTAATATAATAGGTTAAAGAGTTTGTCCTGTCAATAACTGCTGGTCTTCCTGGTTGTAACATTTCCTCCTCCATATTGTGTGCCTGTTGGATTGTCACGGCAGTGTTCACATTGTTGCGCAGTTTCCTGATAAGTCGCCCTGTGTTCGCCTGTACATTACATGCACTTACAGGTACGCTGCCTTGAGAACCTGCTTGTCCGCTTGCTGAACCACTTCCTTTAAAGGGGCAGAGCTCTAAGAAAAGCAGATCTTGGTAAATGAGTCATTAAAGGATCTCAGCAACTTAAAGGAAACGCAGACAGATCCTAGAAGGAGATATCGAAGCGTTGCGGTACTCGTGACTGTACGAGAGGGTTTACGGGATGTCTCATCCTGGGGGACAGTTCTATGACATTGGATAATATGTATGCTTGCTCACGGGTAGGGTATCCTGGGTATAAATCTTCCTTGTATTAGGTCACATAGGCCTAGATGTGGTCATACATATTACATATCATGGGCAGATTTGCTAAGACTGGCATATTGTACGCCAGTCTTTAATAAAGGCCGTGACTGGCTCATGGAACAAGTCCCCGGCCCCTTTATAAATCACCAACACGCCCCGGCTGCCTCTACTGCTGAGATTTAGCTATTTTTGTCAATATCCAAGTTAGCTCTTTGGAGCACTGAGGGCGGTGTCATTGCTCCAAACCGTTCCTGTACATAAAACAGCAATATCTCGGCATCGGAGACACCGATTCACAAGGGGGAAATAAATTATGATTCAGGTGACCCTAAGCTATCTATCTGGCTTTTACGCTGGGCTCTGGTGACACTCCCTTTAAATGTTGCCAGTAGACCAGACACCCCTTTAAATGGAATGCTTTAGGGTGATTGGAGCAAGATTTTTATTATTTAAAGGGGCTTCCCGTTAATAAAACTTTACCTGTATCCGACAAGTTATGTGTCTCATCGCTGGGGGTCCGAGCACTGGGATAAAGGGGATCCCTGAGTGCCTCATGTGATGAGAACTAGTGTGCAGGTATGGCCATTGCTGATCTTACTTCTATGTGGTTGATGGAGAGTAAGTTAGGTTCAATAGAGGGTGAGGGTCTTGTGGTCACATTGACGACACTAAAACGGGGCTGTGGTTGCTTAACACGGACCTTACGTGGATTTACATCTCCTGCAACTTTTCTTTTATCACAGAGGCTGCAGAGATGTTGAGGCCTACATAGGTCACCAATATCAGATCAGTGGGGTCTGATACCCAACCCCCCCACCAATCAGAAGATAGAAATCGCTGCAGTGTCAAAGCTACACAGTGTACAGAGCCATGCTTATAGACGTACACAGCTCCATATGCTGTGTAGTGGCAATTACTGGTTACTGCAGCTCACTTCCCTTATAAGTGAATGAGAACTGAGCTGCAGTACCCGGGCAAGTACACTACACAGTGTACAGAGCCGTGCTTATAGAAGTACACAGCTCCATATGCTATGTAGTGGCCATTACTGGTTACTGCAGCTCGCTTCCTATATAAGTGAATGAAAACTGAGCTGCAGTAATGGGCAAGTTCACTACACAGTGTACAGAGACATACTTATAGAAGTACACAGCTCCATATACTATGTAGTGGCCATTACTTGTTACTGCAGCTCGCTTCCCATATAAGTGAATGAAAACTGAGCTGCAGTAAGCGGGCAAGTCCACTACACAGTGTACAGAGCCGTGCTTACAGAAGTACACAGCTCCATATGCTATGTAGTGGCCATTACTGGTTTCTGCAGCTCGATTCCCATATAAAGTGAATGAGAACTGAGCTGCAGTAACTGGGCAAGTCCACTACACAGTGTACAGAGCCGTGCTTATAGACGTACACAGCTCCATATACTATGTAGTGGCCATTACTGGTTACTGCAGCTCGATTCCGATATAAGTGAATGAACACTGAGCTGCAGTAACCGGGCAAGTCCACTACACAGTGTACAGAGCCGTGTACATCTGGCTAGCACACCATTGTACTCAGTGGTATGTCTGTTGGACTGGTGGATGTCCTATCATAAGAATATGCCAAAATCAAAATCTCAGGCTCTCGTATACTGGATCTCCTGGATAAACTCTATAGCCGTCTACCATGTGACCATACGTAGGCGGCATAGCAGGCCAATGACTAGTACTACATCAGTCGTGCTAATGGTGGCGTCGCCGAGCTCACTGACATGTAATGGATGTAACCAATTTACACAAATATGTTAATGACAGTCCTTGTCTAGCCATTGCATGTAATTACTATCATC
Source organism: Leptodactylus fuscus (assembly GCF_031893055.1). NCBI lineage: Eukaryota > Metazoa > Chordata > Amphibia > Anura > Leptodactylidae > Leptodactylus > Leptodactylus fuscus. Next base: position 205,970,743 of record NC_134269.1, on the reverse strand, counting down.
ATAGTGTTCACACGTGCGCGCTATAATACTAAAGGCAATAAAACAACTGCTCAACAGTTACTATGTGAATAAGACCCAAATGAAATTAAAAATGAGTTTTTTTGAGCAAAAGCCTGAATGGATTTAGTAGAAGGGAGAAGTATAAGAACTTCCGATATATTTCCCATTGCTTTTGTAACCACACTTGGCTTTGACTCCAAAAACCGCAACAAAATCTGCAACAAAAAAAGATGCGTTTCCGCAACATTGGGGCCACAGCCTGAAGGAATATTTCAAGTATTCCTGTAACGGACTCCCCGTTAGTGAGAGATCTGGGCGATCCACAAACATGGATATATAGGGTTATGGGATAGAGGAGAGAAGCCAAGCTCTGTGATATATAGGGTTATATGATAGAGGAGAGAAGCTGAGCTCTGTGATATATAGGGTTATATGATAGAGGAGAGAAGCTGAGCTCTGTGATATATAGGGTTATATGATAGAGGAGAGAAGCCGAGCTCTGTGATATATAGGGTTATATGATAGAGGAGAGAAGCTGAGCTCTGTGATATATAGGGTTATATGATAGAGGAGAGAAGCTGAGCTCTGTGATATATAGGGTTATATGATAGAGGAGAGAAGCTGAGCTCTGTGATATATAGGGTTATATGATAGAGGAGAGAAGCTGAGCTCTGTGATATATAGGGTTATATAATAGAGGAGAGAAGCTGAGCTCTGTGATATATAGGGTTATATGATAGAGGAGAGAAGCTGAGCTCTGTGATATATAGGTTATATGATAGGGGAGAGAAGCTGAGCTCTGTGATATATAGGGTTATATGACAGAGGAGAGAAGCGAGCTCTGTGATATATAGGGTTATATGATAGAGGAGAGAAGCTGAGCTCTGTGATATATAGGGTTATATGATAGAGGAGAGAAGCTGAGCTCTGTGATATATAGGGTTATATGATAGAGGAGAGAAGCTGAACTCTGTGATATATAGGGTTATATGATAGAGGAGAGAAGCTGAACTCTGTGATATATAGGGTTATATGATAGAGGAGAGAAGCTGAGCTCTGTGATATATAGGGTTATATGATAGAGGAGAGAAGCTGAGCTCTGTGATATATAGGGTTATATGATAGAGGAGAGAAGCTGAGCTCTGTTATATATAGGGTTATAGGATAGAGGAGAGAAGCTGAGCTCTGTGATATATAGGGTTATAGGATAGAGGAGAGAAGCTGAGCTCTGTGATATATAGGGTTATATGATAGAGGAGAGAAGCTGAGCTCTGTGATATATAGGGTTATATGATAGAGGAGAGAAGCTGAACTCTGTGATATATAGGGTTATATGATAGAGGAGAGAAGCTGAGCTCTGTGATATATAGGGTTATATGATAGAGGAGAGAAGCTGAGCTCTGTGATATATAGGGTTATATGATAGAGGAGGGAAGCTGAACTCTGTGATATATAAGGTTATATGACAGAGGAGAGAAGCTGAGCTCTGTGATATATAGGGTTATAGGATAGAGGAGAGAAGCTGAGCCCTGTGATATATAGGGTTATATGATAGAGGAGAGAAGCTGAGCTCTGTGATATATAGGATTATATGATAGAGGAGAGAAGCTGAGCTCTGTGATATATAGGATTATATGATAGAGGAGAGAAGCTGAGCTCTGTGATATATAGGGTTATATGATAGGGGAGAGAAGCTAAGCTCTGTGATATATAGGGTTATATGATAGGGGAGAGAAGCTGAGCTCTGTGATATATAGGGTTATAGGATAGAGGAGAGAAGCTGAGCTCTGAGATATATAGGGTTATATGGTAGAGGAGAGAAGCTGAGCTCTGTGATATATAGGGTTATATGATAGGGGAGAGAAGCTGAGCTCTGTGATATATTGGTTTATAGGATAGAGGAGAGAAACTGAGCTCTGTGATATATAGGGTTATAGGATAGAGGAGAGAAGCTGAGCTCTGTGATATATTGGTTTATAGGATAGAGGAGAGAAACTGAGCTCTGTGATATATAGGTTATATGATAGAGGAGAGAAGCTGAGCTCTGTGATATATAGGATTATAGGATAGAGGCATCTAGTTATGGATCTATAAGTACTCCGATTCCCGCCATATGTTGTCTCATTAATATGCCATCTATTTACTCCACCCTTTGGTGATTTCAGATGAATCCATGTACCATGTAGTATATCATTACCAGGAAAGAAACAATTCTAAGCATTAATAAGTGATATAACACAGGCGGAGTCACATTTACCTTCCAGTTATATAAAATAAGAGCGATCTTAGGTCAATATTGACCGCCAGTCGTTTTCGTGTTTGTACAGAGGTGGCTTTCGGTTCTCAGGCTGCGGGATTAGAAAAAATACCTGAAGTGTTTATGGGATGGTGGAGAACCGAACTCCAAATACTGCTGGTAATGGCGGCGGAGAAGAAACATGTAATGCAGAGACTTCCATAGATGAGGCCGATCGGAGCGCACTATATCTAGATAATCTATCTATCTATCTATCTATCTATCTATCTATCTCCTATCTATCTATCTATCTATCTATCTATCTATCTATCTATCTATCTATCTATCATCTACTCTATCTATCTATCTATCGGACCTATATAGGGTCAAAAATGGCCAGATTGGGACCCTTTCTTATGCTATAGCTGACCCCGCCCAATAGTAAATGTATACTATATCGGCAGTACATTCCACTGCCATCTCTCATGAAATGGGATGTAATTCGAGGGGTGAGAAAACCGCCACTTGATAGCTCTATTTAGGGACGGTCTACGCACCTGGTAGAGATTACAATTGTTTTACGCAAATGAATGGACGCCACTGAAGAGACTTTTCCTCTCTCATTCTGAAATTGCAAGTGACAAGGGCAAAAATACTTGCATTGCTTGTTACGACAATCCCCCGGGCGCTGACAAGATTGAAAAATTGGAGTTTACTTGTAGAATTTTAACAAAAGAGCAGTTATTTGATATCGTCTGTCACTAGGAGGAGACTTCTAATGTAAACCATCCGGCAAGAAATATGTAATAACAAGGCTAGAGGTGATGAAGAAAACCTTTAGGAGAGGTCATAACTCAAAGACTGGTCTCAGGCTATGTTCACACTGCTGTCTGAGGCCTTAGATGTTTGACAGGATGAATGGCATTCCTCATAGGGCAATGCTGCCTGTCAAACTAACGAAAAAACATTACAGAACCTGATGGAACCCACTGAAAGTCATTGAGGTTCTTCTGGTGCTGGTGGTAACTTTATTGGAAATCCAAGACCTGGGACCATCTGTAAAGGAGATGTCCCACCATTCCCTCATCCTTCACAGGATAGCTGATAAATCTCTGACCACTGGAGGATTCAACACTTGGACCACCATCAGTTGCTAAAAACGGGTTCCTTATTCCTGGTTCCTAGACAACTCAGTCTGCAATTGCCCACTGCCACCCCATTCAAGTTCCATGTTTCTGAGGGATACAACCAAGCGCTATGTGTCTCCATCATTCCCATTGAAAATGAGCGCTTACCATGTGCATGCTCAGCCGTTGCTCCACTGCATGATGGACTCCTGTTTCTACAATTGGTGATGGTCTTCGTGATCAGACATTCAATACCTATCTAGTGGACCAGTGATAATGAAAATTGGGGGAGAACCCTTGAATGTCTCAACTAAGGATATGGTGAATGCATGGCTACCTTAGCTCAAAACTAGACTTGGGAAGTTTTGTTCCACCAGGGAAATTATTAGGACCCACCATCACTGGTAAAGATTATTTACACATCTAGTTGTGCCTTGTTCACTCCTCGATAATGTTCCCCAGTAGCGAGTTATTGGCTCTATATCAACTTCAAATGAAGACCCCTGGTGCCCATTGCTGTGAAGAACCTGGGCCCACTAGTACTTGGTTGGCCAGTTTGACCTTGTCTTAGGTCTTTCATAGGTAGTCATGACAAAGCTGTATATGAGAGGCCATAATGCTAATAATGAAAGTTGAAGTTATGGAAGCCTACCAAGATGCAGAAACAGAGGCCCATCAAAGTCAACTTCTAGACCTTCTATGATGTTATGTGTCATACCTACAAAGTCAGAAGATATGGACACCTAATGTATGATGACTTGCATGAGACTAAATACCAGTTCCACATATGATAGATGAAGGCTGACATGAGGTGTCTTAGGTCAACCAAAGTGTCCCACTAGAATCCTGATCGATCGATCATTTGTAGTGTATGGGAGAAGCCACCAGCAAGTCTTCCACAGCACCACCACAGGAGAAAATAAGCATTACACCCTGCCTATTGGAATCAATGGAATGGACATGTCATATACTGTATGGACTTATTGGATCCTCCAGAGCAAAGAGATGTTCTTTGTACCATCCAAGGCTCATATATGAGGGTCCTGTACTGAATAAATGAATGAAGTCTGGTCTGGGGATACCCTAAACCATATTTTCTGTAATGGATTTTCAAATCTGCCTTATATTATGGATATCGGCCATATTTTGTGAGAGGAACACCCCATAAGAAGACCACGTTTTAATACAATTTAGGATGGTTATCTCAAAGGTGTTACCTGGAAATGGATTTCTGAACCAGGCCAGAACCTGATGTCTGAATGCAGGGATCTACAGATACATTGTAAAGATAAGTAAAACCTGCAGAGCTACATGACTTCCTTAAAGCCATAGTGACAGCAAAAACATAAGCATACCTCCCAACCGTCCCGATTTCCGCGGGACATTCACGATTCCGGTGACGTGTCCCGCGGTGTCGGTTGGAGGGAGGTATGTCCCGATTTAATCTCAGATCTGCGCCCGGATGGAGGGACATGAATCTGGGGGCAGAGATGGAGGGGATATGAAACTGGGGGCAGAGATGGGGGGACATGAATCTGGGGGCAGAGATGGAGGGACATGAATCTGGGGGCAGAGATGGAGGGACATGAATCTGGGGGCGGAGATGGAGGGGACATGAATCTGGGGGCAGAGATGGAGGGGACATGAATCTGGGGGCAGAGATGGAGGGACATGAATCTGAGGGCAGAGATGGGGGGACATGAATCTGGGGGTAGAGATGGGGGACATGAATCTGAGGGCAGAGATGGAGGGACATGAATCTGGGGGCAGAGATGGGGGGGACATGAATCTGGGGGCAGAGATGGGGGACATGAATCTTGGGGCAGAGATGGAGGGGGTACATGAATCTGGGGGCAGAGATGAGGGGACATGAATCTGGGGGCAGAGATGGGGGGACATGAATCTGGGGGCAGAGATGAGGGGACATGAATCTGGGGGCAGAGATGGAGGGGGGACATGAAACTGGGGGCAGATGAAGGGTGTATATGAAACGGGGGGAGAGATAGAGGGGGGACATATAATTTACAGGTGACTGTAGGAGGATTATACTGTGAATGAATGAGAATGGGTGGAGTCAACATAAAAGTGGGTGGAGCCTAATTTTTGTCCCTCTTTTGACTTTCCAAAAGTTGGGAGGTATGCATAAGTACTAGCAAACACAGCATTCTGCATATATACAGGTCCTATAAACATGCAGTATATAGCTATCGTGGAATTTATTTGTGCTGTTATATGACGAAAGTTTGAAGAGATGAAAGGAACATGGCTGCTGTCTTCAAGAAATGGCATCTCTCTAGTTCATGCCTAAAGGGTATAAAGATGTCAGGAGAATATAGGTATTGCCTGATAAGACGCCTTCATTCTGAATGTGGCCCCTGGTACGGTCAGGTGATCCCAGGAACCTAAGGGAAAGTGTTCATTTTGCTGGTGGAAACTGCAGCCAGGTAGGCCAGTGGCCACTACAGGAGAAAAGAAGTATTACATGGTGGCCATTCATTGACAAAGATGGTTGGGTTGGCCGTTCTGGCTCATGAAGGACCCTTCTCTATGATGTCCTCCTAAGAATTGTTGTCTTCCTAAGAATAGGCCTTTAATAATGGGGGCCCTCAGGATAATCTCCTCTGGTGGACACAGATGGACACTACCATGTATGGTACTTGATCTCCACACTCCATATGTCACCATAGATGACATCACTGACCATCCCTTTACTTTCTTTCCACCATGTGAGCATGTTTTTTAGAATACGATCTGACTTTTGGGTCAGTGTTTGTGTTGACTGGTTCTTCTTCTTGTATCTGCCTCTGATCTAACCTTACCAACCTGTAATATTGTGTCCGGACATATTCTAGGAGTGATCTAATGCACCAGCTGGCTCCCGATGGGTCCAGCCCTATAAATGTGCTAATAAACCCTTTAATAGTTTACAGGTTGGTCTAGTCCCGTGACCATTATCTGCACTGACTGGATAATGGTTGGCCTGGCTTTGTGAATAATCTAATGGTTATAATTGGGCTCCTGGTTGGCCCAACCCTATAAACAAACCTTGTAACTCCCGAGACTTCCTGTTATCTAGAAGCAGCGACAATTCTAAGAGTCCCTGTTGTCTGAAAACTCTTCCCAGGAACGAATAGGGAAAGTAGATACTGGATGCATGTTGGGGAAGTGACTTGCAACGTTGGTCAGGAGATAGTATCCTGGCCGTTGGGTCTACCTTGGTGTGGTTGACCAAGAATATCCAACCTAAGTGAAAAAAACAGATGATCGGGTTCTTTGCAGAACCCTTAAATGGGTTCTCCAAGACCAGATACATAGTCTATTTTTAGGATAAGTCATAATATCAGATTGGTGGGAGTCTGACTCCCAGAATTCCCATCGATCACCTATTCTCCACTTGGTATACAACTGGAAGGAGACAGCTCTGTACACTGTCTAGTGGCCATGTTTGATGTCAGACTCCCATCGATCTGATATTGATGACCAATTGTAAGGATAGATCATCTAGTCTTGGAGACACCCTATGTATCTTAAAGGCGGCCCATTGGCATCTATCATGGCACCCTTGGGCAGGCAGGTTGATGACCTATTGATGGCACAGATAGGGTTAATAGTGAATTATTCATGTCTTAATGTATCAGAAGGAATAAAATGACTCCCTATGACGATTGTGATCTTGGACTGTTCTCAAGGTCCCGTTACAGGTGGCTTTGCCAGAATTGACTAACAGATTATACGTACTTGGAGATGACGCCACTCACCCGGAGCTCCCGCTGTATTTCTACAGTAAGTAAACAGGGAGGTCAACCTTAGAAAGTGACCGCGCTTCATATAGTCCTGCTTAATACGACACATGGGGTCCCCAAAAAAGGAGTCCCCAACAGCTGGAGGCCACTCATCTCTACGCCGCCTCCTTCTGCTCCATTATTACATGTATCACAATGGGTCGGTGGTCATGGGTGCCAATGGGGATTAGAAGGTTTTCTAAAAAGTTCTGCACAATGATAGATATTATTGGGATATAATAGAGGGATCATTTTCAGGGTATTTAAAGGGATTTGTAAGGGATTGGAGTGGCACCTTTAATGGAGTTGTCCAGAAACGTCATCACTAGAGGCTAGGATCCCGAGGGCGGGCAGTCTGCAGATACTAATAATACATCTATACATATAGTACTGACCAAACACATACGTGTGTATATAAACATGCACGCACAACCTATGTATACACATGGACTGTACGCATGATCCATATACACATACAGACATACACTAAATAATTACAGACACGTCCAATATCTCCATGCTCAACAAAGCACACCCTTGTTATATACGTACACAAATACAGTATATACACACTACATACATACCTGTATAATGCTGCACACACACAAAATACTGTGTACTAAATATTTTCACGTGTTCACATTTGATATACTCACAAATACATATTACACTCACCAAATACAAATATACAGTGCATACATATACTTTTGCACACATGTGCGAACTATATGCAGTACAAATACATATAGATATTTTTTACAGTATATAATGCATATATCAACACTATACACATCTGCAGAATGTTGCACACGTGCAAACTATATGCAGTACAAATATAAACACAAACACTCATATATATATATATATATATATATATATATATATATATATATAGTGCATATATTATATGCAAACATATATTAACACTACATACATACCTGCAGAATTTTGCACACACATACCAACTATATGCAGTACAAATATATATATATTTATATATATATATATATATATATATATATATATATATATATATATATTCTGTAGTTCATAGTGCATATGTTATATGCATACACATGTCAGCATTACATACATACCTGCAGAATGTTGCACACACACATACATAGTAACTATTTTACACCAATATTTTCAGATTACACACACTGCCATATACAGTACACATATACCATACATACTGCTGCTGTCTGTTTAGTACACAGGTCCCTACACCTGCTTACACAGTGGGGGGCACCTATGGGAGGGGGTGCTAAATAGTCAGATGGCAGAGCTTCTCCAGCGGGAACTTTATACCTGTAGCTTTTCCTGAAGTGCATCACCCCTCCCCCCGTCCCGACAACACTCGCATACAAACAACCACTGTAAATGATACTGAGTGAATCCCCGGCACTGCCTACAATGCTCCGTAAGAGCAGAGACACGTCTTATCTATCTCAGCCGGCGGGTGGCGCACGCGGAGCCATAAAGCTGTCAGCGCGGAGCTGATCAACGTGAGGAAGTAAGAGCGCGGGGGCGTGGCCGCACAAGGCAGTTACTGCAGTTAAAAACAGACAACAGGAGCCACAGTCGGAGAGTTTGTCCCAGCACAGTGCTTGGTGCCGGCAGGTATGTACAGGCTGTAAAGTGGGTCAGAGAATAACATTGTACATACTGTGCAGAGATCAGGTCTCCAAGTTCCTAGCTGGTTTTAAAGCAATAACTTGTGATTTTCTGCTGGTCTTAAAGGAGCGGTAGCTTGCGGATTGGACTGTGGACTGATTTTGGCATCAACTCTCATATAGATTAAGATGGAAACTCCTAACCTCAAGTTGACTTATCTACTGTCAGCATTAAGATCTCGAGTCACGAACGCCAATGGTCGTCCAGTTCCCTTGTGCATACTTAGTCATGTTATACCGTTGCAAGAAGGAACTGATGCTGGACACTCTGGAGGCGACTTCAGCAGTCCTAACAAAGCTAGCACGCGTAAGATGGAGCCTAAAGGGCTTTATGAAGATACAGAGGCCGCAGGGAGCAAAGCTGGGAAGAAAGTGCTCGCCTGCCAAGTACGAGGCAGAGTGAAGTGGTTCAATGTCCGGGATGGCTACGGCTTCATTACCGTCAACGACACCGGAGATGACGTGTTTGTCCACCAGACCGGCATAAAGAGGAACAACCCATACAAGTGTCTACGCAGCGTTGGAGATGGCGAGCCTGTGGAATTTGACATAGTGGAAGGAGAAAAGGGTCTGGAAGCGGCCAATGTCACAGGCCCTGGTGGGGCCCCGGTTGAAGGAAGCATATATGCCCCCTACAGATGGCGATATCGTCAGAATTTCTAATGGCCAAGGATATATGACGTTGCAGAGAAGTAAATGAGCTTTGACAAGAGTTTGGTAGTGAAGTGAAGTTATTTCGACTTGTCTGACAAAAATCCCACCTTGAGGTGCAGTGGTGGTCAGTAGGACCTGGCAACCATTCACATGGATGGGCTTGTAGTGAAGGTGCCTTTCATGGCTTGCTGCCCTCGGCCAGAGTGATGCTACATGGTGTACCCAGTGCGGATATGGCTATATACTTTTCAGGCATGAAAAAGTCGCAATTTTTTATGCAAGTCAGGGTTTTGTGCAACGTTTTTCTCACTTTCGCCCTCGAAAGGGGCCATGGCCATTGGTGGGGCCATTGGTGGTCATATTTATGAGCAGGCACATGGCCCCTCTGGAGTAAGCACCAGGTATATAACTAAGCTTACACTCAGGCGGTGCAGAGAGCGTAAAGCCCGTCCCATTGTGTGCTTATGGATGATTTTTTACTTACCTATGACCCCGTTTCAGGATGTCCTGAGGTAAGTAGAGGGAGGTGGCTGTAGCGGTGTCGCACCAACATCTCCAACCAGGGCTGACCCCCCTTGACTATATTATATCCACCTCCCTGCTGTTCCCATCTAAAATCCTGCGCATGCGCCGAATGGACAGTCAGGTACATACGCAGTAATGTATCTCCCTGGCCATAGTGACTTTTATGGTGTTGTCCAAGTGCTGCGTTTCGACTGGATTTAGACTACTATGGTTGCCATATTACGGTCATACACATCTCAAAGCATGGCCGTGTTCATGAGTCATTACAGTTATATCCACAATTGTGAGTTCTAGTATTAGGACGTCCCCCCTCCCCCCCATTTCCCCATCAGACAGGTCATTTAGTCAGGAAGATATTTTTGTGAAATTGTCCCTATTTTTTTATTTGCTTTCTGTCCTCTTTCGAGAGTTTTCCATTTTCATCTCTATTTATTGCTAGATTGCAATGCAGCAAAAAAATTTGTTTTTAAAAAAGTGAGAAATGTGAGAATAAGCTATTTTAGGTTTTATATTCAATTCCAAAACATACATAAAGTTGTAGAGGATTATGATGGTGACACCTCAATGGCGTCTGAAGGGCTCTCAGAATCAGAGGTGATCTGGCAGATGTAGCAGAGCTGAGCTTGTCATACATTCATGTTACTTTTTTGTTTTTTAGCTGCTCCTCACACTAGACCTTTATATGTATATGGATCTTAATAGCTTTTTATTGCAGAGAAAGTCAGCATTAATCTGGTATGTAAGTTAGGTGCCAAGTGCCCGAGGGCAATCCCAAACCTGGCACATGCTCATAAACCCTGCTCAACGTCAGTATTCACATTGACATCTCTACGTATAGAATAAATGGCACATGCGCAGTGTGCTCCGTACTGGATATCAAGGAGAAGTAATGTAATGTATGTACACAGTGACTGCACCAGCAGAATAGTGAGCGCAGCTCTGGAGTATAATACAGGATAAGTAATGTAATGTATGTACACAGTGACTGCACCAGCAGAATAGTGAGCGCAGCTCTGGAGTATAATACAGGATAAGTAATGTATATACACAGTGACTGTACCAGCAGAATAGTGAGCGCAGCTCTGGAGTATAATACAGGATAAGTAATGTAATGTATGTACACAGTGACTGTACCAGCAGAATAGTGAGCGCAGCTCTGGAGTATAATACAGGATAAGTAATGTAATGTATGTACACAGTGACTGTACCAGCAGAATAGTGAGCGCAGCTCTGGAGTATAATACAGGATAAGTAATGTAATGTATGTACACAGTGACTGCACCAGCAGAATAGTGAGCGCAGCTCTGGAGTATAATACAGGATGTAACTCAGGATCAGTACAGGATAAGTAATGTAATGTATCTACACAGTGACTGCACCAGCAGAATAGTGAGTGCAGCTCTGGAGTATAATACAGGATGTGACTCAGGATCTGTACAAGATGTGCTGTACTTCAATGTATTTACAAAGTTAATCAAGGTTGTATGTAGATTAGCTTGATATATAAACAGTAAGACAGCGTTCACAGGTGGACATGCCCTTTAAGTCAATATTCCCTGAGTGATACCTGCTTTTTATTCTATGCTCCGGCTTTGATCTCAGGTATATTAGGGCACGGCTCTGAACCTCTTTGCTTATCCATAAACTACACACAATGTAAAATCAATGATGCCGCGTCCACACATTATAATAAAATCCTATATTATTACGTACTAATGCGTTTTCTCCAGAGATCAGAAGAGGTTAGCGTATTCTTTAATTGAAGGAGATTTTCCTTCCGTACCAAATGTTCTTTATCACAGCCGATGTATTAAATACGTCCTGACATCTTTGTATGTCAAGTGTTATTGACACGGATACTAAAAGGGAATGGTTTTATGGTGCATACAAATAGGGGAAGAACTGAAGGGCGGGAGATAAGATTTCATATAAAACCTTCCATCGCTGTCGTCCGAGTGTTCGGATAGAGCCCCTTTAAGTAATATGGAGGATGGATCCAATTCCTTGTCCTATTCACTTGAGCCACCATCTTTCTAATGGACCCCCCCCCCACAGACAGTATATGGCTTCTTAAGTATATGGCTTCTTACCCTAGTATATTAAGGGGGCGTTCACACTACCGTTGGTGTCCGTTTAAAAGAAAAAAAACGGACACCTATCATAACGGACATTAACGGACACTAACTGATGCTAACTGATGTTAATGTGTCCGTTTTTTTAACTGATCCATTTAATGGATCAGTTAAAAAAAACGGACACATTAGTATCAGTTAGCATCAGTTAGTGTCCGTTTTTTATACTGTCCGTTTTTTTCTTCTTGCTGTTTATGCTTTCTGAGCATGTGCAGAAAATAAACGGACAGAAAATAACGGACTGTAACGGATGGCCATCAGTTACTGTCCGTTATATGTCCGTTGCCCATAGACCTCAATGTTAAATAAAAAACGGACACTTTCTGTCCGTTTTTTCAAACGGACAAAAAAATCCTGCATGTGTGATTTCTCTGACGGACATGGTTGTTAACGGACCCTTAAGGACACAAACGGACACAAACTGACAACAGATGAAATCCCATTGAAATGAATGGAAATTATAACGGACACAGCTAGTGTCCGTTGCTAAAATCTTGAACGGACAGTAGCAACGGACACTGCAATCGGACACCAACGGTAGTGTGAACGCCCCCTAAGATGGAAACTGGAAATAGAATTTATTTTTATTAAAGAAAATAAGATATAGTGTCCTATAGGTATCTCGATGGACGCACAAATAGCTTTCCTAAGTGTCCCCGTCACTCAGTGTCACTATATATACCTCTTATTGCTCAGTCTCCCCATTAGGTCCAAGGTTATCCCGGTCAGTCATGTCAATCTCTCTTCCACACACTTCAATGATTTTCTCCTTTTACTATAGACTTGAGACCTGGCGTAGATGATCTTCTGTATCCTCCTGTTCTAGAAACCACATGGTATCAGAAAGTATATTTAGATCGAGACATGACCCCATGGTTGGCCATGTCCACCAAAATGGTACCCACCTTTCTCTGCTCAAGGTAAAGGAGTGGAAATCCTATGTGGACGACTCCCGGTAAAATATTATCCTTCACCTCCAATGTGTCCCGATTGGGCATCTGGAAAATGGTTGCCCCGTAGGGACTTTACACCAACCTCAGTGTGCTTGATGGCAAGCTGTCGACACCTTCAACTTTACAAGCAATAGCTATAGGGTCTGCCCAGGAGAGCAACAGTCCGGCCAACAATTGTGGTTCAGTTCTCGGCAGTTCTCGATCCCTTTTGCCGTAGTATTTTTATAGTCCTTCCCCGAACAGGATTATTTATGACTATTGATCAGACCTATTTTCCATATCAGTCCAGGGTCTAAGGACGCATTCACGCATACTTATATGGGGGACATATGCAACATGCTTTGCATTTTTGGCGTGGTGATGACTTAAATATTTGAAGCTGAGCCATTGTATTAACACCTTGTTCCCGCGCCCATAATATATCCCGCTTGAGAATGGTTTTTTTGGTGACTTCACTTCCAAAAATATGGAATAAAAAATAATCACCCCAGAACATAAATGGAAAAAGAACTCGCACTCCAATGGGTGCTCTAACGTGAATATCGAAATGCGAAAGGGTATCCGGCAAAATATGTTTGAGGTTTTTGGTCAATTACAACCTTCATCAGATGGAGATGATATGGCCTGGTTACTAGAGATGAGCGAGTAGGTATTCGATCTAATACTACGGTATTCGAAATACTCGTACTCGATCGATTACTACTCGCTATTCGAATGGAAAAATTTGATGCAGAACCAGCATTGATTGGCCGAATGCTCTACAGTCAGCCAATCAACGCTAGTTCTTCTCCTACCTGCCGACTGCGCATGCCCGCGCTACAAGAAAATGGCCGCTTTGACTGTAAGCGGCCATTTTCTCGTAGTGCGGGCATGTGCAGTTGTCTCTGCCCAGGCCCGATACCTGGCAGAGTGAATTCATTGCCGGATGACAACGCGGGGACACTGCGCGGAGAAGACTTCTCAGAGAATCCAGGCCGACCCTCACTCGTGGACTTGGTAAGTTCAGTTTGATCGAATGTTGCCTACCCCTGAAACGAGCATTTTTCCGCCATAGACTATAATAGGGTTCGATATTCGATTCGAGTAGTCAAATATTGAGCGGCTACTCGAAACGAATATCGAATATCGAGTATTTAACTACTCGCTCATCTCTACTGGATACCACTTGATCCGTACATTCAATGACGCACCCCAGTATATTATACACCTGAAAACTAAAGATTGTCCCGCAAAAAATAAACCCTCATATAGCGTCGTCAATTGGAAAATAAAAAATTACCAAAACATATCAATAAGGTATTGTCGTAGTCGTACTGATCCATAGAATGAAAGGTAACATGTTCTATAGGGTGTATGGTGAACGGCGCAAAGTGTATAAAAAACAAAGCCAGAATTGGTGCTTGTTTTCATCATGATGGTAGGTTTGGAGGTTCGTTGTGTCACGTCAGACTGTCATGGCGTTGGAGTGAAGGCCTCATCGTTGATTGACATGGCTAAAAGGGTGGCCTTGGCAGGTCATGGCTGAAGCCTTGTGGGCCAAGACACCTGTCCGGGCCAGGAGGGAGCCAGTAGAGCTACAAAACACCCTCCGAAAGGAGTAAAGGGCCACTTTAGGTCCACTAATACTCCCCCATTGTTGAGTAAATGCCGTGCCGAGGACCTTGTGTTCTTAAGACTATCTTCCCACTTTGTTTTCCCAACCTCAAAGTCTGTCGCCCCGGCCAACATGTCTACGTGTGCAGGTTACCCATGTTTTCTACTGTCTATAGGTGACCTCATGCAGTATAACCCTCATTCACCTCATTGTACTGTGAGACGAACAGAAATAGATAAAAGCAAGTAGAGTTACACTTCAAGCCTAAGCCCTGAGACACCCGACCTGAGCTGATCCTGGATAATGGCGTCTATTATGTCTAGAACGAAATCATTCTAGAGAGACATTAGTGATCCAATTGATTGACTGATGTGGGAATAGACTGAAGTCACCTAAAGGAATAAGGTCATTCAACATGGACGACCAGGGCCTAACACTATGGATATGTTCACACATAGCAGATACTCTGCAGAACATTTGTTTGCAGAAAAATATTAGCTTATTAGTACCAGCAAAGAGGATGAAACCCACCCTGCGGCCCGCAGCAAAAAAACAGCTATGGCAACACATGACTGTCCCATATAGGGCTCGCAGTCCTTATCAGTATGTCTTTGGCGTGTGGGAGGAAACCAGAGTACCCGGAGGAAACCCACGCAAACACGGGGAGAACATACAAACTCCTTGCAGATGTTGTCCTTGGCAGGATTCGAACCCAGGACTCCAGCGCTGCAATGCTAACCACTGAGCCACCGTCCTGCCCTGTTTTTTCCTGCACCATTTTTTTGCAGTAAGTCTGCAGAGGGTTCCTCTGTATACTTTCTGCTTCCATTATAACTATAGGGCAGTGATGGCGAACCTTTTAGAGACCAAGTGCCCAAACTGCAACCCATAACCCACTGAATTATCCCTAAGTGCCAACACGGCAACTTAACATTAATATCTTGCGGATCCACAATTGTGGACAGTTATGGACCCGCAAAATACAGTCGTGTGAATGGGGCTCCGCAGTAGGCCCCCCACACAGTATTATATGCTCCATTTTGGGCACCCATACAGTATTATATGCAGCACTTTGGCCCCCATACAGTATTATATGCTCCATTTTGGGCCCCCATACAGTATTATATGCTCCTGTACTGCATTCCCATTAGTGAACCATCCGGACAATGGAGTGCATGCCAAAAAAGAGGGCTCTGAATGCCCCCTCTGGCACTTGTGCCATAGCTTCGCCAACACGGCTACAGGGAAACCACCAGAATTTCCGTAGGTATAATTGACATGCTGCGATTCCCGAAACTGCAACTGTAAGATCTGTGGGGGGGACCGGGGACAGATGACATAATGATGAGCTATACTATTGGATTTGGGTCCAGAAAATCCCTTTAAGAACCTATATAAGGACAAATCAATGATCCTCTTTGTTGTCCACAGCAACCAATCACAGCCCAGCTTTCATTTTCTACAGTGCCCCGCTTGCTTAGAGATGGCCAGGACCTAATCTAAGGCCTCATTCACACAACCAAGTGGAAAGGTTTTGTTAGCTTCATCAGTCTTGATCAGTCCCATTCGCTCAATTGGGAACCCAGTTCTCGTAAATGGTGGCACCCCCAGCGATCAGACACTGTGGATAGGTGACAAGCCAATGGACTATGCCCTTTCTTGTGCCTAAAGTTGCCTCGCCAGCATATTCGGATGGCGATTATTGAGGGTCAAGGGAGTTACAATGGAAACCTACGCCGATACCTAACCTCCATATCTATTCTGGTGCTGGGGTGGTAGGCCGAAGCCTCTTCGTAAATCTCATGCAACGGCCAATGGGGGATTTATGAGGAATCACATGACTACTTATAAATCTGGCGTAGATTTTAGGCATCATTTACTCCAATCTTCTTGAGCGGAGGCAATGGCTGAAGGCTATAGGGGGGCAGCAATAGACGTCGCTACCAGGCCCTGGACCCTACGGGGACCCCATGGTTCCCCAGCAACATAAAATATTCCCCAATTTTCCAAGACACAAAGTAGGTACAGATTTTGTACTGGGGCCCAAGAGCTTCCCTTTTTCCATTTCCATTTAAAGGGATCCTATCATTAAAATTTAATTTTTTCTGCCTACTACGTAGGAATAGCCTTAAGAAAGGCTATTCTTCTCCTACCTTTAGATGTCTTCTCCGCGCCGCCGTTCGGTATATAATCCGGTTGTCGTCGGTATGTAAATGAGTTCTCTCGCAGCACTGGGGGCGGTCCCCAGTGCTCAAACAGCGCTGGGGCGTCCCCAATGCTGCGAGAGAACTCTCCAGCGCCGCCTCCATCTTCTTCTGGAACGGGTCTTCTTCGCATCTTCTTCCGGGGGTTGGCTTCAAACTTGTAGGGCAAAGCCGACTGTGCATGCCCGCCGGCCACAAGAAAATGGCCACTTACACAGTATTGTATTTTCTTGTGGCCGGCAGGCATGCGCAGTCAGCTGCTCGAGGACTAGAAGTTTGAAGCCACCGCTGGAAGAAGACGTGATGAAGACCCGTTCCTGAAGAAGATGGAGGCGGCGCTGGGGAGTTCTTTCGCAGCATTGGGGACACCCTTAGTGCTGTTTGAGTGCTGAGGACCACCCTCAATGCTGCGAGAGAACTCATTTACATACCGACGAAAACTGGATTATATACCGAACGGCGGCGCGGAGAAGACATCTAAAGATAGGAGACGAATAGTCTTTCTTAAGGCTATTCCTACGTGATAGTGAGAAAAAATTAAGTTTTAATGATAGGATCCCTTTCAGACAAAAAAATGGAAATTTGCGCCTTTTTTTTTTAACGCCACAAATCTGACATGGGGGATTAAAAATTCTCCTCCATAGCCCTTGTATTATATCATAATGGGTAGAGCCCAGGCCCATCTATAAGGAGGGTCGAGGTCTTAGTAGTCACACTTAGGCCATAGAATTTGTAGTGACCTGTGTGTCACCGAGGAAGACGCTACGGTTATTAACGGTAAATGGTAGGAGGGCGCGCGGTTACTGATTTTCCTTTGCGGTTGCGTTACGAGGATGAGGGTGTTGCGGTGTATGATTGTATATGGCGGTAGACAATGAATTGAATGCTAAGAGGCCTGAAGAGCGTCACCCTTTGTCTCAACGGTCCACCCAGGTCCCCACTGTAGAGCAAAGTAATTACCTCCCCATTCGTTGTGTTGTGTGTTCCAGTCCAGTTTATTAAAGGAACAGACCGACGCGTTTTTTTCATTTTTTTATGAAGAGGCTTTTTTTCTGTCTTTCGCGGCTAATTAAAGAGACGGTTGCTAAGAGATGACGAGAAGCTTCGCTGCCGGGCTCTAATGCACTTTCAGGGATTTCTTTTTTTTCTACCTTTAACATTCAGGTTCTTGACCAGAGTTTGAAGCTTCCACAAGAAGAAGTAGACGGCACAATGGCGGCTATAGAAAATTCTTCAACACTACAAGTCCAGCAAAGATCAACTGGACCCGAGGCCTCGAAGGAGGAACTGAAATGGACAGAAGGGCGAGGGGCGCAGATCATGTTGGGGAAGGCACATGAGTTTTTCCAGATCTGTGATATTGAAGATAAAGGATTTATTACACGCCGGGATATGCAGGTAAGAGTCAGACGGTGTCAGGAGGAAGGGGGCGCTACACCCATCCAATGAAGCAAAGATGATTTCTTTTTTATTTCATTTAAAATGGAAGCAAGAAGTTAGTAAAAGAAAGTTTGCCAACATATCATATCTCTTTTTCTCCTCTGATTATCTATCTCCTATCTATCTATCTATCTATCTATCTATCTATCTATCTATCTATCTATCTCCTATCTATCTATCTATCTATCTATCTCCTATCTATCTATCTATCTATCTATCTATCTATCTATCTATCTATCTATCTATCAATCAATCAATCATTATCTATCTATCTATCATCTATCTATCTATCTTTCTATCTATCTATCTATCTATCTATCTATCTATTATCTATCTATCTATCTATCTATCTATCTATCTATCTATCTATCTATCTATCTATTTCTTTATGCATGATAGTTAATATCTATCTGACCAAGAAATATAATTGGTGGGCTCTATAGCTCCATCTTTCTGTCTGTACATCTATCTACTACTATCTCTATCTATCTATCTATCTATCTATCTATCTATCTATCTATCTATCTATCCATCCATCCATCCATCCATCCATCCATCCATCTATCTATCTCGTATCTATCTATCTATCTATCTATCTATCTATCTATCTCCTATCTATCTATCTATTTATCCATCCATCCATCTATTGCATATCTATCTGTTTATTTACATTAACTTTGCTTTGTAATTCATGAAATTATGCAATGTGAAGTTAACATTCACTACATCTATACCTAGCAATCTATCTATATATAGACAAATACATTGATTATCTATATTTCTCTCTGTTTGTCTCTCACTACCTATATTTATCTAGCTATTTCTCTATCTGTCTGAAGGAGAGATTACCTCTGCATACACTTGGTTATGGCTGCTCCTTCTGTATATTGGGTGCAGTAGTTGATGTAGATGATTTGTTCCTACACCAGTAAGTAATTGACTAACTTGATATTACAGATAGGAAAATACAGCAGACCTTCTATCTATCTATCTATCTATCTATCTATCTATCTATCTTCCATCTATCTATCTATCTATCTATCTATCTATCTATCTATCTCCTATCTATCTATCTCCTATCTATCTCTATCTATCTATCTATATATCTCCTATCTATCTATCATCTATCTATCTATCTATCTATCTATCTATCTATCCATCTATCTATCTCCTATCTATCTATCTATCTATCTATCTATCTATCTATCATCTATCTTTCTATCTATCTATCTATCTATCTATCTATCTATCTATCTATCTATCTATCTCTATCCTATAGTGGATGTAACACCACAGTATGTTGTATACATCAGTACAGGTGTCAGGTAAACCCTATATTCTGGGGAATAGATCCTTGGATATTGAACGACCATTTCAGTTTATTTTCTGATTTTTACGGGTGTGATATACACAAATATAATAAAGATATATCTGCATATATCTAATACAGTGGAGTTGAAGATATTATATAATTTATATTGTCGCATCACACTGTGGCTTTTCAGATAGACATGACTAGAATGGGCTCCGTGTGATAAGATTGTGTTTGACCACAGTCGCTCATGTCTCTCTTTGTATTGTAGTACAGGTGTGATGCAATTATTGTGTAAGTGTGATACCTATTAGAGCAGGGTACCATGGGGGTAGACAGTGGTGCTGATGTAGAGATCTACTATACTATGGCTATTCCTACGTGTTAGTCAGAAAAAAAGTGTATCCAATGAGAGGATCCCTTTAAATCCAATGAGAGGATCCCTTTAAATAAAAATCTACAAACAATCAGAAAATAAAAACAGATTAGAAAAAAGTGATACATTTCCAGATTTCTTTACACTGCTCTTCGCTTATTTCTTCTAGAGGCTTCATGGAGAACTTCCGCTTAGCCTTGATGAACTGGAAAAAGTATTCGATACTTTGGATTCAGATGGGAATGGATATCTGACCCTGGAAGAATTCACTACAGGATTTAGTGAGTGGTCTCTACGAGTTTTTGCAGATACATCAAAATATTACCTTTAAAGAGGCACCGCAGGAAAAACATATAGACTAGAGATGAGCGAACAGTGAAATGTTCGAAGTTCCAAATTCGATTCGAGTAGCCGCTCAATACTCGACTGTTCGATCGAATATCGAACCCCATTATAGTCTATGGGGAAAAAATACTTGTTATGGGGGAAACCACTATTCGACTCTGGAGGGTCACCAAGTCCACTATGACACCACAGGAAATGATGCCAACACCCTGTAATGCAACTGGGACAGCAGGGGAAGCATGTCTGGGGGCATCTAACATGGCGAAGTCACTGTATTACGTCGGGATCCCTGTCAGCTTGTGATATGCGGGAGCTGACTTTTTCCCATAGGAATGCATTGACCAAAGTTGATTGGCTGAATGCCATACACAGTACAGCATTCGGCCAATCAACGGTGGTTCTGCCGGAGGCTCGTCTGTGAGGAGGCGGAGTCTAAGATCGGACCAGAATGGAGACTGCTGTGGACTGATCTTAGACTCCACCTCCTCCAGCAGAACCAGCGTTGATTGGCCAAATGCCCTGTATGGCATTCGGCCAATCAACGCTGGTCAATGCACTCCTATGCCGAGATGTAGCAGTGCTGGCCGTGCACTCAGCTCGGCTACACTGCCATTTTTCCAAACAGGTTGGCGGCAACAACCCTGTTGCTCTAAAGAGTTAATCTGCATACTGACAAAAGTAGCAATATCTTGTTAACGGAGACAGCTATTCCTAAGGGGAAAACACTGTGTGGTTCCTGTGCCACCCACTAGCCTTCTTAAATATACTGTATACAGTGAGTGCCCCTAGTGGCAGGTGCAGATACTGTAGCCACTATTATGTTTATTGGAACCAGAGAACATCCCCATGGTAGGTACACCACTATATTTGTCAAAGTAAAATACGTTTTTTGAAAAATTTCAGGTCACTTTTTACATGGAGAGGATACACAGGTGAAGGACATGTCTCACGGAGATCTTGACGCGCAGCTTGAATTCGAAAACATGTATCAGACAAAATGGGAAGAAAGCAGCCAAGATGTCCAAGAAGAAGACGTGAACACCCAGTTCTACAACTTGATAGATGGTCTGGGGGCCAACAGATTTTTGGAAGAGTAAGTAGAGGACATCATGACTATATTACAGTGGTTTGGCCCTTTCCTTCTCTTCTTATAGACCAATGGAACATTGGAAGATGGAGGAGTTCAAGAGCAATCATGTCCAGACAATGGCTTCCCTATAGACGCAATATAGAAAGTAGAAGCCTATAAGCTCCTATACACATTAGGAAAAAGTTGGCCAAATCTGCCAATGTCAATGAGATGGACTGACTTGAAGGCATCACTTGAAGCTCCTGAGCCCAGATGCAGAATCTCTAATGGGGCCCCCACCTACCTTGAGCCATTTGGAATAGTGGCATATTTTAGGTGGCAGGGGGATCTTTAGGACCCTCTCAGGGTCCCGGTATGACTATGTTATTTGTATAGCGGCTTCCCAGCTTTTTCTGGATGATCTTACATCATAATCTTTTGTTCTTCAGAAGATAGGTCACCGACATGGGAGTCCAGAAGTCGCTTACTCTCTGGTCTCCTTATAAAACACATACATGCTCGGCTGAACTGAGCATGCATGTGTATGAAGACATCAGGAGTAGAGATGAGCGAGTACATGCCATTTCGAATAGCAGCCGGCACGCAGCCAGGGCCGGTGTCCTGCCACCTAACCCCCCTGCGCGCCGGCTGCTCCCATTCATTCCTATGGGAGCGTGCTATTTGAAACTGCCATTTCGAATAGTACTCGCTCATCTCCAATCAGGAGGAAGCACACATTAAAGGAGTTTTCCAGGACTATTCTCCTATGAGGGATCCACTCCCTCTTCTCAAGAACTGACATTACGTCTACTGGTCACATGGCCATGCTGCAGCTCAGTCCCGTTCAAATGAATGGGGATGAACTGTAGCATGGACACGTGACCAACAGACGTGACATCACTTCCTAATTTGGACATGTGACCAAAAGACATGATGACGTCACTTCCTAAGAAAAAGAGGTGGAGCTCATTATCATAGTCCTGGACAAGCCCTTTAAGACTGTGCTGATGCCTCAAGTTACCTACTTTGGAGGGCTCATTTGATGTCATTTACCACTTACAGGGGTGAACCTAGTTTTTTTGCCGCCTGAAGCGGACGACAGAAAGCCGCCCTTCCCCCCCGGGAGGAGGGGGCGGAGCGGAGGGGATGGGGCGGAGTGGAAGGGGTGGGGCGGTGTTAGCAGGCAGAGAGCAGGCAGGGAGAGGACCTGCTCTCTGCTAAGCGTGAGGGGAGGCCGCTGGAGCAGTGCTGCGTCCACAGGGCCTCCCCAATCCTCCGCTCACTTCCCGTGCCAGGCTGCCGAGACGGTGACGCTAAGCCAGTCCAGGACAGCTTGTCCTGCCTCCCCGGGAGGAGGGGAGCTTCTAAGCCAGCTTGTCCTGGACTGGCTTAGGTCAGCAAAAATGCCGCCCCCCCGGGGCCCTGGCATAGCGCCGCCTGTAGCGGTCGCTTCAGGTCGCCTCATGAGAGGTGCGGCGCTGCATACAACTGTCCCTTAGGTCTTGCTATCCTACCATATGTAAGAAGTAGAGGACAGATGGAAAGAAGTTCCAAGATTCCAAAATCTGACTCCATCAGATTTGTACGTAGTCTGTTATCATGGAGACAGATGAGCAGTAAACACAAAAGCATAGGAAATTTTTTAGTTCAGTTTAAGTAAATTGGACCATAGAACAAAAACGTTTTTGGGACGGCGGAGCGACACGAAATGACCCGGGATCAGGTCAACAGACGTCTTTGTGTTCGGCCACTGAAAGTAGCAATTATAACCTGATGGTTATTAAATATGAGACTATGAACGCTCGCCATGCGGGATCCGTTGCGAGGCAGCGATTACACAAGTAGGAAATAAACCAGGTATTTTTTGCCCATTTGACAGAGCACATTATCGCTCTCACAATGGCCGCGCTAAATGATTTCCATAGAAATTGCATAATTTGCTTTACTAAGCGCCGGAGTCAGGAAGCGTTTTCTTGTTCTAAATAATACAAGTAATTTTGCAGGAGTAGGCTGTGTTCTGCCGGCCTGTTGTGTAGACAGTGTGAGATGTAAAATTATAGGAACAAACTCATTTCGGCGGCAGGAGATGATACAGGCGAGTATAAAATGGAAATGGAACCTATATTGTAAGCGCTGCTGGAAGACTGCCTGCTCCCTCGTGACTGTAATATATAGCACGCTAGAAGTTCAGTACATTTTTTGGTTAAAAATATAATTATTCCCACTCTCAAACTTATAAGAACTCAGCGGTATATATTTAATTTCACTACAGCGCCCCCATAGGCGAAACTAAGTATTACAAAGTGTCCATTCAAATCAATGGATTGTCTGTGGATTGAAGGACAGGACAGGTCCTCCAAGGTGAGAGACGCTCTTTGTTACCACTATAAATGAGGATTTTTGAGATCCCCATGTTGTGGAAACAAAGCAGTTTTTTGCAGATTTTTGCTGCAGTTTTTTGAGCCGAAGTCAGGAGTGGTTTGAAAAGGAATGGAAAATATATAGGAAGCTCTTAGACATTTCCCTTCTATTAAATAGAAAGTGGGGCCTTAACCGTTAAAATTATTTTTAACTATTTTATAGGTCACATTTGTTGTGTTGATCGGTTACCAATGGATATGACCATTAATACAGGAACTTTCTACAATCTGGTATTGTTGGTAACCCACCCATGATGTCCTTATTGTGGTCGGGTTATCTTCTCATACATGTAGTGTCCCCTCCTGATAACCAGCCATGATGTCCTTATTGTGGTCGGATTATCTTCTCATACATGTAGTGTCCTCCTGATAACCAGCCATGATGTCCCTATTGTGGTCGGGTTATCTTCTCATACATGTAGTGTCCCTCCTGATAACCATCCATGATGTCCTTATTGTGGTCGGGTTATCTTCTCATACATGTAGTGTCCCTCCTGATAACCAGCCATGATGTCCTTATTGTGGTCAGGTTATCTTCTCATACATGTAGTGTCCTCCTGATAACCAGCCATGATGTCCTTATTGTGGTTGTGTTATCTTCTCATACATGTAGTGTCCTCCTGATAACCAGCCATGATGTCCTTATTGTGGTCAGGTTATCTTCTCAAACATGTAGTGTCCCTTATGATAATCAGCCATGATGTCCTTATTGTGGTCAGGTTATCTTCTCATACATGTAGTGTCCTCCTGATAACCATCCATTATGCTCTTATTGTGGTAGGGTTATCTTCTCATACATGTAGTGTCCTCCTGATAACCAGACATGATGTCCTTATTGTGGTCATGTTATCTTCTCATACATGTAGTGTCCTCCTGATAACCAGACATGACGTCCTTATTGTGCTCAGGTTATCTTCTCATACATGTAGTGTCCTCCTGATAACCAGCCATGATGTCCTTATTGTGGTCGGGTTATCTTCTCATACATGTAGTGTCCTCCTGATAACCAGCCATGATGTCTTTATTGTGGTCAGGTTATCTTTTCACAGATCTCCTGATAACTTTGTTATAGTTTTCATGGCAATTGAGTGCATATCTCCAATTTGGTCACCTACTAAAAACCAAGGATTACTTCTTCATTGCAGTGAGAATACCATAAAACGCTTGTGGATGGATTTACGGAAGGATGAACCTCATCTGCTTCCCAGTTTTGAGGAATTCCTCACTAGAGTCTTTTCACAACTCCAAGAAGCCAATGAGGAGAAGAACGAAATGGAGTGTGCACTCAAAAAGTTAGTAAACTGAATGAATGAATGAATGAATGAATGAATGAATGAATGAATGAATACGAGTTCAGGAAATGAATACATGGTTTATTTACTAAGGGTTGTTGGAGGTGGGCCCAAGAAGCCTCTTTCCGATTCCAGCCATGACCTTAGAAGTGCAGTAAAGGGCTCACATGTATACATGGGTATACATGGGTGCTATAGAAGCCAACGTTATTTGTCCAATGGGCCAAAGGATTTTTTTCCTTGGGATATGTATCAGTGTCCAACAGTGGCACTTTAATTGCTTTGACCCTGACAATCACAAGGTGTCTTCCCAACTCTACTTGGATTTTTTAGTCAATGACGGACCACATGGACCACATCAGGAGCTGGAGAACAATGTCAAGAGCCAACAAATACCAATGTTCTTACATGATAGATTTAATTTGTTTCATAAATAGGTACATCATCCATTTGTGGTCAGAACTTTGAGGCAATACTTGTCTCTGACATTAGCGGCAGCATTTTGGAAGTTATATAGTTACTCCCTGAACTTTACCATCTCTGAGAACCAAAAAGTTCACATACCATGTATCTCATGAAACTTTCCCAAAAGAGCATCCCCTTTCAGAAGACCTAGACCCAACTATGAAGGCTTCAATTCATCCTCGTATTCTAGAGTCCCACCAGTTTAGACTTCCATTTTTTCAAAGCAATTTTGGATAGAAAAATTTGGAAAACATACACGGGTCATTCTGATTCTTTTGGCCTGTGCCATATATTGTAGGTCCATTAGAGAGGGTCTTTGGCCATCTCCACCAGCTTAAGTTCTTTGTATACTTTTATGGGTACCGCTCTTCTTTACAATCTCTCCCTTTCGAAGAGTCACCTAAAATATGACATCTGTCCCGGATCAGTATGGAGTACAATGTCAATCTTTTTTCGCTTTTGATTTTTCAGGAAAATTGCCACCTATGACATTGAAATTCAGAACTTGTATGAAGAGATGGAGCAGCAGATAAAAACAGAGAAGGAACAATTTCTATTACAGGTAAGTCATGATGTCTTTGCTGTTCTACAGTAATGTCCGTCAGTTCTCCACCACCACGGTCACTGACTTGGAAATTTTTGAACCGGGACAATAATTGGTAGAGATAGGCGAACTTCTCAAGAATTGTTTTGGGTTTGGGTGATTCATTTTGGGTCAAACCAGTTCAGAGAGAACTGGAGGTGACATTATTATACTGTTAGTTCTCTTCAGACCCCAGAGTATAATAGGTGGAGGGCCAGGGGAGGTGGAAAAATAAAAAAACATTCATACTCACCTGTCTCCTCGCGCTTTTGCTTTTCCATTGTGCCTAAATCATGTCTCAATATTACCATCTTATGACTATCTATTACCACTAGATCATGATCATTACCACTAGATCAGTATAGAGCAACATCAAATGTTGCTCTATACTGTGACCCTAATATAAGCTAATGGTACCACCCTACCTGGACATAAATAATACCACCATACCATGACCAAATATTGTCAGTCCATATTACAACCTATGAATTCTACCATATCATATCTAAATGATACCACCAGACCATGACCAAATGTTACCAGTCCGTATTACACCATATTATAAGTAAATAATACCACCAAAACATGACCAAATATTACCAGTCCATATTACACCATATCATAAGTAAATAATACCACCAGACCATGACCAAATATTATCAGTCCATATTACAACCTAAGAATTCTACCATATCATATCTAAATAATACCACCAGACCATGACCAAATATTACCAGTCCATATTACACCATATCATAAGTAAATTATACCACCAGACCATGACCAAATATTACCAGTCCATATTACACCATATCATAAGTAAATAATACCACCAGATCATGACCAAATATTATCAGTCCATATTACACCATATCATAAGTAAATAATACCACTAGATCGGCTCAACCATTCATGTATATATCATTCATAGGTTTGAGCGATCGGCATTGGAAAAGATTGGATTCCGATCAGCGATCGAGCAAATTTCGCAATCGCGATCGGCTGGAAAATGTTCGAAAATCAGATTTTAAAATCGATCCTGAAATCTCAAGATCGGCTCAACCCTAATCACAAGTGAATATAAACACCACTCTATGACTAAATATTACCGCCCTATATCAGACACCCAGCTATACTACTAACCATACAATAATAATACTAACATCCGCTTTAAGAGATAAATTCCTATTTTATAGAATTTTTTTAAATTTTTTTTTCACAAACATCAATATTAGAGGGTAAAAATTATAACCTGCCATTAATTTAATAATAAAAAAAATCCCCTATACGGAGAAACGCGTGGGAGATAGAGTTAATGGAACACTTGATTTTTTTTTTTTTTACTTTCAGGAAACACAACTTAATTGAGTCATTGTGTAAAAATATATCTCTTGTAAATGGTGAAGAAAGCGCCCTGCGCCCGTACGGTATCTCTAGCGAGCGTTGCTAACAGCAATGATTTTCTTAATGGCTTTTAATGGGAGTCTCAGCAATGGCTGAACAATGAGAAAAAAAAAACAAAACCTAAAAATCTATAATGCATTTCACATCGGATTTAGTCATTAGACAGAGAATTGTTCTTATGAGGGTTTTTTTTTTTTTTATTAAATTTTCTGAAATCCGGGGGCAAAAGCAATTGGATGATCTACCGTAAATAAATCTGTGAGGTGTTGCTTTTTTGAGAATTTTTTTTATATATATTATATATTACTATATGTATTTATGTATTTTTTTTATCTTGTTTTCATGTGTTACATTTTGTAAAATGGCTGAAGGGTGTGGCCTAGCAAAGGGGAGGGCTTAACAATCTATTTTCCCTTTTCTATATGGTGGGGGGAGGCTCCTGCTGCAGCCAGTTACCTTTTCAATATGGTGGGGGGAGGCTCCTGCTGCAGCCAGTTATCTTACAGTCAAATACAAGGCAATAAGGAGATTGGACGTGGCTATGCTCCTGCAATACACTGAGATTTTGTTATATTTTCTCCGTTTTAACTGTAATATGAGACTCTAATATAAAGGAAGTAGGAAATTAAAAAAGGGAAAGGATTTTTTATATGCATCTTCTTGCTTAAAGTTCCTTGCATGGAAGGTATTATGAGTCATAAGACCAAAGCAAAGGAGGTCAACAAAGGTAGATTTTGTTCTGAATGACCTCACATGTCCGTGCCTTGCTTAGGCAGGCCATTGATTTAAATGGAAGTGGTGTAATTCTTCAGTTCTCCTCTGGGGGTGCTGCAGGGAAATCAAGCACATGTCAGTCTCAATATCAATAATATAGCTGTGTGTATGGAGCCGTAACATGCTCTTTATTAATATTTACAGCCTTTTGTTTGTTATATGTGTTAGATTTTAATGATATTTTATGTTATATTTAGGACACGGAGAAATTTCAAACACGAAGCCACATACTGGAGGAGAAGCTGAAGAGCAAAGAACAGGAACTGGAGCAACTTGTGAATAAGCAAAGGAGGGTGTGTATAGAGACGTAGAGTACTTACTGAAAATCTGACCTATGTATGGCTTCTTATGGCTTCCTGAGTCTTACATTATATATAGGATCACTATATAGGACCAGGTTTGTAGCTCCCTGTTCCCCAGTGATGTCCATGTGCCCCAAAACAGCCTACAATCAGGGGTGTTCTTTATAAAACACGCCAATGAAGTCAGAATTAAGTCTGGAGGACTAAATCTCTGGAGGACCCGTCCCGTCCAACATCACACAGGCAACCCATTGATTTTAATAGACACAATGTAATGCTTAATTTCTCCTGCGGTGGCGCTGCTGGCAAATTCAACACTTATTGCCAGGATTCTGACACTTCACAGCTGATCGTGGGAAGACTTTTTATGACAACTTTATCGTCATTGTGATTATTATAGTATCGTGATGATTGAAATCAGAAAATCCCTTTAACAAATGTGTAACAGTTAACCCTTTAAATGACCCCCCAGAGGCACCTAAGACCTCACCGATGACAATAATTGACAAGCTGTTTTTTGCACCTGTTTCCTCCTCCGGGATCAGATCATGGCTGCGGCATATTATACATGTTACCTTTAGTTTGTCGTCTTCTGAGCCGACGCGTTTTTTTTTTTTTTGTATTTGTGCAGAAAGCTTTTGTTTGATGTAGCGGAGAATCTAACGGGAATATAATGAGTCTCTCGCATTCTCTTCCTGTTTTCATGTTTATGTAAATCCCGCTGTTCGGCTCCTCTTGCTTTGTACGTTATAAGTAGCGCTTTTAGCCAAGATGAATCGGCCTTTCAAGTTTTACAACGTAGAAAATCCTTTCCGACAAGTTACATAATCTCCGTACAAGTGATCCGCTGATGTAGTGTGGCGTGATACATGTATTCAGAGGCAAAGACTGAGATTATAAACAGGGGCAAACTTAGGGGGGCTTTCTTAGTACCCAAAATGCCCACTTAAATCCTAAAATTGTATCTGCCACCACTAGAGGGAGCACTTGGCATACAGATTTATTATACATGCATGCAATATGTTAATATAAGTATATACCTCTATAAATATCTAATATATAAACCCCCTATGTAGAGTGCTCCCTCTAGTGGCCGCTGCAGGCAGTACAGGCTCGAGAGAGCATAAGGATTCTGGATCAATTTATAGGTACCGTTTCCTGTCCAGCTCAGTTAACCCTTGCTCTACCTCAATAATAAACTATTTTATTCAATAATATTAGGCGCTAATGACTAAACCAACCTAGACCTCCAGGGATATTAGATATTGACCAATAAAAATCCTTGATGGATATGGGTAATGGATATTATTATTAGTCCTTTCACTACCCCAGACCACCAGGGACGCTAGGTATTAACTTTAAGGCTAGGGCTACATGGTGATTTTGGCCTAAAGCCGCTACCTCTATATTTAGTCTGAATAATATAAAATTATAGACCCCCCCTCTAGCTTCAGACTACCAATATTAAATCTTCGAGCATCATAAACCACTATGAATATAAGATAATTAACCACTAAGTCACCCAAGACCTCCAGTGATATTAAATTTTAACCTGGGACTACCCTAGAGCCCTCTTGTATGGTAGAGTTACTCTACGCTAGCGGGAATATTTGGTATTAACTAATTAACAACTTATTTAACTAGACCACCAGGAGTATTAGGTATTATCCAGTAAACAACCCTAGACCACCAGGAGTACTAAGCATTAACCGATAAACCATACTAGACCACCAGGAATGTTAGATAAACCCTGCTAGAAATCCAAGAGCAAACCACTTACCATTAGGAACATTAGGTATTGACTAGAGATGAGCGAACAGTGAAATATTCGAGATTCGAGATTCGTTTAGAGGAGAGCCTCAATATTCGACTACTCGACCGAATATCGAATCCCATTATTGTCTATGGGAAAAAAATGCTCGTTTCAGGGGAAACCACTATTCGACTAAAGGAGAGTCACCAAGTCCACGAGTAGCAGGAGGAGAGTGTTTAGGAGGAGCGCTGTGCAGTTAAAGCGCACGGACCCCATTATAGTCTATGGGGACCGTGCGCTTTAAGTGCACAGCGCTTGCAGTTGCGATGATAAAAAGTAAGCTCGCTCGTAACAGCAAGCTGCCAGCTCTCCCAACTAGCAAAGAAGAGCTTGCAGAAAATCAACGCTGGTTCTGCAGCAGGCTTGTCCTTGCTAGTCAGGAGAGCTGGCAGCTTGCTGTTACGAGGGAGCTTACATTTTCTCATAGGAATACATTGACCAGTGTTGATTGGCCAGTGTACAGCATTCAGCCAATCAACCCTGTTCTGCCGGACGCTCGTCTGTGAGGAGGCGGAGTCTAAAATCGGACCACAATGGAGACTGCCAATCAACGCTGGTCAATGCATTCCTATGAGAAAAAGTAAGCTCCCTTGTAACACCAAGCTGCCAGCTCTCTGCCGAATAGCAAGGATGAGCCTGCTGCAGAACCAGTGTTGATTTGCCGAATGCTATACTGTATAGTATTCGGCCAATCAAAGCTGATTCTGAATCAAATATTTACTGCGAATAGCGATAGTATTCGATCGAGTATAAATATTTCGAATACCGTAGTATTCGATGGAATACCTACTCGATCGAATACTACTTGCTCATCTCTAGTATTAACCCATTAACCATGTTAGACCATTATTATCCAGTAAAACATGCTATATTAGGCTTTATCAAGTAATATGTTCTAGATCACCAGTAGAATTAGGTATTATCCAGATAACCACACATGATTACTAAGAGCACACTAGACCACCAGGAGTATTACCTATTATACAGTAAAGCACACTAGACCACCAGGAGTATTACCTATTATACAGTAAAGCACACTAGACCACCAGGAGTATTACCTATTATACAGTAAAGCACACTAGACCACCAGGAGTATTACCTATTATACAGTAAAGCACACTAGACCACCAGGAGTATTAGGTATTATCCAATAAAGAACACTAGACCACCAGGAGTATTCAATATTATCCAGTAAAGCACACTAGACTGCTTGGAATATAACAGAAATGCTAACTGCTCAATGCTAAATATCCCTATGTAAAAATGTATTATACAGTCCTATGAAAAAGATTGGGCACCCCTATTAATCTTAATCATTTTTAGTTCTAAATATTTTGGTGTTTATAACAGCCATTTCAGTTTGATATATCTAATAACTGATGGACACAGTAATATTTCAGGATTGAAATGAGGTTTATTGTACTAACAGAAAATGTGCAATATGCATTAAACCAAAATTTGACCGGTGCAAAAGTATGGGCACCTCAACAGAAAAGTGACATTAATGATGATGCCACTCTTCAGAGGAGATTCAAATAGGAGAACAACTTGCAATTGGCCACCTTAAATACCTTTTCTCATGATTGGATAGATCTGGCTATGAAGTTCAAAGCTCACTGAGGTTACAAAAACAATTTTGTGCTTCAGTAAGTCAGTAAAAAGTAGTTAGGAGTATTCAAATCAATAAAATGATAAGGGTGCCCATACTTTTGCACCGGTCAAATTTTGGTTTAATGCATGTTGCACATTTTCTGTTAGTACAATAAACCTCATTTCACTCCTGAAATATTACTGTGTCCATCAGTTATTAGATATATCAAACTGAAATGGCTGCTGCAAACACCAAAATATTTAGAACTAAAAATGATTAAGATTAATAGGGGTGCCCAAACTTTTTCATAGGACTGTACATACACAAACACACAATATCTATACTTTTATTAGTACACACGAATTCTCCGCCTTATCTCCCTTACATGTCTAGCCTCCCTACAAGGGTATAATATGGTTATTAGCCTGATCCATCATCTTTGGCAGCTCGGGCCACGCAGCATATGGGCAGGTATTTTTCTGCATTCATCTCCATGGGATCTAGATGGCTCTGCCGCACATTCAATCCCCGGTACATGGACAGATAATACTTTATTTTAAGCAAACCAGTCAAGGTAATATTGTAGCTGTCATAACAGTGACAGGCCCATGGGCAGACGGGCTGCTTTTTGACTAAAGGCAAATTAATCTTTATGGCCCAGATATCCAGTCATCTGTGGGCAGTGTGCGGCCGCAGGATGGGAGGGAGGGTTCAGCGGCGAGATTTCTGGGTTCAGTAAATGGAATTTTTGTGATGTGTTTAAGAAGTGTCTGTGTAGTTGTCACATTGATGTAGAGGATACGGGATCTGCTGCTGAGAGCGGTAAAGAGAGCAGATGTCAGCCAGGAAATGGGCCACCAAGACAATACAAGGCGACTTCTAATAGCCACAAGATTTACACATGAGCCTTAACTGTCTATTGAGTATGGAGAGATGTAGCAGTGTTATGTGTGTAATAAACTCAGGTCACTGTAAGAAAATGTGAGTGCCATGTGGTTATCTATAGTATCTATCTATCTATCTATCTATCTATCTATCTATCTATCTATCTGTCTATCTTCTATCTATCTATCTATCTATCTATCTATCTATCTCCTATCTATCTATCTATCTATCTATCTATCTATCTATCTATCTATCTGTCTGTCTGTCTGTCTGTCTGTCTATCTATCTATCTATCTATCTATCTATCTATCTATCTATCTCCTATCTATCTATCTATCTATCTATCTATCTATCTATCTCCTATCTATCTATCTATCTATCTATCTATCTATCTATCTATCTATCTATCTATCTATCTATCTCCTATCTATCTATCTCCTATCTATCTATCTCCTATCTATCTATCTATCTATCTATCTATCTATCTATCTCCTATCTATCTATCTATCTATCTATCTATCTATCTATCTCCTATCTATCTATCTATCTATCTATCTATCTATCTATCTATCTATCTAGATTACGGGATATTATGGAGTAATCACTGTATACATATAACTGTTCTCTTTCTTCATATTGCCATTCCCTTAGTTCTATCTTTCCGCTTTGTTCTCCGGATATTTTGTAGTTAGAGAGTCAGTGCACGGAGCTGAATAACGATAAGTACGAGACCAAAGCCGAGAACGAGAAGCTGAAGCTAACAAATAAAGAGATGAGACGAGAGCTTGAAAGAACCACCCAAGAGTTATCCACAGCTCAGAGACAACTGAAGCTCCTGCAGGAGGAGGCGTCTCAGCTACACGAGGAGAGAGAAATGTAAGCGCGCAATTTATCAATGGCAGTATTCACACATAGTATTCCCATCATGGCTGTGTATAGCAGGATCTGCTAGTCGAACATTGCAGTGGAGATTTCTAGAATATATCCAACTGGACAACTGTATGTGTATCAATACAGCGGATTAAATTCTGCTCCCGTTTTGTGTTCACAGCTCTTCTGCAGACCTATGTGGTTACAGCATACAGACAACTCTACCAAGTGCTAGTTACAAAGTCAAGTCAAGTTAAAGTTTGCTGCAACTGTTAAAAATATCAATGGCCTCATCTAGGTGACTAATATGCACCCTGTGTAACTCTGACACCCGTCACCCTCATAGACCAGGAAGCAGACAGCACCGTTCTCTGTGTAGTGGCTGAACTGAGTCACTACATCTTAGCTCCCATTCAAATGAATAGGAGCTGATCTGCAGTACGTGGTCTGACCACTACACAGAGAACGGCGCTGTCTGCTTCCTGCTACGTTCTCTGTATATCAGCTGCTGAGAACAGCTGACCGGTGAGGGTGTCGGGTGTTGGATCCCCACCAATTTGGTATCCTTAGGATTGGTCATCAATATTTTTAACCCCTTAAAGTGTCACTATAGACCGTGTTACATCTGTATATTACCTATCTGTTACATTGTGTAATTTAGCATCTAAGAAAATGAATTTTCCTTGTGTTTTACGGCTGATCGGACTTTCTTCCCCCATCGTAAGTCTGTTATTTATGCACCGGCTTCATCCTGCGCGTCCCTCCCCTGAGCCCGCACTCTGCGCTTCAAACAACTTACAAGCCGTTTCATGGAAATAGCGTATTTTCATTCGATTACATCTTCAGACGCGGCACTAGACGGCTTAATAAGATGATTTTTTTTCCTAGTCCCTTGCTGGGATCTCTCTGCACTGTAAACAGCTGTCTTCTACCGCCTTAGGTTCTGTATAACTCCATCTTTGCCCCCCCTTACCTTAGCTCAAATTTGGTTAAAGGGAACGTGTATGTTCTACACCAAGTTCTTATTCTAAACATATTTTTACAATAATTTTTGATGATTTTTGAAAAAATATTTCCATGTTACTATCTATATTTAAAAAAAAAAAAAAAAAAACAACCAAAACTGCAATTTCCACTTTGACCACTAAGCCTAATAATAGACTGATATTTGTGAATATTTGGATTTTTTCTTATTGCCCCCCTCCATATAAGTCAATTTTAACAACACACACATTATATTATAGGGAGGTCTACCGGGTCACCGAAAGTCTACAGCGCGAGCGCTCAGCCCTACTAAAACAGCTCGACTTGTTAAGGTAAGTGATGGCTGCCAAGGAGAATCCCATTATCATACTCCCTAGTAGGGCATTCTTAATATCGGGAAGGGGGCTTACATATGGGATGCTGCTGGATGCTTGGTTCTTACACTGGATGACCAGGGACTCAATCGATGTCCACTGACAGCTAGGGTGGCGCTGTTGGGGCTTGTAGCCATGCTGGGGTAAACCGAGGGGTTTTAAAGAAGACCCTTTACCTTGGATCAGAACTTTTCCAAATCCTAAATCTTGCCTAGCCATGACTATGTGGTCAACAGTACCCTAATACTATGCCACATGGAGACTCCAGTTTACAGGTCAGTTAGTATCAGTGGCGCCCCCTTCTTGCCAATTTAACTTTTGGCCTAAAATTAATATTTTTGTACCTATCTTTATTTATTTATTTATTTATTCATTTATTTATTTTAACAGGGAAATGAATAAGCATTTACGGGATGAGCGAGACAGCTTCATACAGGTACAAGGGGGAAAATTCAAGTTTGGAAGAATTAAAGGGGTTAGATAATAACATTTAATTTATTTATTTACCCAGAAATCAAAGGTAAATTCATCTAAATCAATGAAGAATCAGAGATCGGGATCCATAATTGGGAAATATTTTGAAAGGAAGCCTTCAGTGAAAAGGTAATGTTATAGAACATCTATCAGAGCTCAGCTTCTCTCCTCTATAATATGTACAGTACCTATATATCACAGAGCTCAGCTTCTCTCCTCTATCCTATAACCTATATATCACAGAGCTCAGCTTCTCTCCTCTATCATATAACCCTATATATATCACAGAGCTCAGCTTCTCTCCTCTATAATATGTACAGTACCTATATATCACAGAGCTCAGCTTCTCTCCTCTATCCTATAACCTATATATCACAGAGCTCAGCTTCTCTCCTCTATCATATAACCCTATATATATCACAGAGCTCAGCTTCTCTCCTCTATCCTATAACCTATATATCACAGAGCTCAGCTTCTCTCCTCTATCATATAACCCTATATATCACACAGCTCAGCTTCTCTCCTCTATCATATAACCCTATATATCACAGAGCTCAGCTTCTCTCCTCTATCATATAACCCTATATATCACAGAGCTCAGCTTCTCTCCTCTATCATATAACCCTATATATCACAGAGCTCAGCTTCTCTCCTCTATCATATAACCTATATATCACAGAGCTCAGCTTCTCTCCTCTATCATATAACCCTATATATCACACAGCTCAGCTTCTCTCCTCTATCATATAACCCTATATATCACAGAGCTCAGCTTCTCTCCTCTATCATATAACCTATATATCACAGAGCTCAGTTTCTCTCCTCTATCATATAACCCTATATATCACAGAGCTCAGCTTCTCTCCTCTATCATATAACCTATATATCACAGAGCTCAGCTTCTCTCCTCTATCATATAACCTATATATCACAGAGCTCAGCTTCTCTCCTCTATCATATAACCCTATATATCACACAGCTCAGCTTCTCTACTCTATCCTATAACTCTATATATCACACAGCTCAGCTTCTCTCCTCTATGATATTACTGGGAGTTGATCTTTACTATAAATGATAGAATTGAAATTTTTTTTATTTAAAAATTAAATAAAACATCTAGTGTTTACACCAGCCGCTCAGACTGGGGTGAAGTGCCGCCCTTTCCTTACAATTAATAAAACCCTCTTTTCTGTGAGCAGAACATCTAATTTTAGGATGCTCCGCGGGAGTCTAAGTGACTTTGAAGCGCTGGGTGGACTATTCTATATTGTAATGCATTCTCACATCAGCTAATTATTTGGTAATTGGCCGTCCGTCCTCGGAGACGTTCTCAATTATTACCCATCTTCACAATTAATTGAATTTGATGAATTATAGCCTGAATACACACAATGCCGCTCACCTAGGAACAGGCAGAGCACAGCTCAAAATAGATTGGACAGGACTGGATGTTACACTGCAACAATAGGCCTCAAAATTGCATTTGCGTCAAAAAATTTTGAAAAAAAAAAAAGAGGTCAAAATAAGGTTGACACGGTAAAATGGACGGATGAAAACTCTGATGCCTGACATCGCTCTATCTTGTATGAAAAAGAAGATATTTGGTGCATTATCAGAAACAGACGCAACCCCAAAAGATTACTCTACGGGTTTTTGTAAGCCTCTGGGACCTGTTAAAGGGGATGTCTCATCTCTTCTGATGTGTGTGTTTTAGTGACGGCTTTCTTACCCTACAACAGTGGTCCCAGTGGCGTAAATAGGAATGGCGGGGCCCCGTGGCGAACTTTTGACATAGGCCCCCCCCCCCCCCAACCGACGCCGAAGACCTCGACCGACCCCCTCCTCCGCACTCTATTATGTCCCATAGTGGCCCCTACATACTATATTGTGTCCCATAGTGGCCCCTGCACACAGTATTATCCCCCATAGTGGCCCCTGCACACAGTATTATGCCCCATAGTGGCCCCTGCACACAGTATTATACCCAATAGTGGCCCCTGCACACAGTATTATCCCCCATAGTGGCCCCTGCACACAGTATTATACCCCCTAGTGGCCCCTGCACACAGTATTATGCCCCATAGTGGCCCCTGCACACAGTATTATCCCCCATAGTGGCCCCTGCACACAGTATTATCCCCCATAGTGGCCCCTGCACACAGTATTATGCCCCATAGTGGCCCCTGCACACAGTATTATACCCAATAGTGGCCCCTGCACACAGTATTATGTCCCATAGTGGCCCCTGCACACAGTATTATACCCCCTAGTGGCCCCTGCACACAGTATTATCCCCCATAGTGGCCCCTGCACACAGTATTATGTCCCATAGTGGCCCCTGTACACAGTATTATGTCCCATAGTGGCCCCTGCACACAGTATTATGTCCCCATAGTGGCCCCTACACACAGTTTTATGTCCCATAGTGGCCCCTGCACACAGTATTATCCCCCATAGTGGACCCTGCACACAGTATTATGTCCCATAGTGGTCCCTGCACACAGTATTATGTCCCCATAGTGGCCCCTACATACAGTATTATGTTCCATAGTGGTCCCTACACACAGTATTATGTCCCATAGTGGCCCCTGCACACAGTATTATGTCCCCATAGTGGCCCCTACACACAGTATTATGTCCCATAGTGGCCCCTACACACAGTATTATGTCCCCATAGTGGCCCCTACACACAGTATTATGTCCCATAGTGGCCCCTGCACACAGTATTATGTCCCCATAGTGGCCCCTACACACAGTATTATGTCCCATAGTGGCCCCTACACACAGTATTATGTCCCATAGTGGCCCCTGCACACAGTATTATGTCCCATAGTGGCCCCTACACACAGTATTATGTCCCATAGTGGTCCCTGCACACAGTATTATGTCCCCATAGTGGCCCCTACACACAGTATTATGTCCCCATAGTGGCCCCTGCACACAGTATTATGTTCCATAGTGGCCCCTACACACAGTATTATGTCCCATAGTGGCCCCTGCACACAGTATTATGTCCCCATAGTGGCCCCTACACACAGTATTATGTCCCATAGTGGCCCCTACACACAGTATTATGTCCCCATAGTGGCCCCTACACACAGTATTATGTCCCATAGTGGCCCCTGCACACAGTATTATGTCCCATAGTGGCCCCTACACACAGTATTATGTCCCATAGTGGCCCCTGCACACAGTATTATGTCCCCATAGTGGCCCCTACACACAGTATTATGTCCCATAGTGGCCCCTGTGCACAGTATTATGTCCCATAGTGGCCCCTGCACACAGTATTATGTCCCCATAGTGGCCCCTACACACAGTATTATGTCCCATAGTGGCCCCTACACACAGTATTATGTCCCATAGTGGCCCCTGCACACAGTATTATGTCCCCATAGTGGCCCCTACACACAGTATTATGTCCCATAGTGGCCCCTGTGCACAGTATTATGTCCCATAGTGGCCCCTGCACACAGTATTATGTCCCCATAGTGGCCCCTACACACAGTATTATGTCCCATAGTGGCCCCTACACACAGTATTATGTCCCATAGTGGCCCCTACACACAGTATTATGTCCAGGAGCGGCAAGTAAATAGGAAACGTAACGGCCAATTAAAAAAAGAAGCCAAAAAACGCAGTGGTAGCGGCTGTCACCGGGCCCCCTAATGGCCCGGGCCCTGTGGCAGCCGCCTCCGCTGCCTCTATGGTAGTTACACCCCTGAGTGGTCCCCAACCTTTGTTGCATCAGGGACTGGCTTCAAACAAGACCATTTTGTCTTGGCCTGGCAGGGCGGGGTAGGGGTGGGGCAGGGTTGGGGATTTGGTCATATGGAGGCAGAAGTTATAGGTGGGAAGGGAAGGCTCTCCACTGGGATGGTCTTTGTGGCGTGACACGAGTATCTGAGCAGACATGGCGAATCACTAGACACTGAGGCTGGATAGACCACACTAGGCCATGTTGCTATGGTAATGGGTGAAATATCGGGTATTAGCAGCTACAGGACGTCGCGCTATCCGATATTTTACACATTACTGTGTCCTAGCGCAAAGTATCCAGATAAGACTAAGACCAGCCCACCCTCCTGCCACGTGGACCAGTAGAAAACCCCCAATGGAC
Source organism: Leptodactylus fuscus (assembly GCF_031893055.1). Taxonomy (NCBI): domain Eukaryota; kingdom Metazoa; phylum Chordata; class Amphibia; order Anura; family Leptodactylidae; genus Leptodactylus; species Leptodactylus fuscus. Next base: position 205,930,967 of record NC_134269.1, on the reverse strand, counting down.
CTGGTCCTGGATCAGTGCTTGGGGACCCCTACCGAAAATATCAATTCTGGAGCATTACGTTATTCCATTCCTCTGTTATTCTTAACAGAGGAATAACAGTGGAATCACACAATGTATAGTTACAGGTGACGATGCTAATATAATTTATATGGGGGTCTCCTGACTCTCCCCCTGATGGCAGAGTTGGGGGATAAAGAAGGATCCTCTAGAACACCTTGAAATGGGCATTTATAGGGTATATTGATATAAACCACACCCTTTTGACCCAGATCATGATCTTTATGATCTAATTAGTATTCAAAATGGTAAATTAAGGGAAATTCAACAAAATAATCCATATATATTTTTGTATCAAAATGTTTTTGCCATTTTTTATTATTTTTTACGAAGTGTTTTATATTACGATATTAACCTTTCATTGGATTGACAATGTCCTTCTGTTGCCGCTGATCCTCCAGTCAGTCCTCCGAAGAAGATGATGTATTTCCACCCAAGCGGACCTCTGTTGGGTTGAACGGCGTTGGTATGTCTATAACGGAGACGGACAGCCATGTCGAAAGCAAACCGAGCAAAGGCCGCCATTTACAGAGAATAATATCCATAGAAGAGGATCATCTTCCCCAATATTTAGAGGAGCAACAAGAAAGACCTTTAAATGACTGGCAGGAGGTGGATGAGAAGGAGGAAAACCAACCGTACGAGGAAGAGGTCACCCAAAGCAAGAGTGACATTTCCCAGGAGGACGTGCCATCTTCTCCAAGAGGTCAACCCGTTGGAAAAGAGACCTTGCCAAATGTAAGCGTAGACAGTGATACAAGGTGGGTGGACGTTCTATGGAATCATGTGTTATGGGGTAATCCTATATTGGTTTATTTATAGGAAGAACATATTTACTGCCCCCCGGATCGATTATTCAAAATAGTTATGGTGGGAAATTCCAGCGTGGGAAAGACGTCATTCCTTAGAAGGTTTTGCGAGGACAGTTTTTACCCTGGAACCTCTGCTACAGTAGGTAGGTATGATCATCTGAATGGCCAAATGTATTATCTAGTATAATTAGTTCCATTGCCTGGTGGGTGGAAAAAATACTACCTGTAGCTACACTGTTTACAGGAAGAGACAGGCAGGCAGTACTATCTGTGCCTACATCATTTTCAGGACAAGACATAGTTATATCTCTATCTATCCAAACACTATTTACTGGTAAAGACAGGGAGGCAGTACTATCTGCATTATAGACAAGAAGAGAAAAAAATATGGTACTATCTGTGTCTACTGTATTTACAAGAAGAGACAGGCAGGCAGTACTATCTGTACCTACATAATTTTTATGGTTGAGACATAGTAATATCCCTTTCCAAACATTGTTTACTGGTAAAGACAAGGAGGCAGTACTATCTGAACTATAGTATTTTCATGAAGAGACAAGAACATGGTACTATCTGTGTCTACTTTATTTACAGGGAGAGACAGTGAGGCAGTACTATCTGTACCTACATCATATTCAGGACGAGACATAGTAATATCTCTATCTAAATATTGTTTACTGGTAAAGACAAGGAGGCAGTTCTATCTGAACTATAGTATTTTCATGAAGAGACAAGAACATGGTACTATCTGTGTCTACCGTATTTACAGGAAGAGACAGGCAGGCAGTACTATCTGTACCTACCTCATTTTTATGGTTGAAACATAGTAATATCTCTATGCAAAAATTGTTTACTGGTAAAGACAGGGAGGCAGTACTATCTGAACTATAGTATTTTCATGAAGAGACAAGAACATGGTACTATGTGTGTCTTCTTTATTTACAGGGAGAGACAGTGAGGCAGTGCTATACAGTCCTATGAAAAAGTTTGGGCACCCCTATTAATCTTAATCATTTTTAGTTCTAAATATTTTGGTGTTTGCAACAGCCATTTCAGTTTGATATATCTAATAACTGATGGACACAGTAATATTTCAGGATTGAAATGAGGTTTATTGTACTAACAGAAAATGTGCAATATGCATTAAACCAAAATTTGACCGGTGCAAAAGTATGGGCACCTCAACAGAAAAGTGACATTAATATTTAGTAGATCCTCCTTTTGCAAAGATAACATCCTCTAGTCGCTTCCTGTAGCTTTTAATCAGTTCCTGGATCCTGGATAAAGGTATTTTGGACAAACAATTCAAGTTCAGTTAAGTTAGATGGTCGCCGAGCATGGACAGCCCGCTTCACATCATCCCACAGATGTTCAATGATATTCAGGTCTGGGGACTGGGATGGCCATTCCAGAACATTGTAATTGTTCCTCTGCATGAATGCCTGAGGATTTGGAGCGGTGTTTTGGATCATTGTCTTGCTGAAATATCCATCCCCGGCGTAACTTCAACTTCGTCACTGATTCTTGAACATTATTCTCAAGAATCTGCTGATACTGAGTGGAATCCATGCGACCCTCAACTTTAACAAGATTCCCGGTGCCGGCATTGGCCACACAGCCCCAAAGCATGATGGAACCTCCACCAAATTTTACAGTGGGTAGCAAGTGTTTTTCTTGGAATGCTGTTTCTTTTTGGACGCCATGCATAACGCCTTTTTTTATAACCAAACAACTCAATCTTTGTTTCCAAAATGAAGTTGGCTTCTCCAAATGTGCTTTTTCATACCTCAGGCAACTCTATTTGTGGCGTACGTGCAGAAACGGCTTCTTTCTCATCACTCTCCCATACAGCTTCTATTTGTGCGAAGTGCGCTGTATAGTTGACTGATGCACAGTGACACCATCTGCAGCAAGATGATGCTGCAGCTCTTTGGAGGTGGTCTGTGGATTGTCCTTGACTGTTCTCACCATTCTTCTTCTCTGCCTTTCTGATATTTTTCTTGGCCTGCCACTTCTGGGCTTAACAAGAACTGTCCCTGTGGTCTTCCATTTCCTTACTATGTTCCTCACAGTGGAAACTGACAGGTTAAATCTCTGAGACAACGTTTTGTATCCTTCCCCTGAACAACTATGTTGAACAATCTTTGTTTTCAGATCATTTGAGAGCGGGCTGTCCATGTTCGGCGACCATCAAACTTAATTGAACTTGAATTATTTTGTAGAAAGAAATGGTCCAAAATACCTTCATGTATGAGAAGATAACCTGACCACAATAAAGACATCATGGCTGGTTATCAGGAGGGGACACCACATGTATGAGAAGATAACCTGACCATAATAAGGACATCATGGCTGGTTATCAGGAGGATACTACATGTATGAGAAGATAACTCGACCATAATAAGGACATCATGGCTGGTTATCAGGAGGATACTACATGTATGAGAAGATAACTCGACCATAATAAGGACATCATGGCTGGTTATCAGGAGGATACTACATGTACTGTATGAGAAGATAACCTGACCACAATAAAGACATCATGGCTGGTTATCAGGAGGACACTACATGTATGAGAAGATAACCCGACCACAATAAGGACATCATGGCTGGTTATCAGGAGGACACTACATGTATGAGAAGATAACCCAACCACAATAAGGACATCATGGCTGGTTATCAGGAGGACACTACATGTAAGAGAAGATAACCCGACCACAATAAGGACATCATGGCTGATTATCAGGAGGACACTACATGTAAGAGAAGATAACCCGACCACAATAAGGACATCATGGCTGGTTATCAGGAGGACACTACATGTAAGAGAAGATAACCTGACCACAATAAGGACACCATGGCTGGTTATCAGGAGGACACTACATGTATGAGAAGATAACCCGACCACAATAAGGACATCATGGCTGGTTATCAGGAGGACACTACATGTATGAGAAGATAACCCAACCACAATAAGGACATCATGGCTGGTTATCAGGAGGACACTACATGTAAGAGAAGATAACCCAGACACAATAAGGACATCATGGCTGGTTATCAGGAGGACACTACATGCATGAGAAGATAACCTGACCACAATAAGGACATCATGGCTGGTTATCAGGAGAACACTACATGAGTTATAACATCCAATAGTCCCAAAATGAAAATTATGACCTACACTAAAAAGGGTATTTATTTAACTAAATCGTCTGAATTTGATCAAAAACATTATTAAGGGTCATCAGTCTTAGATTATTAAAAGTCTTTTTCCAGAACTAGAAACAAGAGTCTTTTCAGAAACAGCGCCACCTTTACCTATAAACTATGTCTGGTATTGCAGGCCAGCCCCATTTACTTGAATAGGGATGGGCTGCAGTACCAGATACATCCTATGTCTAAGAGTGGCGCTGATTTTGGGAAAACAAACAAACCTGTCTGTGAATCCTGGACCATTCCTCTAAGCAAAGACATAAAAAGTTTGTAATTTTTAGTGTTCTGCTCCTTTAAGATTACAACACGACCTGCTCGCTGTAATATTTCTTCATTCCCTGTCCCTTCGATCATACAGGTATTGATTACAGTGTAAAGACAGTAACTGTGGAGAACTGCCAGGTGGCGCTACAGCTCTGGGACACGGCCGGGCAAGAACGGTATTTTATTATTTATGCTGCTATATTACTATGTGCTGAGATGTAAGACAGTCATTTATATACCATAAGCATAGACTGTGCAGGGCCCTTGGCTAGGGGGGGCCCAGTCCGATTCTTTCTATCCTTTGGCTAGAACCATTGCAGGGCTCTACTCCACCAAATTAGTGCGTGACGAGCAAGAGAAAACTGTCCCAGGGGTTATTGAAAGGGAACCAAATAGCAGGGACTCCTACCCGTATACAACCAGAATAGGAGAACAGCGCCAAATAAGTCCTGACTCTAGGACCGCTCCATACCGGGCCAGAACACCCAATCCATATCGTACAACCAACTGTAACCTACAGGGCCGGGGATTTTTTGTTCTATCCTAATACTTCTTTGTTCCTACATCAGGTACCGCAGTATCACCAAACAGTTCTTTAGGAAAGCCGACGGTGTGATAATTATGTACGATATTACCGCCAAAGACTCGTTCACCGCAGTGCGGCAGTGGCTCACCAGTGTGGAGGTAAGAGGTAGAGGAATAAAGAGATAGATAGATAGATAGATAGATAGATAGATAGATCATAGATAGATAGATAGATAGATAGATAGATAGATAGATAGGAGATAGATAGATAGATAGATAGATAGATAGATAGATAGATAGATAGATAGATAGGAGATAGATAGATAGATAGATAGATAGATAGGAGATAGATAGATAGATAGATAGATAGATAGATAGATAGATAGATAAGAAATGGAAAAAATGGCAGCACTCCAATATTTAGAAAAAGTGTGAGTTTATTCCAAGCAGCGACGTTTCGGTTCTTATCTGCCATTTTTTCCATTTCTTATATAAGTTGAAGATTAGCTACCTTCTAGTTTGGCTTTGCATCCGGTTTGTATGCTGTGCTGCTTCTGCATTTTTTCTACTACTAGATAGATAGATATGAGACAGATAGATAGATAGATAGATAGATAGATAGATAGATATGAGATAGATAGATAGATAGATAGATAGATATTAGATAGATAGATACGATAGATAGATAGATAGATAGATAGATACAATAGATAGATAGATAGACATGAGATAGATAGATAGATAGATAGATAGATGATAGATAGACAGATAGGAGATAGATAGATAGATAGATAGATAGATAGAAAATAGATAGGTAGATAGATAGATAGATAGATAGATAGATAGGAGATAGATAGATAGATAGATAGATAGATAGATAGGAGATAGATAGATAGATAGATAGATAGATAGATAGATATGAGATAGATAGATAGATAGATAGATAGATAGATAGATATGAGCTAGATAGATAGATGATAGACAGACAGACAGACAGACAGACAGACAGACAGACAGATAGATAGATAGATAGATAGATAGATAGATGAGATAGATAGATAGATAGATAGATAGGAGATGGATAGATAGATAGATAGATAGAACAATAAGTAAGATCTGGTAACTATATAAGACTATACAATCTTTCTTTATGTCCACAGGAAGGCGCCGGTGAGAACATCCCCATACTAATGCTGGGCAATAAAACAGACATTGAGAAGGAGCGAGAGGTTCCTTGTGGAGTCGGAGAACATCTATCTAAGGTCTAGAATTTATCCACAGGTCATGTGATAAGTTTCTGATTGGGGGGGGGGCTCTCTGTACCCCACATTCTACTGTTCTGCATTGACCCTACTGCTCAGAGTCTATGGAACATGGTGTGGCAATGACTAGACTACATGTGACCACTGCTCAAACGTGGGGCACAAAAGCGGGAGTTCTAGAGTCGGGACCCTCATCTATCAGATATTTATTATATGTGGTCTACTAGAGAGGCCACTACAGGAGAAATGGGGTATTACATGACACTCATTCAAATGAAGTGTTACTAACAATGTATTCTATGGCTGCACCGAGTCCTCCAGGGTGGGGCTGCTTTTTTTAATTAGCCAATAGAGGTGGAGGGGGTACAGACCCCAATCTTTGAAGCTCATATGTTCTCCGCTAATATCTTTTTCTTTTTCAGGATTGCAGCCTAATTTTCTATGAATGCAGCGCCTCTAGTGGCTACAACGTGAAGGAATCAATTCTGCATTTAGCAGCGTAAGTCATATACACAGCTACATCTGTCTGAAAGTTATCATGATCAGAAAATGATCTACATTATAAATAATTAGAATATTTTTTTTCCTCTAGCCCTCGCCATTCCTGAGCAATCATTTATGTTATTTTCAGAATTGGGTTCTTCAAGATGGACAGTCTCTGACTACCTGCTTCAGCCCAGGTCCGTCCACTGATAGTAGAAAGCCGATTTAGCATATTGGGGCTGAGACTAAAATGACCAATTTCTCAGAAATGGCGGGGGCTGAAGAAAAAGTTCTAACTGTGTCGAATCAGTTAGAGAATTGGAGTTGGTGGACGTGGTCTAACCATCAGTCGTACAACCTGTACACCAGGAGGTCTTCTCCACTGAACCTATCTCTTTCCTTTCTTGAGAGCTTGCTCTGTGACTCTGGTACTTGGAGTCTGATCTATGCAACTCTCATTTCAGGGTTCCTTGAGACTCCAGAACTCTGTTTCTTCCCATTGTCGTCTAGTTTTTGTTCTCCTCTTGGTTCTGTAGGGACTTGGGCGCCCTCTATCCCAATCTATGGGGTCCAAAATGAGGGAAGATCAGAGGGATGTGTGGAGGAGCTACGGTGACAACCTGATATCTGTGGAAATGGGGATCGTGATAGGTTACAGGAGGATCCTCTGGTTGACTCACCCTCGAAATGGACAAAGAGGTCTATCAGTGGACAACCTCTTCAGAGGCTACCTAGGAGCTGAGGTTTCTTATGGGAGTTACTCACACCTGGTCTGTTAGTCTTTACAGACAATAGGACCAGGGTTAGGAGAGAACCTCTCTGCCATGAAAAATGGGTGCCGTACCCATTGTTAAAATTTTTCTCACGCAGATCTAAAAATCTCTTCTTATGACTGACAAATGCATTGCAATAAATCCAGAAAAGTACCATCGTGAAAAACAGCATCTGCCGCCTAATACCCATGATCCATCTTAGAGCCGTGAGAAGATGATGTCTCCGAGAGCGGACCCGTGCCACGTAATGAGATAAATATCCTCTCCGAGATATCGCAGTTATTACCACGCCAAGTAGAAGGGATGATGGAGAACTCTAACCCTCGCTCTAGATCTGCAGGGGTTAATGTCTTATATACCTGATTTACATATGCAAAATCCTTGCCTATTTTTCACCCGAAATCACCGGCATAGTCGAATGTAGAGCATTTGGGAATCCTTGCGCGCATTTCCCTATCTTTGGTAAACAAGCATCCACCATAATATTAAAACTAATATTCTGAAGGTCTCTTGTGTGGCCAAAACTTGGGCCATGGACTCCATAAGACCCCTGAAGATGTCCCGTGGTATCTGGCAACAAAATATTACCGGCATATCCCTTTAAGTCCAGTGAATTGTGAGGGGCCGCCACCATTTCCATGGATCAGACTTGTTTTTCCATGGTCTCTTGGGGAATTTGGAGACATGTTCTTCCATTCATTCCTGCCACTGTCATAAGCGAATGTCACTACCATGACGGGGTGTACTTAGTCTGTACAATGTTTTGGTAGGTGGTAAATGTCAAAGTAACATCCATATGAATGACAGGACCCAACTGTTCCTTGTAGACCATTGCACCATCATGCACAACTTCTGTAGGGTCAGAGTAGATGGTCTAGCCTTCATTCCCTACTTGGACCTTGTCACCAGTTGTCTTTCTCTTGACCACTTTTGGTTGGTACAAACCAAAGCATGCTGGGAACACTCAGTTTTGCCTCAGGCCCATTTTCTTGAAGCTGTAATATAAGACCCAACCAACAGACAAGAGTGGCGCTGTTCCTGGAAGAGAGCAGCCCAGTTTTTGTAATCCAAGGGTTTGTCTAAGTATTATAAGAAACTCAGGGGTGGGCAGGGTGATTGTAAACAAAAAAAAATAAAGACATGCTCACCTATCCTCAGTGATCTTTTATACAGTCTTGGTACTTTTTGCTTCCCATGCCAGGACTCACCGGTCCAGATGTGGAGAGGCTCACATAACCACAGAGACCAACCAGTAGCCTGAGTGGCTACTGGTAAGGAACTGGTGATGTATTTGAGTTTGAGTGATGTCTCGGGTTCCTTGCCAGCGACCACTGAGGTCAGAAATTGGTGTTAGTAGTCATGTGAGCCTCTCCGATGGGTGAGCCCTGACCAGAGATCAGTGAAGATCATTCAGGGTTCGGATAGTTTGGGCCAAACCATCCGAACCGGAAATGAATCTTCCAAGGTTCCTCCAGAGGGACTGCCATGAGGATTCCCAGAAGAGGTGATGGAAAGTGAGTATAACTCTTAATTTTTTTTACACCGTCCCCTATTATAATTTGGGGTCTAATGGTACCCTAGAGTATAATTTTAGTTCTGATTTGCGGGTGAACTTTTTGAAAATTGAGGTCAAATCTGATCAGTCCGAACCGATTTGCTCATCACTAGCCCTGACAACGGAGCGAAAAGAGATTGGTAATGTTTGATGTAGTACCGCCCCTGAGTTTCCTATAATTCCTAGACAACCCCTATAAGTAACCTCTGACCCTTAGTGTTTGACTTCCTGATTTATAATGAATTCCTGTTTCCCCAGGATACTAAAAGAGCAAGAAGATAAAGTGAAGGAGAAAACCGTCCGTCTCCTCGACTCGCCAAAGAAGAAGAATTGCTGTTCCAGGCAGTAGACGGCCAATGTTTACTACTATTATTTATACACTACCATTCCCGGAGCCGGAGTGCTCGGCGCCGCAGTTATGTAGTATAATACTACCCAATCTTATGCTCTTAGCTCGCCTGATATCTCAGTTCGCTAGTGGTTATATGGACAAATAACGGGCCGGAGCCAGAAAGTGGTATTTTTATAGCTAAGAGGATAATTGTTGTTTTTATATTCTTTTGTGTTGTTATTGTGGGTCTAATACACAGAGAGTTATCCCGAAAGTAAAGGTCAAGGAGACTTGTGTCAAGTGGTGGAAAGTCAAGGTATTGGTATGGAGGAGCCCATCAGTTTTGGATTACATATTGTAGATATTTATGGGTTTTAAGCAGGGGTGGAGCTATTCCTTGGTGGAGGCGGGTTTATTAAGCTATGCCACCTTTCCTTCATCTCTCACTCCTTATTGGTGGGACTCAATCAGCTGGTCCTGATAGTAAAGGTCAAGGAGACTTGTGTTGAGTGGTGGAAAGTCAAGGGATTGGTATGGAGGAGCCCATCAGTCTTGGATTACATATTGTAGATGTCTATGGGTTTAAGCAGGGGTGGAGCTAGTGTTTGGCGGAGGTGTGGTTTATTAAGCTATGTCACTTCCTCATCTCTCACTCCTGATTGGTGGGACTCCATCAGCTGGTACCCTTGTGTGTTGACTGTCCCTGTAGAAGTGATCTTATATGCAGCGACACTTTACTAGCAAGAAAAGAGTTACGGTAAGAAACCCCCAAGTAGCCGTGGCCCATTATAGGTGTCAGTGATGGCTAAAGAACTGAGTGATGTGTCATAAAATATCTTTCTATAAAAAGAGTCATGGCACGTTAGAGCAGGACAATGTGCCATTGGCTCCGCCTTAACGGAGTTGGTCACATTGATATGTAATATTTACGTTTTTTGTTAATGTGTCATAAGGACCCAAATAGCCTTAAAACGTCCATATTAAAGGGGTAGTCTGAGATAGCAAAAAAGGGCCAACAGCACCACACTGTTGATAAGTTGTATAATACAGAACCATTCAAGTATAATTAGCTGCAGTACCAGACATGGCCTGAAAACAAGAGTGGCGCTGTTTTGGTAAAAGAAAAACGTAGATCTTTTTTCCTATTGACAACTGCTTTTAACCTGGGCATGAACCAAATGACGATTGTCAAATGTGAATATATACACTAGGAAGCAGTATAGTCGTATATATGTATACTCGTATATAGTCATGTGTCTTATATGTTGATCCGTCATATAGGGACTGTCTTAGCAATATTTACCTGTTTGTTCTGTGTTTGCCTAAATTGGGACAGCAGTCAGAGTTGCTTTCTACGATCCCCAGCAATAGTTATTCAGTTAGTGGTAAATATTAATTTATTTATATAAGTGTTTGTAGAGTTCCCCTTTAAGAAAATGAAAATGCCTTATGGAAATACAATATATCCTATTATATTATGGATGCCTTAAAGGGATCTCTGGGGTTCTATTTTTTTTATTACACTATGTAAATAGAAGATACATATGACAAAAACACTAACTTAAAGGGATATTCAATAATCAACGTATCAGGTTAATAAAGCACAGCTTGTACATATTTAAAGGGAAAGTTGTCAGTAAGTTTGTAGACACTAAACCATCTATTATATGAGAGTGATGGTGTTAGGGTCCAGGAGGCGGAGACACTCGGCAGAAGAGTAAGTTAGCCATGCCCTAATCTTGCCGGAGGGCGGGGTAAGTCATCACAATCCTCTTTTTTTTTTAAAATGTAGATTGTGAGCCCCATATAGGGATCACAATGTACATTTTTTTTCCCTATAAGTATGTCTTTTATAGAAGGGCAGGAAATCCACGCAAACACAGGGCGAACATACAAACTTCTTGCAGATGTTGTTCCTGGCGGGATTCAAACCCAGGACTCCAGCGCTGCAAGGCTACAGTGCTAACCACTGAGCCACCGTGTTGCCCCTCTCAATCCTCTTACCAGAAGCTGGTGCATGCTCAATGTGGACTTGCTCCGCATGCGCCATAAATTGACGGCTTCAGATGACGACAGATCTGATGTAGCTACAGGTTGAAAGTGGTTCCAAACCTACTGACATGACCTCTTAAAGGGAACTGTCTCCAAAACAAATCCCTATTGAAATATATGCACAGTCTGATAGCTGGGATTCACCTGAATGAAACGTTTTTTTCCACATCCCAATCGGTGCCTGCATTGCTGAGATATTAGCAGCGATTTGGTGCAATATGGGCGTCGCCATTGCTTTACTTGCACCAAAGAACGACCTCCCTGCTAATTCTGGGCGACGCCCCTTGTTGCACCAAACAGCTAATATCTCAGCAATGGAGACCTATATACTGTATAAATGTGCAGATTTCCCATACATGTTTTGGGGTCGGCCATGTTATTGGTACCTTAAATAAAAATATATATTTTCTCAATATTTGTATGTAGTGTACATAGTTTATTTTATCCAATCTCAATTTTGCTGCTCATCAAACAAATTTTACAATACAATTGAAGCACAATGTCTACAGGAGATAACAGGGTATACCACAAATGTCTGATCGGTAGGGGTCCTAGGGAGATTAGGATTCTCTAACCTCTGACTCAGGTCATCAATATTTGACCCCTTTAAAGGGTTAATGGTAAATTCCATAGCGAAGGATGAACAGTAATTTTACATTCCCTGATGGAATATTCCAGCGATCTGTACAAGAGTGTCATCTATATACCCCGCTGGAGGTTCTTTCCTATGAGCTCAGCTGTTAGGGGCGTGTCTGTCAACACATTGTTGACTGTTTCCAGGGGAAACCAGTAGATTTCTGACATCGACTCAAATCCTGCACAAAATTTTCTTGGATTTAGATTCTAGCTACGGTATATGGAAAATGTAAAATCTTCATCTCAGACCTTCTAGAAAGACAGAATGAATATAAGAGAAAATGTAAGTTCTATATTTTAGATAGAACGGGGTTTAGTTCTGAAAAAACAGGGAAACGATGAGATTTAACTATTTTACGGCCTTTTGTGCTTGATTTTAAGTTATAATTTTATTCCACTTTTATTGTATTGCTTAATTCGTAAATTTGCAATAAATTATGTTCCACTTTTGTATGTGTGTGGTTCTTAATAGATATATATTTTAAGTTTTTTAAGTTTTTTTGGTGGCTTCATTTATAGAGCAAATCCAAGCCCCGCCAAACAACAGATTCAATCTCAGTAAAAGGTTTATCTGGACTATTTAAAGGGCGTCTCCACCATTTAACCATTCTTGCCAAAATTTTTCAAAATTTTCAGTGGAGGTCATGCTCCCATTTGTAAAGCCACTCCCCTTTGGGGAGATACCACACCCCCTTTGAAGATGTGGGCATGCGAGTGTGCTGGCCACACCCCTTTTTGTGATGTGACTGCTACATAAAATGACAATGTTGCACGTGAAATTAAAAAGACAAAGATTGCAGGAGCCACCCAGACAGAGCAGTTAGAGCTAGGGTTGAGCGATCGGGATCAGAAAAGATCGGATTCCGATCGTGATCGAGTAAATTTCACGATCGCGATCGGAATTCCGATCCCGATCTTTTATGGTGTGATCGAGGTCAGAGGTTATCTCAAGATTGCCTCAACCCTATTCATGTATATATCATAAATAGGGTTGAGCGATCGGGATCGGGAAAGATCGGATGACGATCGGCGGTCGAGCAAATTTCATGATCGGCTGGAAAATGATTGAAAATCAGATTTTAAAAACGATCCTGAAATCTCAAGATCGGCTCAACCCTAGACAGAGCTCTGTTTCTTTGATACATAGCTTCACATCCTATCAATAGCTATGACTATAGCTATCACTCTTGGAACTGTCAATGACATGATGCACAACATCACCTGACCAGCTAGAGTCTGGACTATCTTTACCTGCCAGGGCTACACTGTATACAGTCATGGAGGCTTCACTGTCATCCACATCATTATAACTGTGTGACAGGAGCTGTCTCATCATCAGCAATAAATGTGATAGGAATTTCTGTCTCCCCTATGTAAAACTTGGTGGGACAGCCCATGCAATTTCATCACACAGGATGTTTAGGTGCCTGTAATGGGTAATGTGTAGCTCCTTGTAGACCCAGCCCCAGTCTTATATAAAGAGAAAGAAGTAGAAAGATAAATACTGTGGGGGAATGGAGCCCATGAGGATCTTTATTTTTTAAACATCACATTCTGATGATCTGCAGCCACCACTAGAGGGAGCTTAGGAGATAAGTGTGTATACTGATTTATATAGAGTATGCAGCTAGCTCCTGAGCTCCCCTTAGTGGAATACAGCCAGAGTGTAAAGATTTAAGGATGGGATTTGGTGCTCTGTATCAGAAAAACTGAGAAATATCAAAATTTGTTTTAGAGAACATTCTATGATTTTATTTTTCTCATGGATTTATATGGAGGTTTATTGAGATACATTATGAGCTCATCCATATAGAAAATGGATCCATAAATTGGTCATGCCCATGAACCTGAGATATCAGCTGAGAATTTTAGTAGCCATCACTGGTAACATGCTACAATAGGAAGCTCATGTGCCAAAATAATATGGAGGCGCTCAATACCCTTATTGAATTAACCTTTCCAGTGATCCAAATTTAGGGTAGCAAATCTACATAAAGTATACAGTGTCCTTCGGTATTATAGTCCTCATGATCTACATCTTGTTTTATATCATCCTGCAGTACCTAAAATCTGTGCTGGAGGGCGCTCTTTACCCACTGATCACTATCGATCCCATCATTGACGGTTTCATCCACCAAACAGAGCATAGACGGTTCATGGTATACATCACTTTATTGCCATAATACAAGGGTCAACTCCAATATCAGACGTTCCCATCATGGACATGACCTTACGATTAACCGATAAAACACAGAATTTTTGCTCATTTCATTTATTAGTTACTTCCAACAACATGAAGAATTCGTTACATTTTTTATTTTATTTTATTTTTCGTGATTCGTCTCCTCTCGTCGTGAAGCTGATCTGACTTTTCAGTGACCGATTTCTTTCTTCAGAAGTAGCGGCGGCTTCAAGTATGGCAGGTAGAGGGTTAATGAGACTCGAGCTCTTCTAACGCATTTTATAATCGTGAGATATTGAGGCTTCGCACAGCTGGCCTTTGAAATCCAATTCTACTGTGAAATCCAGATCACGCTGTAACGGATAGCAAAGATAGTCACTGAGTTTTAACCACGTAGCTGCCACAACGGTCTGAGAATGGTCCCTATCGAAATATTAGGTTGAGACTTCAAGCACGAGACAGTATTCTACATGATGGCATGCTCTGTACCAATGTGACCAAGGCCTAAGTGATGATCCTAGGCACAGGACATCACCAGGTGGTGAGGAAAAGTGAGTATAAATGGTTTTTAGTTTTTACACCTCCCCTGGGCCTCCACCTATTACACTCTGGGGTCTGAAGAGACCCAGCAGTATAATAATGTCAAACTTGTTTGACCCAAAACTAATCTTGTACCTGATAGTTTTAACTATGATACCTTCATAGTTAAAACTTCCCCTTTGCTGACCTAGGTGGGCCACCAATCTACTCAGTGATGTTCATGATCATCCTGCTCTCACTGACTTTACTTGGGCCACTCTATTGAGTCGAGTGGAGTTGGTCCCACAAGCCTTTTTATAATCCCTTTAAGGAAGACCTCCACCAACTCCAACTCATTGCATCATTCAAAAGGCACCGTCCCCCTGATTCCGACGTAGTTGGAATTTTTTCTCTAGCCCCCACCATTCCCGAGAAGTCATTGATGTTAGCTTTAGCACAATTATGCTCACTGCTTTTAGGTGGGCGGTCCTTGACTAACTGCTCCAGCCAAGGACCGCCCACCTGAGTTCTGAATCTATCTGTGATGATTGCTCGGGAATGGTAGGGGCTAGAGAAAAAATTCCAACTGCACTGGAATCAGTAGAGTGGAGGCTATTGAGGGATGTAATGAATTGGAATTTGTGCAGGTGGTGAAAGTTCCCCTTTAAAGGGATTAGTATACTATGGCAGTAACACAGCCTACTAATGGATGGTATCTCCATAGGAGATACCATGACGTGATCACCGGGGGCTTACTGATCATACGATGCTATTCCTAATTTTCCGTCAATGCCTTTGAACGGTTGACAACTAATATTTCTCACATTCCTGAGCACAGTGCATTGTAATACAGTATCATTGTCTTCTATTACCAATGGGATTTCCTGCTGAGCTAATCATAGTTGTCAGTCTATGGATGACATCTTCATAATATAACTTGATATTATCACGCCGGCTTTATACAGAAGCTTCTCTGTCAGCTGGCAGACAGCAAATATACATGCTTTAAAAATAACATCCTTCCTTCTTGTTAGAGATCAGCGTGACAAATGAGGTGTATTAGCATGTGTAGAGGAAGCGCAGTAGGAGAGCAGCAATGCCAGCAGCCCGGAGCCGCGCTCTCCGCCTCCTGCATACTGATCAGCGACAGCACGCTGCATCATTTATTCCATCAAGGGGGATTTAAAGGGGGAACACAACCCGAACCCAATCCATGGGTAGATTGGTGAGGGTCTGACCACTGGGGCACCCACTGATCATGAGAATGAGGGTCCCACGTAATCCCCTATGTAGGTGCTGGAACTTACAGGCAGGGCAATACGGAAGCCTGGGTAGGTTAGAAACCGCTTAGGTACCAGGGATCTTAATACCCCTTTACTGCCCTGGACCACCAGTTATATTAGTGACATTGACCCCTTCACTGGCCTACATCACCCGGGATCCTTACATAAATCCTTCCAGTTCCCAAGATGACGACTGGTATTGGAAGACCACCAATTATAATGATATTAACCAACTCACTGTCCTAGACCATCAGAGATCCCTATATGAATCCCTTCATTGCCCAAGACCACCATTGGTACTGGAAGCAACCTCATCATTGCTTTTGACCACTAAGGACCTTTTATTGCCATAGACCACCAGACACATGGCCATTTTCCTAGACTCATTTTAACCCCTTTACTGCCCTAGACCATCAGGTATGTAGACAATAACCTTCTCTGTGCTAAACCTGGATGATGTTTGATACGACTGGCACGCACTCTTTTACGTTAGAAATAATGGTAGATGAGAACGCGGCTTACAATGTTGTTAGCATTAGGTTTCATAGATATTGTTCCATAAAGTTCTTCTCCTCTCCGTACAGTCAGGTAATCTTCCAGGTAGAAGACGGTTTGTTTCCAGTGAGTATAAGGAGCGTCTGGGGCTGCAATGGGAAACAATAAAAACACAGAAAATAATTGTTTATGTAACGGAACCTGCGACATGTACAATATAGTCCAATATGTAGGCATAATGTTATAGAAAAGGGGGATAGATAGATAGATAGATAGATAGATAGATAGATAGATATTAGATAGATAGATAGATAGATATTAGATAGATAGATAGGAGATAGATAGATAGATAGATAGATAGATAGATAGATAGATGGATGGATGGATGGATGGATGGATGGATGGATGGATGGATGGAAGGATGGATGGATAGATAGATAGATAGATAGATAGATAGATAGATAGATAGATAGATAGATAGATAGATCAATAGATAGATCCCTGTGAGATAGATGGATAGATAGATCAATAGATAGATAGAAAGATGGAGATATGGATGAATGGATGGAAGGATAGATAGATAGATGATAGATAGATAGATAGATAGATAGATAGATAGATAGATAGATAGGAGATAGATAGATAGATAGATAGATAGATAGATAAATAGATAGGAGATAGATAGATAGATAGATAGATAGATATGAGATAGATAGATAGATATAAAATATAGATCAATAAATACATAGATCAATGGGTAGAAGACAGAAAGCTATGATATAGAGCAATAGGTAGATAGATGATAGATGATAGATAGATAGATAGATAGATAGATAGATAGATAGATAGATAGATAGATAGGAGATAGATAGATAGATAGATATGAGATAGATAGATAGATAGATAGATAGATAGATCAATAGATAGATAGATAGGAGATAGATAGATAGATAGATATGAGATAGATAGATAGATAGGAGATAGATAGATAGATAGATAGATAGATAGATAGGAGATAGATAGATAGATAGATAGATAGGAGATAGATAGATAGATAGATAGGAGATAGATAGATAGATAGATAGATAGATAGATAGATGATAGATAGATATGAGATAGATCGATAGATAGGAGATAGATAGATAGATAGATAGATAGATAGAAGATAGATAGATAGATAGATAGATAGATAGATAGATAGATATGAGATAGATAGATAGATAGATAGATAGATCAATAGATAGATAGATAGGAGATAGATAGATAGATAGATAGATAGATAGATATGAGATAGATAGATAGATAGGAGATAGATAGATAGATAGATAGATAGATAGATAGGAGATAGATAGATAGATAGATAGGAGATAGATAGATAGATAGATAGATAGATAGATAGATAGATAGGAGATAGATAGATAGATAGATAGATAGATAGATAGATGATAGATAGATATGAGATAGATCGATAGATAGGAGATAGATAGATAGATAGATAGATAGATAGATAGATAGATAGAAGATAGATAGATAGATTATAGATAGATACTGTAGATAGATAGATAGATAGATAGATAGAAGATAGATAGATAGATTATAGATAGATACTGTAGATAGATAGATAGATAGATAGATACTGTAAATAGATCTGAGGTAGATACATAAATCTATACCAAACTCTTCACATTTTCACAATCTTCTTACATTTTGGTATTTTATAGACAGAACACCTTTTGTCGCCGCACTGTGTATTCCGCAGGCAGGTAATAAGTAATTCAGTATATGGCAGAGGCGGTGACAGGGGTCTTAGTAAACAAGCTCCCAAATATCCATGTCCGCTCCGTCCCTAATATTGTGACAGCTTGTAAATTGAAACTGCAAACCTTTGCTGGCTGATCTGTAGAGAGCCGTCCTGTGGCACATTACTGAGAGCTGCGCCATGTGAACCACTTACACTCCAATGTGAATTGAAACCTATCACAGTAAAGTGCGTTCCATCCAGAAATTCAGCCGGAGTAATCCGGGTTAATGAGATCGGATACATTTGGCTACAGAAGATGGAAATAGACATTTGTGAATCACTTGATTTGCTGCAATTCCTATTAAGACCTGACGATAATTGTACTAATATAGACGGTATATATTATGGTGCATACACAGATATATGCAGGGGAACACTGAGCCTGCGGAACATTCTGAAAGATATTGTCATCCAAATCAAGCTGAATGGCCACTTTATTAGAGACACCTGCCCTTTCATGGCTTCAGCCCTAGTGGGGTTTATATATGGACACTGGAGGACCTCTGAGGATCATTTGGGCAGTATACAGTTCTATTATTTATTGTATTGATCTATTATCTGAGCATTGTTATGGGGGTTTATTATTTGGGTATTGCAGGGCTCTATAACTTGGGCACTGTATGACTTTATCTTTTGGACACTGTATGTCTCTGTTACTAGGACAATGTATTGTCCATTGTATGACTATTATTTGGGTACAAATTTATTATGTGGGTACCATATTGCCCCATTATTTGGGTACTCTATAGCTTTATCATTTGGGTACTACATGGCTCCATTATTTGGGTACTCTCTATGGCTCCATTATTTGGGCAACACATGGCTATATTATTTGGACACCATATGGCTCTAATATTTGGGCACCCCATGGCTCCATTATTTGGGCACCACATGGCTCAATTATTTGGGCATACCATGGCTCCATTATTTGGGCACCACAAGGCTCCATTATTTGGGTACCATAAGGCTAGATTATTTGGACACCATACAGCTCAATTATTTGGGTACTCTCTATGGCTCCATTATTTGGGCACCACAAGGCTCCATTATTTGGGCACCACATGGCTCCATTATTTGGGCACCACATGGCTCCATTATTTGGGCACCACATGGCTCCATTATTTGGGCATCCCATGGCTCCATTATTTAGGTACCACATGGCTCCATTATCTGAGCACCCCATGGCTACATTATTTAGGCACTACAAGACTCATTATTTGGGCACCACAAGGCTCCATTATTTGGGCACCACAAGGCTCCATTATTTGGGTACCATAAGGCTCCATTATTTGGACACCATACAGCTCAGTTATTTGGGTACTCTCTATGGCTCCATTATTTAAGCACCACATGGCTCCATTATTTGGGCACCACAAGGCTCCATTATATGGGCACCACATGGCTCCATTATTTGGGCACCCATGGCTCAATTATTTGGGTACCACAAGGCTCCATTATTTGGGCACCACAAGGCTCCATTATTTGGGCACCACATGGCTCCATTATTTGGGCACCACAAGGCTCCATTATTTGGGCACCACATGGCTCCATTATTTGGGTACCACATGGCTCCATTATTTGGGCACCACAAGGCTCCATTATTTGGGCACCACACGGCTCCATTATTTGGGCACCACACGGCTCCATTATTTGGGCACCACAAGGCTCCATTATTTGGGCACCACAAGGCTCCATTATTTGGGCACCACATGGCTCCATTATTTGGGCACTGTGTTGACATTATTTGGGCACATTTGTCCTTTCTGTAATTCCCCCCCCCCCAAATGCCTCCTCCACAATCTTTCATCTATTCCTCCGTTCTTATAACTTCACTAAGGAATTTTCTTTTACAGAAGTCTTTAATAATATTTGTGCTCCTTTAAGACTGATATAGATATACTGGAATGGAATCTGCCTTGTACAACACTTCAAAAGGATGTCCGCCATATCTGTCCTCCGTATCTTCACTGGCTGTGGGATGAACATGAAACAGCAAATGCTAAATAATGAAAATGTCTGATTATCCCAGAGCCGAATATAAATGTACCCGGAGACGCTGCTCTGCTGGGAGTGACGCCTTTCATCTCAGCCCTTATTTTGGCTTAGAACTAAAACTAAACATTTGTATTTCAGTAGTCCTGGTGTCAGATCTGGATCCAAATATTCTCTGATATTCTTATTTTTTGAAAATTCATTAGGGAAATGGGGGAGGGGCAAATTTTTATTTACATTATTTTAATGTTTAATTTATCTAAAATAAATTCATCTAAAAGGGAAACTATCATGTAAATTTGGGATACTTTAACGCTGTACTGTGACATCACTGTGTGTATTATCCCTGTACTGTGACATCACTGTGTGTATTATCTCTGTACTGTGACATCACTGTGTGTATTATCTCTGTACTGTGACATCACTGTGTGTATTATCCCTGTACTGTGACATCACTGTGTGTATTATCCTGTACTGTGACATCACTGTGTGTATTATCCTGTACTGTGACATCACTGTGTGTATTATCCCTGTACTGTGACATCACTGTGTGTATTATCTCTGTACTGTGACATCACTGTGTGTACTATCCCTGTACTGTGACATCACTATGTGTATTATCCTGTACTGTGACATCACTGTGTGTATTATCTCTGTACTGTGACATCACTGTGTGTATTATCCTGTACTGTGACATCACTGTGTATATTATCCCTGTACTGTGACATCACTGTGTGTATTATCCCTGTACTGTGACATCACTGTGTGTATTATCCTGTACTGTGACATCACTGTGTATATTATCCCTGTACTGTGACATCACTGTGTGTATTATCCCTGTACTGTGACATCACTGTGTGTATTATCCTGTACTGTGACATCACTGTGTATATTATCCCTGTACTGTGACATCACTGTGTGTATTATCCCTGTACTGTGACATCACTGTGTGTATTATCTCTGTACTGTGACATCACTGTGTGTACTATCCCTGTACTGTGACATCACTATGTGTATTATCCTGTACTGTGACATCACTGTGTGTATTATCTCTGTACTGTGACATCACTGTGTGTATTATCCTGTACTGTGACATCACTGTGTATATTATCCCTGTACTGTGACATCACTGTGTGTATTATCCCTGTACTGTGACATCACTGTGTGTATTATCCCTGTACTGTGACATCACTGTGTGTATTATCTCTGTACTGTGACATCACTGTGTGTATTATCCCTGTACTGTGACATCACTGTGTGTATTATCCCTGTACTGTGACATCACTGTGTGTATTATCCCTGTACTGTGACATCACTGTGTGTATTATCTCTGTACTGTGACATCACTGTGTGTACTATCCCTGTACTGTGACATCACTGTGTGTATTATCCCTGTACTGTGACATCACGGTGTGTATTATCCCTGTACTGTGACATCACTGTGTGTATTATCCCTGTACTGTGACATCACTGTGTGTATTATCCCTGTACTGTGACATCACTGTGTGTATTATCCTGTACTGTGACATCACTGTGTGTATTATCTCTGTACTGTGACATCACTGTGTGTATTATCCCTGTACTGTGACATCACTGTGTGTATTATCCCTGTACTGTGACATCACTGTGTGTATTATCCCTGTACTGTGACATCACTGTGTGTATTATCCCTGTACTGTGACATCACTGTGTGTATTATCCCTGTACTGTGACATCACTGTGTGTATTATCTCTGTACTGTGACATCACTGTGTGTACTATCCCTGTACTGTGACATCACTGTGTGTATTATCCCTGTACTGTGACATCACGGTGTGTATTATCCCTGTACTGTGACATCACTGTGTGTATTATCCCTGTACTGTGACATCACTGTGTGTATTATCCCTGTACTGTGACATCACTGTGTGTATTATCCTGTACTGTGACATCACTGTGTGTATTATCCTGTACTGTGACATCACTGTGTGTATTATCCCTGTACTGTGACATCACTGTGTGTATTATCTCTGTACTGTGACATCACTGTGTGTATTATCCCTGTACTGTGACATCACTGTGTGTATTATCCCTGTACTGTGACATCACTGTGTGTATTATCCTGTACTGTGACATCACTGTGTGTATTATCTCTGTACTGTGACATCACTGTGTGTATTATCTCTGTACTGTGACATCACTGTGTGTATTATCTCTGTACTGTGACATCACTGTGTGTATTATCTCTGTACTGTGACATCACTGTGTGTATTATCTCTGTACTGTGACATCACTGTGTGTATTATCCCTGTACTGTGACATCACTGTGTGTATAATCTCTGTACTGTGACATCACTGTGTGTATTATTCCTGTACTGTGACATCACTGTGTGTATAATCTCTGTACTGTGACATCACTGTGTGTATTATCCCTGTACTGTGACATCACTGTGTGTATTATCTCTGTACTGTGACATCACTGTGTGTATTATCCTGTACTGTGACATCACTCTGTGTATTATCCCTGTACTGTGACATCACTGTGTGTATTATCCTGTACTGTGACATCACTGTGTGTATTATCTCTGTACTGTGACATCACTGTGTGTATTATCTCTGTACTGTGACATCACTGTGTGTATTATCTCTGTACTGTGACATCACTGTGTGTATTATCTCTGTACTGTGACATCACTGTGTGTATTATCCCTGTACTGTGACATCACTGTGTGTATTATCCTGTACTGTGACATCACTGTGTGTATTATCCTGTACTGTGACATCACTGTGTATATTATCCCTGTACTGTGACATCACTGTGTGTATTATCCCTGTACTGTGACATCACTGTGTGTATTATCCATGTACTGTGACATCACTGTGTGTATTATCTCTGTACTGTGACATCACTGTGTGTATTATCCCTGTACTGTGACATCACTGTGTGTATTATCCCTGTACTGTGACATCACTGTGTGTATTATCCCTGTACTGTGACATCACTGTGTGTATTATCTCTGTACTGTGACATCACTGTGTGTACTATCCCTGTACTGTGACATCACTGTGTGTATTATCCCTGTACTGTGACATCACGGTGTGTATTATCCCTGTACTGTGACATCACTGTGTGTATTATCCCTGTACTGTGACATCACTGTGTGTATTATCCCTGTACTGTGACATCACTGTGTGTATTATCCTGTACTGTGACATCACTGTGTGTATTATCCTGTACTGTGACATCACTGTGTGTATTATCCCTGTACTGTGACATCACTGTGTGTATTATCTCTGTACTGTGACATCACTGTGTGTATTATCCCTGTACTGTGACATCACTGTGTGTATTATCCCTGTACTGTGACATCACTGTGTGTATTATCCTGTACTGTGACATCACTGTGTGTATTATCTCTGTACTGTGACATCACTGTGTGTATTATCTCTGTACTGTGACATCACTGTGTGTATTATCTCTGTACTGTGACATCACTGTGTGTATTATCTCTGTACTGTGACATCACTGTGTGTATTATCTCTGTACTGTGACATCACTGTGTGTATTATCCCTGTACTGTGACATCACTGTGTGTATAATCTCTGTACTGTGACATCACTGTGTGTATTATTCCTGTACTGTGACATCACTGTGTGTATAATCTCTGTACTGTGACATCACTGTGTGTATTATCCCTGTACTGTGACATCACTGTGTGTATTATCTCTGTACTGTGACATCACTGTGTGTATTATCCTGTACTGTGACATCACTCTGTGTATTATCCCTGTACTGTGACATCACTGTGTGTATTATCCTGTACTGTGACATCACTGTGTGTATTATCTCTGTACTGTGACATCACTGTGTGTATTATCTCTGTACTGTGACATCACTGTGTGTATTATCTCTGTACTGTGACATCACTGTGTGTATTATCTCTGTACTGTGACATCACTGTGTGTATTATCCCTGTACTGTGACATCACTGTGTGTATTATCCCTGTACTGTGACATCACTGTGTGTATTATCTCTGTACTGTGACATCACTGTGTGTATTATCCCTGTACTGTGACATCACTGTGTGTATTATCTCTGTACTGTGACATCACTGTGTGTATTATCCCTGTACTGTGACATCACTGTGTGTATTATCCTGTACTGTGACATCACTGTGTGTATTATCCCTGTACTGTGACATCACTGTGTATTATCTCTGTACTGTGACATCACTGTGTGTATTATCCCTGTACTGTGACATCACTGTGTGTATTATCTCTGTACTGTGACATCACTGTGTGTATTATCTCTGAATTGTGACATCGCTGTGTGTATTATCTCTGTACTGTGACATCACTGTGTGTATTATCCCTGTACTGTGACATCACTGTGTGTATTATCCTGTACAGTGACATCACTGTGTGTATTATCCCTGTACTGTGACATCACTGTGTGTATTATCCCTGTACTGTGACATCACTGTGTATTTTTAATATCAGATACTTCCCTTTGGCGAGAATGGTGCTGATTTCGGAATATGTGCCTGCCCCTTCTATTACCTGATGGTTATAGTGACGTCCTATTGGTTGGTAATGAAGAGCGGCACACTGATTACTCGCGGCAGATCACATTAGCTCTCCTCCAGCTTTGGCCACCAGTCCATTATTGGACCACAGATTTAGATTGCCGCAGATCTGAGGACTATTTTTAGCCCGGCTGCAGCATGTGACTTTATTTGCAATGTTAATTTATTTTCACAGCGGTGACTGATGATGGAGGAGCCGCTAATGCGTTTTCAGCAAACACTCTCCAATGTATTTCCTTAGTATAAAGAGGTTTTTCAATTAACACCTCGGATTTCCAAAGAGTTGTCGGAAAACAATTCATCCCATTCATTAAACTGGAGTTTCCAAAGCAAAACAGAAAGCAATCGAAAATAATGAAGCATTTGCATTTCCGCTGAATATTTCACAAAAACAACATAAATGTGGATTTCTACTGCAAGTGGAGGAAGCTGAACGACCAAGAAAGAGGTGACGCAGCAGCCAACTGCAGGAAATTATAGTATAGGACCGGTCTGGAGCTAAACTTAAAGTGAGTGTCACCATATCATATCACCATATCACCCCAGCCCTGCAGATAGATAGGTTACTGTCACCAGACCCAGTATATCACCCCAGTCCTGCAGATAGATAGGTTACTGTCACCAGACCCAGCATATCACCCCCAGCCCTGCAGATAGATAGGTTAGTGTCACTAGAACCAGCATATCACCCCAGCCCTGCAGATAGATAGGTTACTGTTACCAGAACCAGCATATCACCCCAGCCCTGCAGATAGATAGGTTACTGTCACCAGAACCAGCATATCACCCCAGCCCTGCAGATAGATAGGTTACTGTCACCAGAACCAGCATATCACCCCAGCCCTGCAGATAGATAGGTTAGTGTCACCAGAACCAGCATATCACCCCAGCCCTGCAGATAGATAGGTTACTGTCACCAGAACCAGCATATCACCCCAGCCCTGCAGATAGATAGGTTACTGTCACCAGAACCAGCATATCACCCCAGCCCTGCAGATAGATAGGTTACTGTCACCAGAACCAGCATATCACCCCAGCCCTGCAGATAGATAGGTTAGTGTCACCAGAACCAGCATATCACCCCAGCCCTGCAGATAGATAGGTTACTGTCACCAGAACCAGCATATCACCCCAGCCCTGCAGATAGATAGGTTAGTGTCACCAGAACCAGCATATCACCCCAGCCCTGCAAATAGATAGGTTAGTGTCACCAGAACCAGCATATCACCCCAGCCCTGCAGATAGATAGGTTAGTGTCACCAGAACCAGCATATCACCCCAGCCCTGCAAATAGATAGGTTAGTGTCACCAGAACCAGCATATCACCCCAGCCCTGCAGATAGATAGGTTAGTGTCACCAGAACCAGCATATCACCCCAGCCCTGCAGATAGATAGGTTAGTGTCACCAGAACCAGCATATCACCCCAGCCCTGCAGATAGATAGGTTAGTGTCACCAGAACCAGCATATCACCCCAGCCCAGTACAATCAAACCATGACCCTTGGTCTGCTCCTCCCTGAAGCCACCTACTAATTGCCATCAGGCATTAAAACTAACAACACAGATTGCTCAGGAATGGTGGGGCCTAGAAAAAATATTCCAACTGTGCTGGAATCAGTGAAGCATTTCCTACTGAAGGGGGTATTAGGTCCCCTTTAATTAAATCCGTCTAATACTCACAATATGTAACCTTGAAGAAAAGGGAGAAGAAAAAAATTTGCTCCTGTTTTGTAAAACATAATGGCAGCCTGGTGACTGACAGCTTTTCTTCTTCAGTACATATTATATGATCCCGGTATTGAAAGACTAAGACCCCAATTATAAGGAATGACATTCAAGGAAATGTAAAACATGACTGGAGATCTCCTGATATATCCATTGAATAAAGCAATTACTTGTCATTAGATTCTCAGATATTGTTAGTCGTGCCATTAAATTCTAATGGTATAAAAGGTGTGGGCGGTATAAATGGCATGGGGCCCGCTAACATTTGTATGAGGCATTGTGTCACGGAAATCTAATGTAAATGGTAGAAATGTATTAATCGGATAAGATTCTGAGTCTCTATTAGAGGTGATGCTCTAGGGGGTGCGGAGGTAGCAGGTTCACTGGGATGGAAGATATAGTGAAGAGTCTAGGACAGTGGTTCTCAACCTTTCTAATGCTGTGACCCCGCAATACAGTTCCTCATGTTGCGGTGACCCCATTCAGTTTGGAACATGCGTCCATAACGGCGTGTGTTCCAGCTGAATAGCGCTGCTGCAGACAGTAGCGCGGCTTCTCAGTGGCTAAAGCCATTGGAAATATGTATTTTCTGATGGCTTTAGGCATACCTCCCAACTTTTGAAGATTAGAAAGTGGGAGAAAATATGTGGCGCGCGTGAATTTAGCTCCACCCACTTTTATGTTGACTCCGCCCATTCTCATTAATTTTTCATGTGCTCCCACACAGTATAATCCTCCTACAGTCACCTGGACATTATATGTCCCCTCGCCATCTCTCCCCCAGTTTCATATAACCCCTTCATCTGCCTCCAGTTTCATGTCCCCCCTCCATCTCTGCCCCCATATTCATGTCCCCCATCTCTGCCCCCAGATTCATGTCCCCCCCATCTCTTCCCCCAGTGTCATGCTGTACCCCCCCCTTCATCTGCCTAGTTTCATGTGCCCCATCTCTTCCCCAGTTTCATGTCCCCCCATCTCTGCCCCCAGTGTCATGCCGTACCCCCTTCATCTGCCCACAGTTTCATGTCCCCCCATTTCTTCCCCCAGTGTCATGCTGTACCCCCCCTTCATCTGCCTAGTTTCATGTGCCCCATCTCTTCCCCAGTTTCATGTCCCTCCATCTCTGCCCCCAGTGTCATGCCGTCCCCCTCTTCATCTGCCCAGAGCTTCATGTTCCTCCATGTCTCTCAGGGACATACCTCACACCGACCGGGACGGTTGGGAGGTATGCTTTAGGCGACCCCTGTGCTTTGGTCGTTCGACCCCCGCCGGGGTCGCGACCCACAGGTTGAGAACCGCTGGTCTAGGATAAAAGGGCAATGGGTTTTTACTGACTTACAGCTTGGAATAAACCTGAAGAAGAGCTAAGCAGATAGCCCAAACTCAGATGGCACCGCAACAACGTAGGCAACATTTCCTTATGGTCATCACAATCATTGGTCCCCTGAAAAACTACTCACTGTGCCGCCCCCTGGCAACTATGACCTATATCTAGCATACACTGTAGGTCTTGGACCCAGTTCTGTATCAGGCAAAAACTGGGCCCCTTTGTCGTTGAAAGTCATGACTCTACTTTCGAGCCTACATCGCTGACTCTCAGCACCATGTTGTTCATGATCTTGGCCATACTCTGCTACACAGCTTCAGTGATGACAATTGCCTGTAATCAGGCGCCTAACCAGCGCAAGGGGAGTCTCCTTCCCCTCCCATGGAATAAGCGTCACTGGTAGGATTGAAAGATCGGATCCCGATCAGCGATTTCACGATCGGGATCGGCTGGAAAATGATTGGAAATGGATTTTAAAATCGATCCTGAAATCTCAAGATCGGCTCAACCCTACTCACTGGTGTCAGGGAAGTCTCCATGGACTCCTCTGTCTGCTTGCTGGGAACCATGATAGTGTTATACATTCCTCCGGTACAGGACTACTTGGGGTTTCGATACTTGGCCCTTGCACGTCAACAACCAACAGCTGAGTTTTTGCCCTCTTATCACTCTGCCCCCCTCAGTGAGTCGTCTGTAATGGTACGACCACTCTCCTAATATTCTGGGGGTAACACTCCACGCTCCACACCTGCCATCTCTCTTAGTCCTCTATTTCTAGGTTTGCATAGAAAAAAATTCTATCAATATTTTACTCAACATGGCAAGATTGCAGAATACGGCATATCAATGTTAGTAGATTAGTTTAGTCTTACAGGTATTGCCATGGTAGGTGGAGGGCCCTCTTATAGATATTGCATTGGGGCCCAGGGACTCAAAACCTTTAATCAGTGGGTACTAAAGGAATTGGATATTCTGTGATTTAATGATCTGGGCCTACACATAGGGGAGACTAAGGATAGGCTAAATTGAGGATGGAGGGAAAGTGGGTCACGGCCTACTTTTCCCTCTCTGTGTATACAGCAAGTATTATAGTAAAAAATGTTGTGTCTGCCAAGGAATTGCTGAATGTGAAGCCAAGGTCTCAACAAGTCCAAATAATATACAGCTCTGTTAAGGAAAAAAAATTCAGACAAAAACAAAAACATAAACATCCTCAAATGAGATGAGTATGAAGACAGCCCAGCTACATGTCCCAGTAGAGAGGGCGATAAACTAGGACGGAGCTCACACTACTGTAGCATCGGTATTGACTGTCAGTATATTACACTTCCCATCGGTCACAGCCACTGGTTTACTCACATACTCCCTGGTACTATTCTTGTCCTTATCCTTGCTCCTCACAAACTGTCCCATGCTCACCAGATTATGTTCCCCCATCCAATCTCCTCTGATTCTTGGTTGTATAAACCCCCTTCCAGCACTGGAAAGTGTCTGAGAAATTTAGGTTTCTAGCCTTCTAGATTCTGCTAAGTTGTGCCAGATTCTGTGTCTTGATATTTCTCCTTTGTTTGACTTCTGCCTGCTATCTGATTCTTATCCTAGGCCACCTGTCCTGACCTCTGCTTGTTATCTGACTCTGATCCTGTGCCATCTGATCTGACCTCTGCCTGCTATCTCTTTCTGATCCTAGGCCACCTGCCCTGACCACTTCCTGTTATCTGACTCTGATCCTGTGCCATCTGATCTGACTTATGCCTGTTATATGACTCTGATCCTAGGCCACCTGCCCTGACCACTTCCTGCTATCTGACTCTGATCCTGTGCTATCTGATCTGACTTATGCCTGTTATATGACTCTGATCCTAGGCCACCTGCCCTGACCACTTCCTGTTATCTGACTCTGATCCTGTGCTATCTGATCTGACTTATGCCTGTTATATGACTCTGATCCTAGGCCAGCTGCCCTGACCACTTCCTGTTATCTGACTCTGATCCTGTGCCATCTGATCTGACTTATGCCTGTTATATGACTCTGATCCTAGGCCACCTGCCCTCACCACTTCCTGTTATCTGACTCTGATCCTGTGCCATCTGATCTGACTTATGCCTGTTATATGACTCTGATCCTAGGCCACCTGCCCTCACCACTTCCTGTTATCTGACTCTGATCCTGTGCCATCTGATCTGACTTATGCCTGTTATATGACTCTGATCCTGTCCCACCTGCCCTGACCTTTGGCTGTTATCTGACTCTGATCCTAGGCCACCTGCCCTGACCACTTCCTGTTATCTGACTCTGATCCTGTGCTATCTGATCTGACTTATGCCTTTTATATGACTCTGATCCTGTGCCACCTGCCCTGACCTTTGGCTGTTATCTGACTCTGATCCTAGGCCACCTGCCCTGACCACTTCCTGTTATCTGACTCTGATCCTGTGCTATCTGATCTGAATTATGCCTTTTATATGACTCTGATCCTGTGCCACCTGCCCTGACCTTTGGCTGTTAT
Organism: Leptodactylus fuscus; assembly: GCF_031893055.1. Classification (NCBI taxonomy): domain Eukaryota; kingdom Metazoa; phylum Chordata; class Amphibia; order Anura; family Leptodactylidae; genus Leptodactylus; species Leptodactylus fuscus. The sequence goes on along the minus strand of NC_134269.1, from coordinate 205,900,603 downwards.
CTGACTCTGATCCTAGGCCACCTGCCCTGACCACTTCCTGTTATCTGACTCTGATCCTGTGATATCTGATCTGACTTTTGCCTGTTATATGATTCTGATCCTGTGCTACCTTCCCTGACCTCTGTCTGTTCTCTGACTCCAATCCTTTGTCACTTGCCCTGACTTCTGGCTGTTATCTGACTCTGATCCTGCGCCACCTGCCCTGACCTCTGCTTGAATTACAATTTCACAAACTCTGCCTACCCTGAACCCTGCCTACCCTAAACTCTGCTTGTCTCCTTTGCACTTCAAACTGGTTTCTCTAGACCTGTCTCCTATCCCAAGACTACTCCTAAAGGTGGCAAACTGGTGGTCTCCCGCAGCGAAGCCTAGATTCATGCATAGAGGTTACAGGGTGAAAAATTGGAGACCACTTAGACAACGCCCTTATGAGTATCTGGTCACTGGTTTAGGTGACACAGTAGGTCCGCGCCTGCTTAACAATTACATTTACAGTATCTTGTGCTTTTCCCTTACAATACCAGATGACCACCAGGGGTTTCTGATGCTTAGACCTTCTGCAATCAAGTCGTCATTGTTGATGTCTTGATCAGTCCATCGTGCTAATTGAAACTATGTTGTAATTTTAGCGAGAGCTGCTGAACTTGTGAAGTCTATGGGGCATCTCCTGGCTCAGAATCCAAATGGTCAAATTTTCTGCACAAGTATATAGTTGGGACTTTTTGATTGTATTTTTAGGAGTCCTGATCATATGCGATGGGTGTTTTTGCTTCTGGACCTACACCCAACTCACTGAGCGTTGACAGATGTGGGCTTTTGGGTCGATGCCTCAGAACTACGACACCAGTCAGGGCACACACTGGCACTAGCCACCCCTACCTTAAAAGCCATGTATATGTGATTACATGGGGGCTGTTCTTAGGCCTAATATGGCGGCACTATAGTTGCTGTTTTGCTGTGGGTATTTTTTATTAGGTTTCTGAGTGATATGTATTTCAGAAAAAATTGCTACAGTTTTTACCAAACACGATTAGTAAAAAAACCCCAAATAAATAAAAAAAAATAAAAAATTCCCTGTTCTTTGAAGCTTCGTACAGTAATTTGTGTGGCAGCTAATCCCCCGCTTGCACAGTAGGTGGAATCTGCAGTGGTCATTTCTACCGCCGTCAGCAAATCTGAGCTATTGCAAATTATTATGAGCGTTTGACCTGTGAATGCGGCTCCCGAAGCAGAAACCAAATTGCTGACTGGAAATTCTCCACAACACAGAAACAACACAGAATATTCTGTACGATTATTTCTAGAATATGTTTATTCACATTGATGTTCTTATGAGATTTGGAGAAGGATTTCTGAGTAAAAAGCAAAATCAATCCTAAAAGGACTCTTAGGAGAGACAGTAGGAGTCCTGATTACCCGAAGCACTCAGTGACTGACAGCTCTCACTGTAACTATGTAGGGAGAAGGCTGTCAATCAGTCTGTGTGGGCGGGGCAAACAGGACTCTCATTGTCTCTACTAAGAGTCCTCTCACGATTTACTATGCCTTTTGGTAAGAAATTCTGCTCCAAATCATCTAACCCTATATATCACAGAGCTCAGCTTCTCTCCCCTATCATATAACCCTATATATCACAGAGCTCAGCTTCTCTCCCCTATCATATAACCCTATATATCACAGAGCTCAGCTTCTCTCCTCTATCATATAACCCTATATATCACAGAGCTCAGCTTCTCTCCTCTATCATATAACCCTATATATCCCAGAGCTCAGCTTCTCTTCTCTATCCTATAACCCTTTATATCCCAGAGCTCAGCTTCTCTCCTCTATCATATAACCCTATATATTCCAGAGCTCAGCTTCTCTTCTCTATCATATAACCCTATATATCCCAGAGCTCAGCTTCTCTCCTCTATCCTATAACCCTATATATCACAGAGCTCAGCTTCTCTCCTCTATCATATAACTCTATATATCACAGAACTCAGCTTCTCTCCTCTATCATATAACCCTATATATCCCAGAGCTCAGCTTCTCTTCTCTATCATATAACCCTATATATCCCAGAGCTCAGCTTCTCTCCTCTATCCTATAACCCTATATATCACAGAGCTCAGCTTCTCTCCTCTATCATATAACCCTATATATCACAGAGCTCAGCTTCTCTCCTCTATCCTATAACCTATATATCACAGAGCTCAGCTTCTCTCCTCTATCATATAACCCTATATATCACAGAGCTCAGCTTCTCTCCTCTATCCTATAACCTATATATCACAGAGCTCAGCTTCTCTCCTCTATCATATAACCCTATATATCACAGAGCTCAGCTTCTCTCCCTCTATCATATAACCCTATATATCAGAGAGCTCAGCTTCTCTCCTCTATCATATAACCTATATATCACATAGCTCAGCTTCTCTCCTCTATCATATAACACTATATATCACAGAGCTCAGCTTCTCTCCTCTATCATATAACCCTATATATCACAGAGCTCAGCTTCTCTCCTCTATCATATAACCTATATATCACAGAGCTCAGCTTCTCTCCTCTATCATATAACCTATATATCACAGAGCTCAGCTTCTCTCCTCTATCATATAACCCCATATATCACAGAGCTCAGCTTCTCTCCTCTATCATATAACCCTATATATCACAGAGCTCAGCTTCTCTCCCTCTATCATATAACCCTATATATCAGAGAGCTCAGCTTCTCTCCTCTATCATATAACCCTATATATCACAGAGCTCAGCTTCTCTCCTCTATCATATAACCCTATATATCACAGAGCTCAGCTTCTCTCCTCCATCATATAAACCTATATATCACAGAGCTCAGCTTCTCTCCTCTATCATATAACCTATATATATCACAGAGCTCAGCTTCTCTCCTTTATCATATAAGAAATCTTAGCTCCCCCTATAGGTAGATAAGAAGTTCTGCAGCATTGAGAAATATCTGTACCTGTAGAAAATCCAGTTTTCTTGTGGCACTTAGTAAACTCGATGTTGAAGTAGGTGACCAGTGCGTGGATGTAATCGTTCCGTTGCACTTGTAGGCAGAAGGCTGACGTAAATGCTAATTCTTCAATCTTCACCGTATAGATATCGATCTCCTGTGTCAAACAATAATAAGCCCATCTTGTCAGTATGATGTACTGAGTAATATTTGTACAAACGACAACTCCGAAGACGTTGTTAACCCCATCCTCATAGTTGTGCATGACATGTACAGAAGCCAGCTCTATACACGATGGGTGCCAGTTTTGTTATTTAGCTATCCCCTCAGTGTCACCTTCCCTTCCCCTGATTCAATCTTGAGATGCTGAAGTTTTTCATAGCAATGGCCAAAAAATAAATTTGTTATTGCTGCGTCTATTCCATTACATTTACATGTCATTTATCCTGTATACCGAACACAATATTAAAAAAATAAAATAAAATCAATGTCAGAATTGCTGTGTCTGTACCCCAAAAATTGGATTAAAATAATCAAAAAGTCATTTATAGAAAAGTTAACTACAGCTCATCCCACAAAAAACAAGCCCTCACACAAAATAACTCTTCATAAATGAATAGTGCAGGCGAATATAAGAAACTTTGTAATAGATCTTATTAAAGCAATCTGTTTCCTTCTCTACTTATTAGCCTGAGCTCCTCCTCCTCCTCTTCACTCAGTCTATTTTCACACAGAAGTCTATGGAGAGAGGAGGAGCCTGTTAATTGAATTCTCGCCTCATTCTGTACAGCTGTAGAGTTTGATCTTGAAGATACAGAAGCATCAGAAGAGTGTAGCAGTCTTTAGTTGCTGCAGTTATTTGTATGTCTTTTCCTCCCCTCTCCATAGACTTCTATGTAAAAAGTAACTCTACCTGCTAAATGGAGAAGGAAACAGATTTCTTTAATAAGATATATTACAAAGTTTCTGATATTCACCTGTACTATTCATTTATAAAGAGTGGTCTTATCATTGGAGGTGCACTTGAAGTTCAATAATAAACCAGTATGCCACGTGCCCTCCCTACTGGTGGCTGCAGGTAGTCAGTGTATCACTGGAGACTTGTGTGAGAGAGTGTTCAGACTGTATCAAAGATGCATTAAAAATGAATCAGCACATAATCTGCTAAAAGGGATCCTATTGCAATTGGTACATCAAAATCTTGTCACTTACCATCCCCTTAATATTCCAAATATGATGATTTATGAAGTATTATGTCTAAAGGGGTAAAAACCTGAGGCTACAAACACTTCCTTTAGTGGGCCTGGGGGCTTGTGAGACATTAGGCAATTTCCTTTTTTGCCCCTGGAAGAATTTCATTCGTTACAACTTTGATAGGAAATTTTTAAGTATTTGTCATCTAAAAAACTCAGAACATCTAGAACAATTCACAGCTTCTAATTTTATATCAAACAGGCCCTCTACCCCACTGTGCCAGTTGGTCATTGTTAGTATTATATCTACCTGTATATTCTGTGTATTGTATGTAACCCCAAATGTAAAGCACCATGGAATTAATGGTGCTATATAAATAAATAAATAAATAAATAATAATAATAATAATAATAATAATAATAATAATAATAATGTAACAGGGAAATCAATCAATTAATCTATTTTCTATCTATCTATCTATCTATCTATCTATCTATCTTCTATCTATCTATCTATCTATCTATCTATCTATCTATCTATCTATCATCTATCTATCTATCTATCTATCTATCATCTATCTATCTATCTATCTATCTATCTATCTTCTATCTATCTATCTATCTATCTATCTATCTATCTATCTACCTATTTATCTCCTATCTATCTATCTATCTATCTATCTATCTATCTATCTATCTCCTATCTATCTATCTATCTATCTACCTATTTATCTCCTATCTATCTATCTATCTATCTATCTATCTATCTATCTATCTATCTATCTCCTATCTATCTATCTATCTATCTATCTATCATCTATCTATCTATCTCCTATCTATCTATCTATCTATCTATCTATCTATCTCCTATCTATCTATCTCCTATCTATCTATCTATCTATCTATCTATCTATCTATCTATCTATCATCTATCTATCTATCTATCTATCTATCTATCTACCTATTTATCTCCTATCTATCTATCTATCTATCTATCTTCTATCTATCTATCTATCTATCTATCTTCTATCTATCTATCTATCTATCTATCTATCTATCTACCTATTTATCTCCTATCTATCTATCTATCTATCTTCTATCTATCTATCTATCTATCTATCTATCTATCTATCTATCCATCTATCTATCTATCTATCTATCTATCTATCTATCTATCTATCTCCTATCTATCTATCTATCTATCTATCTATCTATCTATCTATCTATCTCCTATCTATCTTTCTATCTATCTATCTATCTATCTATCTATCCATCTACCTACGTATCTATCATCTATTTATCTATCTATCTATCTATCTATCTATCTCCTACCTTTCTATCTATCTATCTATCTATCTATCTCCTATCTATCTATCTATCTATCTATCTATCTATCTATCTGTCTACCTATCCTTTATCTATCTATCTATCTATCTATCTATCTATCTATCTATCCATCCATCCATCTATCTATCATCTATCTATCTCCTATCTATCTATCTATCTATCTATCTATCTACCTATGTCTTATCTATCTATCTATCTATCTATCTATCTATCTATCTATCTATCTAATCTATTTTCTACCATAGATTTTGCCCGGGATTGGTGCAAGTACAAGAGGTTGGACCTTTCCCTTCACAGATGAGGTTATATTCCAATAATATAATTCATATGCCCTATATGGTGGACCAAAGCCCCATTCAGACCGGGCCTCCATAGGACTCATCACACTTGTCTGTTAATTTGTTTTTTTATACAAAGTAATTGCTTTCTGCATTGGATATCACCAAACCTTTATCAAACAGGAATTGGTCACCACTTGCTTTGGATCTACAATGTCCACCAGCGGTTCCCTCATGGCGACATCCCGGATACACGTCATGTCAAATCCATACACATTTTCCCACCCTGTCAAGAAAAAAAGGTGAGAACACAAAGTTCAGTCTTCAGCAATGAAATATAATAAGTAATTTACTGCCCACGTAGCCGGGCATGACTTTGGGTGGCGGTTTGTCTATGATGTGTCATTGACGTAGCATGCCAAAAGTGTGGCCAATCTGGTGGCTGCTACATTTGTACAACTCTTTGACCTGTGGCTCTCCAGCTACTACTATCCCCAGCATGCCCTGAGAGTAGCTTCCACCCTATATCCAGGGTTGGATCTTTTACAAAGTATGCTCTATACCCAGCCCTATGATCAATTGTTTCGGCTCCTTGGGGGCAGTACTTGCTCATATAGTAGGAGTGGCCTATAAATTATTGTGAGACTACAACTCCCAGCATCAGAGGCATAAAGTAAAGCTCTTGGACCCTAACAAAATGTGTACCTACCCACCTACCATGTGCATTAGTACCTTCTCATAGAACAGAAGTCTTTTTGGTCAGCTCAGGCACCATGGTCTGGGTTCTACAGTTACCCTGGCTGACAGCTATTCCTCTCAATTCACAACATAGACAGGTATGCTCGTCTAAGGTTGAGACAATCTTCAGATTTCAGGATTGATTTTAATATCTAATTTCGATCATTTTCCAGCCGATCCGGATCGTGAAATCTGCTCGATCGCCGATCAGGATCTGATCTTTCCCGATCCCAATGATCGCTCAACCCTAGGTATACTGCTCCCAGACATCTCTGGTGGCGGCTTATCTTGTCTAAGAGCATTAGGATCAGGTATACTAAACTCAACACGCCTGGTCCTCCTGTTCAAGGAAAGTCGGGAGGCCCCATGCACATAAGATAGTTAGGCAACCCTGCTTAAAGGGATTTTACAGTCCCTAGGTGTTTTTTTTTTAATACTGATGATCTATCCACAGGATACGTCATCAGCATCCAATTGGTAAAAGGGGTCTTCCGAATTTCCTCCGACTGGAAGAATCAAGCATGTTCAATGACAATACACCCGATTTTTCTGTTCTTAGACAAGTTAAGCTGTGTCTTGAAGCAGCTACATCCCCTTGACAGTTGAACCAAGTATGCATGCAGGGGCGTAATTACCGCAGAGGCAGCGGAGGCAGCTGCCACAGGGCCCGGGCCATTAGGGGGCCCAGTTACAGCCGCTACCACTGTGTTTTTTTTTTTTTTATAATAGGCCGTTACGGGCCCTATTTACTTGCCGATCCTGGCTGGGCTGGGATCGGTAAGTGACACCGTGGGCCCCACAAATACTATCATTATACTCGGGGGTCTTTGCAGACCCCCTGAGTATAATGATCGGCGGACTGGGAGATGTAAGGGAACGTAAAAAACACTGTTACTTACCTCTCCGCGATCCTGCCAGGCCTCCTTCCTGACGTCCTTTCTGACGTCTCTGACGTCACATGAACTCGGCCTGCTTCCCGGGTTATGTGACGTCCGACGTCATAGAAGAAGGACGGCAGCGGAGAAGGCAGCGTAGGAGCCGGGGGACAGGTAAGAAACAGTAATTTTTTATGCAAAGAAGAACAGGACCCCTCCCGTCTGCACTTGGACGGAAGTTTAAATCAAGACAAGATTATACAACAGGTGATAGAGCTATACAACCAAGGCAAATATACACCAGCAACTTAGCATAATGTAGAAACAAAAACAAAAGTTATACATAGTCAATGTTAAGGTAAGTATGTGGATACAATCAATGAAAAATATATATTATTGCAAAAAACATCTTGTTTTCTTTGGAGTTTTTATATATCATTATATTATAAATCTATTAATATTAGGATAGTTCATGTTAAAGAGACTATCAATCCAGTTTTCTCTATATCATTTCTCTGTATCATGTATAAAAAAGCTATATTTGAAAGTTTTAAAAAAGTCCTATTCACAAACCTATTTTTAAAACTTTCAAATATAGCTTTTTTATACATGATACAGAGAAATGATATAGAGAAAACTGGATTGATAGTCTCTTTAACATGAACTATCCTAATATTAATAGATTTATAATATAATGATATATAAAAACTCCAAAGAAAACAAGATGTTTTTTGCAATAATATATATTTTTCATTGATTGTATCCACATACTTACCTTAACATTGACTATGTATAACTTTTGTTTTTGTTTCTACATTATGCTAAGTTGCTGGTGTATATTTGCTTTGGTTGTATAGCTCTATCACCTGTTGTATAATCTTGTCTTGATTTAAACTTCCGTCCAATTGCAGACGGGAGGGGTCCTGTTTTTAACTTTACCTTTTAGTATATATATATGATAAGCACATACTTGCAGACTAAGCCATGACTAAGGGGTCATATCCCCGAAACGCGTAGGTTTATTCGTCCTTCTGTCCCGTCTGCACAAGGACATATCCATCGACTGCTTTTCCAAGAACAATATATATATTTTTTTAACTTGGAGCATGTCTCCATAATAAAATTTGGAAATTTTTTTAAGAAAACGTATCATCCGGTGTGCTGAGACTACTTCAATTAGTAATTTTTTATGTTTTTATTCCCCCGGGTCTCTGATTATTATACTCTGGGGTCTGAAAAGACCCCAGAGTATAATAATTGTTTATGGGTGTCCACTATGGGCTATAATACTATGTGTAGGGGGCCACTATGGGACATAATATTATGTGTAGGGGCCACTATGGGACATAATACTGTGTGCAGGGGCCACTATGGGGGATAATACTGTGTGCAGGGGCCACTAATGGACATAATACTGTGTGCAGGGGCCACTATGGGGGATAATACTGTGTGCAGGGGCCACTATGGGGGATAATACTGTGTGCAGGGGCCACTAATGGACATAATACTGTGTGTAGGGGCCACTATGGGGGATAATACTGTGTGCAGGGGCCACTATGGGGGATAATACTGTGTGCAGGGGCCACTAATGGACATAATACTGTGTGCAGAGCTTTCTAAGGGACATAATAGAGTATGAAGGAGGGGGTCGGTCGAGGTCTTCGGCGTTGGTGTCGGTTGGGGGGCCCCATGTCAAAAGTTTGCCATAGGGCCCCGCCAATCCTAGTTACGCCACTGTATGCATGTGTATGTAAGAGTTGAGAGGAATAGCTGTAGAACAGGTACAAAGGTCGGTGCGGTGTGGTGGTGTCCTAGTAAAGTAAAAAATTACCTAGGGACCAGGAATCACCTTTAAATTGGCAGGTTAAAGGGATTATTTGGTTTGTCACTATTAGATCTGCGGGGGCCAACACCCGATAGTGAGTCTATGGGGCTGCGTTGCAGTACCTACACTCGTGAGTGAGCAATATGGTGATCGGAGAGGGTCCTTGGTGTTGGACCCCCGCAGATCTAATATTAATGGCCTACCCTAAGGATAGGCCATCTATTCTAGAAAACCAGGATAATCCCTTTAAGTGTATAGTGCCATTTATACCTATCATGCTGCTGGGAGTCAACACGGGCCAAAACCATTGTAAGATCGAGTTAATGGGGTCATGAGCAGTGGGAATGGGGAGGGGGTGTCCGTAACAATGGCCATACTCACAGTGAATCTTGAAGTCCTTATATTGCCTGTCTTCGATTGCGACGACGTACAAAGCAGCGCGGTCCGGAAACATGAGCCCTCCAGGTTTCTGTTGACGAATTGTGGGGAAATGGGTCTCGTAATCTATTCACCTGACAAAGACATCACAGTTTGAACTGCACATCTAAAATCCGGACAAGCACCCCCTGCACGCTGCTATCCTCCATCACACTGTCACACACGCTTTCATATCTGAGTGGATATATCAGCCAGAGGCGAAACGCAAAGATAAAAACGTCTCTGCGAATCAAAGCCATTGTCAGTCACGGAGAGGCTTATTGAAATGAAAGGTCTACCCGCTGACCCCCCTCCCTGGTCACATCTGAAGACGCCAGGTGAAGGACTTAAGAATAGCGAATAGCAGGATTGCAGGTGAATCGGATGGCGTTTGATACGGGAATATCCAAGGAACAAGATTTTTTTTTTTTTTCTGTGGCAGGAAAAGATTCTCTATATGGCGGCGCAACTTTTAAGCCACGAGAGAGGATTTCATCGCCATTGATTCCAAGTTCCAGCAAAAAAAGTTGGTAGAGTGGAAAGTTCTAGAATGATCTATTATGATTTCTGTATCAGTTCCTCGCGGTTTTCGAGATTTTTGACGTTCACTAGATTATTTCATTATTTAGGTCAACGGTCACGTAATGGACACATGATCGCCATCGTTAAAAAAAAAACAAAATCGGCTGTGGGGCGGCCATTTTTATAACAACAGTCACACGGGCGCATTAATTTCGCTGTCTGTGACCGATACGGACTGCCCAAATTTTTGTATGTTTTCACGGATTCGTCCATACCCTGGGGGATCGGTAAAAATGGGCACCCCTCGGGTCTAAAAAATGTACCCACGGGAAACTACATCTGGCCCTAGGCCTTATTCACACGACAGTGACGTTTTTAACAGATCTAACAGCTATTTTGATGCCTCTTTACAATCCCTTCCGCTCCGTTTTTCCGTTTTTGATGTCCGAGTGTCATCCATTTTTAATGGATGTAAAACCGTTTTACATGTGTTAAAAATGGACCCATCCATCTAAAACGGTCACGTAAATAGACACCTTGAAAGGAAGGCGTCCTCAAAATGGTCGCGTGACAGACGTGGCTAAAATGTCCGTCGCCAACACACCCTTATGTATATAGACTTCACTTTCGCCTGAACATCTGGAGACCTTTATAGGGCACTGTCTATATCATGAATTCTTCTTGAAAAAAACTGACCTGACTGACTTAAAGGGGTTGTACAGCGGGAGAAAAACATGACCGCTTTTTTTTTTTCCAGAAACAGCACCACACGTCTCCACAGGTTGTATGTGGTATTGCTATTCATGAATGGGTCAGAGTTGCAATACCAAACACCACCTGTGAACGTCTGTGTCACTGTCTTTGGAAGAAAGCGGCCATGTTCTTTTAATCTTGTACAACCCTTTAACAGTGACTTTAGTCTATGTGTGAACAGCACTTACCAGCCATTTATCCCGGGCAAAGATGACAGTGTTGAGCATGGATTCATAGAAGAGACAATATCCCATCCATTCAGTGATGATAATGTCCACTTTATCTACCGGTAACTCCACCTCTTCAACTTTACCCCTAAATATTGTAATGACTGAAATGTACAGAAAAACGCAATATGGCAGTAATAAAAAATGTCGCCAAGAAGAAGTATACATAGGAAATGTTGACCATGTTAAATTGCTGCAAGCCCAGGTACTAGTATGGAGACTCTGCAGGCTCTGGTACTAGTATAGAGGATCTGCAAGCCTTGGTACTAGTATGGGGGATCTGCAAACTCTGGTACAATTATGGGGGATATGCAAGCCCAGGTACTAGTATGGAGACTCTGCAGGCTCTGGTACTAGTATGGAGGATCTGCAGGCTCTGCTACTAGTATAGAGGATCTGCAAGCCTTGGTACTAGTATGGTGGATCTGCAAACTCTGGTACAATTATGGGGGATATGCAAGCCCAGGTACTAGTATGGAGACTCTGCAGGCTCTGGTACTAGTATAGAGGATCTGCAAGCCTTGGTACTAGTATGGTGGATCTGCAAGCCTTGGTACTAGTATGGGGGATCTGCAAACTCTGGTACTAGTATGGGGGATATGCAAGCCCAGGTACTAGTATGGAGACTCTGCAGGCTCTGGTACTAGTATGGAGGATCTGCAGGCTCTGCTACTAGTATAGAGGATCTGCAAGCCTTGGTACTAGTATGGGGGATCTTCAAACTCTGGTACAATTATGGGGGACCTGCAAGCCCAGGTACTAGTATGGGGGATCTGCATGCCCTAGTACTAGTATGGAGGATCTGCAGGCTATGGTACAATTATGGGGGATCTGCAAGCCCAGATACTAGTATGGAGGATCTTCAAGCTATGGTACAATTATGAGGGATCGACAAGCCCTGGTACTAGTTTGGAGGATCTTCAAGCTCTGGTACAATTATTGGGTTTCTGCAAGCTTTGGTCACTAGTATGGAGGATCTGCAAGCCTTGGTACTAGTATGGAGGATCTTCAAGCTCTGGTACAATTATGAGGGATCTGCAAGCCCTGGTATTAGTATGGGGGATCTGCAAGCCCTAGTACTAGATTGGAGGATCTTCAAGTTCTGGTACAATTATTGGGTTTCTGTAAGCTTTGGACACTAGTATGGAGGATCTGCAAGCCCTGGTACTAGTATAGAGAATCCTGAAGCTCTGATAGTAGAATGGAGGATCTGCAAACCTTGGTACTAGTATGGAGGATCTATAAGCTCTGGTATTAACACACAGGATCTGCAAGCCTTGGTACTAGCATGGAGGAATGCCAACCATGGTACTAGTATGGAGGATCTGCAAGCCCTGGTACTAGTATGGAAGATCTGCAAGCCCTGGTACTTGTATGGAGGATTTGCAAGCCTTGGTACTAGTATGGAGGATCTGCAAGTACAGATAGTAGAATGGAGGATCTGCAAGCCTTGGTACTAGTATGGAGGATCTGCAAGCTCTGGTATTAGCACACAGGATCTGCAAGCCTTGGCACTAGCATGGAGGAACGCCAACCATGGTAATAGTATGGAAGATCTGCAAGATCTGGTACTAGTATGGAGGATCTGCAAACCCTAGTACTAGTATAGATGATCTGCAGGCCCTGGAATTAGTATAGATGATCTACAAGTGTTGGCACTATTATAGAGGATCTGCTTAGTACTATTATGGTGGATGAATTCACATGTACAGTTTGGGGCCACTGTAAACAAGTGGGGTACCAGAGAAATAGCAGAATCATTTTTTTCTGGTGTCCCCATTGAACCCCAGTCTGACACTGCTGTGGTTGGTGCTACTAGAAACTCAATGGCAATAATGGACACTATGTATGTTTCACTTCCCCTGTGGTGGTGCTACAAGTAAAGTGAACACTTGTGGCCCCACTATAGCGTATGGGGTCCCAGCATTTGGACACCCTCTGTTGAGCTTATTGTTGAGGGACTCTTCTAACAAAAAAAAACTGATCAAATCAAACAACCCCTATAAAGGGGTTTCTCTTCCTAAAAGGTACCCCTTTCTAAAAACTTCCCTTGAAACGGCCATCTTGGAGACACATGAATCCTTCCTAAATTGTATACATAAACAACAATGCACACGATGCTGTCAGTAGACTCCGGTCCACTGATTCTGGAGCAGTTGGAATTTTTTCTCTAGCCCCTACCGTTCCTGAGCAATGGTTGCTGTTAGTTTCAGCATGATTATACCCTCTGTTGTCAGGTGGGCGGTGCTTGTCTCTCTGCTTCATCCTAGGACCGCCCACTTTATGGTAGAGCGCAAAACTGTGCTGAAACTAACTGAAATGATTACTCAAGAACGGTGAAAGCTAGAGAAAAAATTCCAATTGCGTCGGAATCAGTGAAGAGTCGCCTATTGATGGATTCAAAGACTTGGGATTGGCGGAGGTGGTGAAAATTCCCCTTTAAAAGAACGTTATGTGCATAGTAACAAAAAAAAAGCCATTAAAAACTTTTCAGCAACATGTTTATAATAAAAATCTAATTTCTAAGTCATTTTCTGCTCTACAAAGTGCTTTTAAAATTCACCTTTGCTCTAATATTCCTATTAAAGAGGCCATTCTGATTTATTAGGACAATACGTACTGGGGGATTTAACAAGTGTGAATTTGTACTTAAAAACCAGGTCACATAATGATCCAGTGTTCTTCCATTTTCCCGGCTGTAAAACCAGCATTGATTATCTCATAATTCATTCTGCAATATCTGCGAGATAAACTCCTGTCTTACTCCTTCTTATTAATATTATTTCATCAAAACACGGAGGGTGCAGGGCTTATGTCAGATCAACCGCTCACAATTACCGCTGCCTGCGCCACCAAGGGAGGAGGTGATATGACATGCCGACAGCGAAAACAGATCATTTCTATCAAGGGCAGATACAAGCAAACTGTTATGAAGGCTGGAAGATATGTGCACGGATATTAGGAGAGATGGATGGATAGATGTTAGACAGATAGATATTAGATTGATACATACATGGATATTAGCTAGATAAATAAAGACATACATGAGGTTATAGACAGATAGATAGATAGATAGATAGATAGATAGATAGGAGATAGATAGATAGATAGATAGATAGATAGATAGATAGATAGGAGATAGATAGATAGATAGATAGATAGGAGATAGATAGATAGATAGATAGATAGGAGATAGATAGATAGATAGATAGATAGGAGATAGATAGATAGATAGATAGATAGATAGGAGATAGATAGATAGATAGATAGATAGGAGATAGATAGATAGATAGATAGATAGATAGATAGATGTGCTATATACAGTCATGCAAAGAATTATATTTCTCTCATATCTACCTATCTATCATCTTTCCATTTATCTATTTAATATCAATCTTCCTCATATCTATCTATAGCTCTGTGATATCTATCTCCTATCTATCTATCTATCTATCTATCCATCTCCTATCTATCTATCTATCTATCTATCTATCTATCCATCTCCTATCTATCTATCTATCTATCTATCTATCTATCTCCTATCTATCTATCTATCTATCTATTTATCCATCCATCTCCTATCTATCTATCTATCTATCTATTTATTTATCCATCTCCTATCTATCTATCTATCTATCTATCTATCTATCTATTTATTTATCCATCTCCTATCTATCTATCTATCTATCTATCTATCTCCTATCTATCTATCTATCTATCTATCTATCTATCTATCTATCTATCTCCTATCTATCTATCTATCTATCTATCTATCTATCTATCTATCTCCAATCTATCTATCTATCTATCTATCTATCTATCTATCTATCTATCTCCTATCTATCTATCTATCTATCTTCTATCTATCTATCTATCTATCTAATAGCTATCTATCTATTGACAATCAATTAATCAATCTATTGTTTATCTATTTATGTTATATTTATATCTATCTTGTATCTATTTATCATATACATCTATTGACTATCTGTCATCTATTTATTTATCTTTTATCTATTTATTTATCTTTTATCTATTTATTTATCTCATATCTATCTACATAATGTATCTCTCTATTTTATATCTATCTATCTATCTATCTATCGAGAATCTATCAATCATATCTATCTATCTATCTCCTATCTATCTATCTATCTATCTATCTATCTATCTATCTATCTATCTCCTATCTATCTACAGTATCTATCTATCTATCTATCTATCTATCTATCTATCTATCTATCTATCTATCTATCTATCTATCCATCCATCCATGCATATCTCTCATACACACAATATACTTTGTCAGCTTTAGCGGCACAGTGTAGATAATATAATGTTCCTGTTCCCGGTCTCCTACTGGAGCTCCTGTTATTTCTGTAATAACCCATTCATGTTTTGTTTCCCGTATTGACAGGATGGTGGGAGTTATCAGCTCCGCACATTGTCTAGAAGCCTCCACAGTTCCCGCCACGCTGAGACTTTCAATGATCACTTCTATTTTGCAGAAATAAATGAATGTCTGAAGAAATGAAGGAGGATTTTAACAAACTCAGACTGTGGAATATTATATTAAGGCTTCGCACAAGGAGAGGCTCTTGTTCCTCACCTAATAATCTCTCATTTTATGTGCCTGGGATCACTAAATCTTTCAACAGGCATTGGGTCCATAGCCGATAGCTATTACTCCCTATCTCACCATACACATGCACACTCGGTAATACTGTAATAGGCCATTGCCCCACCTCTCCTCTAATGATACTTCCTTTGTCCCTGCTGGTCTCTACTTCATGGTCCCCCTCAATACACAGTAATCCAGCTCAGCCAATCACTGCTTGGGGTGTGTCTCCACTGTGGCCAGTGATTGGCTGAGCGGTAATTTCCTGTGTGTCAAGAGGGGTCAGGAAGTAGAGATCAGCAAGGATCCTAGGAGTGACCAGGATCAGTGGAGGAATCCTTCCAGTGGGGCACCGAGGGGGACAGACAGATATGATAGACAGATATGAAATAGATAGATAGATAGATAGATAGGAGATAGATAGAGAGATAGAGAGATAGATAGATAGGAGATAGATAAATAGATAGATAGATAGGAGATAGATAGATAGAGAGAGAGAGATAGTTAGATAGATAGATAGATAGATAGATAGATAGATAGGAGATAGATAAATAGAGAGATAGAGATAGATAGATAGATAGATAGATAGATAGATAGATAGGAGATAGATAGATAGAGAGATAGAGATAGATAGATAGATAGATAGATAGATA
Source organism: Leptodactylus fuscus (assembly GCF_031893055.1). NCBI lineage: Eukaryota > Metazoa > Chordata > Amphibia > Anura > Leptodactylidae > Leptodactylus > Leptodactylus fuscus. The sequence goes on along the minus strand of NC_134269.1, from coordinate 205,884,192 downwards.
GATAGATAGATAGATAGATAGGAGATAGATAAATAGAGAGATAGAGATAGATAGATAGATAGATAGATAGATAGATAGATAGATAGAGAGATAGAGATAGATAGATAGATAGATAGATAGATAGATAGATAGATATCTAGATAAATGGATGGATGGATAGATAGGATATAAATAGATAGATAGACAGATAGATAGATAGGAGATAGATAGATAGATAGATAGAGAGATAGATATGAGATAGATAGATAGATAGATAGATAGATAGATAGATAGATAGATAGGGGATAGATAGATAGATAGATAATGAGATATATAGATAGGAGATAGATATGAGATAGATAGATAGATAGATAGATAGATAGGAGATAGATAGATAGAGATAGATAGATATGAGATATATAGATAGATAGGAGATAGATAGATAGATATCAGATAGATACATATATGCATACATAGAACAGAGCAGAGATAGTTCTCCTTCATGACATGCCGCAGACATTGTTCTATATAGAAACAGAATGGCCCCTTTAAGAGGCGGCAGTGCGCCATGATAGGTAGCAGGTCGCCTCTATGGCAGGAGGCTTCTGCAGCGCTATAGGTGGATATTCCGCTATACCGTGGGTATCTTCATTCAATAACACCACAAGGGCATTGCGTCTGTTGATAGATGAGATATGATAGCTCGGGGAACGAGCGCTGGAAAGCGCATTTGTGTGAACAGCCCCGGCCATCACTTTGATGGATAGCTATTTGTAAGGAACGAAATGAAAAAAAAAACACCCCAACGTGGAAAATCCCCATATTCAATTTTCATCTGCTGATGACTATGTAACAAGTATGTAGCGGCCGCTTATAATCTGCTCCGTCCTTCTAGATAGAACTGTCATGGCAGGAAAAGTAATTTCATACGATGACAGGAAGACAACACCAAAGGGAAGGAGCTGATCATGTCGCCAAATAAATTCTAAAGTAACATCATGTATATTAATCGGGAAAGTACTGAGCTGCAATACCAGACAGAACCTGTGAACAGGAGGGGCGCTGTTACTGGAAATAAGCAGCCATGGTCATATAACCCTGTCATTTTTATCAATAGATTTCATTGTATTATGGATATTTCGTTCAAGGTTGTTCTAGAACGGAGACATAAGAACATTCTCAGATGCCTTACTGTTGTCCAGGTGGTTGGCCTTGATAATCTTTTCAGAATAGTCGGAAACGCTGGAACATTCGATCTGAACAAAAACAGAGCAAACATAAAGGGGGGGTCAGAAATCCTCCACCGCATGAAGAACAAACAATCTCAGATAGCAAAGTTATTTCTCAAGTGGTTGGTGAAGATTGATCAGCAATTCCAGCTTAGAAGGAAAAAAGCTCCAGCCTTGTGCTCGGCTCATAAAACTTAGACGCCACGTTGCGAAACGCAGCAAAAAAACGGTGCGGAAAGAAACGTGCCAGGACGGTCTTTCATTGCGGACACAGAAAGCGCTAGCGTTTCCGAAGATATCATGGACATGTTACGATCTTCAAAACACTGCCAAAACGCTACAGTTTCGCAACGTGGGGCATCAGCCTTAAAGGGGTTGTGTAGCAGGAGAAAATTGTCAGGCTACATTCACATCTCCGTCGCAGTGTCTGCCTGAAAATCGGCAGTGGAAAAAGTCCGGCACGTAGGACACCCAATTACAATCTTTAGGGCTAGTTCACACGTGGGCAAAGGGGAGGTTTTTGACAGCGGAATTCGCTTCAAAAACCTCTCCTTTAACATGGTGGTCTATGTAGACCACTAGCTTTTTTTTTCCTCCTAGCGTTTTCCGCCTGAAGAAGCGACATGACCTTTCTTCAGGCGGAAAACGCCTGAAGAATTGCATAGAAGTGAATGGGAGGCGAAAACCGCGCGGTAAAAAAACGCGCGGTTTTTTGCACACAAAACCGCGCGTTTTTGTACAAAAAACCGCGCGGTTTTCGCCTGCAGTTTCTATAGCACATATAGGAAAAAAAAACCCTAGCGAAAACCGCTAGCGAAAACCGCGTCAAAAACCTCGTCAAAAACCGCGCGGAATGCAAAAAACAGCGTCAAAAAAACTCCTCGAGGTTTTTTACCTCGCACAAATAAGCTAGGCGGTTTTCACGTGTGAACTGACCCTTAGGGTATTTTGGTCAGGATTTTGAGACGGAATCCGCCTCAAAATCCTGACCGAAAAAAATGGGAGTCGGTCAGTTCTTCTTTCCGGGAGTGGTTTGTTCCGGCTCCCAGAAAAAAGAAGCGACGTGCTCATTCTTCAGGCGGATTCGCTTCGCAACATCGGCATGAAGACACTCCCTCCTCCCGACGCATTTGGGCCTAATCCGGAGCGGAGTGCACGACTGGATAACGGTGTACTGCATCCAGTTGCGGCTACCCATTTTTTAGTCCGGAATCGGCCTCTGCCTCAAATTCCGGAGCAAAATTGAACTCGCCTTAAACCCCAGGGTATAGTAAGTGGGGGCCTAGGGGAGGTGAAAATAATAAAAAACCATCCATACTCCCCTTCCCTCGCCTCCTCACATTTCCAGGTCTCTCTTTCAGTCTTGTCCATGATGTCATTCAATGGGATCACTGCTGAGACCCAATCACAGAATTTTATGAGACCATGTGACCACTGGGGTCCAATCACAGACCTCAGCAGTGACCCCCATACATGATGTCACCAGGAGAACAGCAGAGGCCACAAGAAGGTCCAACAAAGCAAGAACAAATGTTTTCCACCTCCCCCGGGGCCACCACCTATTATACTCTGGGGTTTGAAGAAACGTAGCTTGGAGAATAATTCTGAGAATTGTAGTGCGGTCGTCGGCCATTAGTCTCTGTGCTGTCGGGGTAGGAAGGAACAGTATGTGTTATATAGAGTAACAAGCCTGCAAACTGGCAGCAGCATGGCTCCCGTAATAAGGAAGGAAATGCACAGTGAGAACAGGGGCCAGCTCAATGCTGCAATGGATTGAATGTCCCCGAGGAGCAGTAACTCGCTGGATAATGGCCACATTACATCTGCAGCTTTTATTCCTCCACTGATTGTCAGAATACGAAGAGCCAGGAAATCCGATATGCGGCATTGATGTATACGCCGTACATGAGGAAGGTAATGGGAACAAGTCAGGAGCTGGGTTTTCCAAACTAACACATATCCCCTATACACTGTCTACCGATAAGGATTTGGACACCCATGCAAATGAAGATATCTGTGCTCGTGATGTACGTCACGCCTTCCGCCGTTAAATAGGAAACAGCATTGGCATTAGTCGTGGGCAAGATGCCACGAAGTGCAGAGTTGTCCGATTTTGAGAAAGGGGTAATGGTGGGGTACCACAGAAATGGTGGATCCGGGACATAGCAAGTGAACTGAATTACCCAAAATCAACAGTGGCCTATGTGATTACAAAGTGGAAGGTGAATGGTGATTGTCAGAATGTGACCCCCGAAACTGGGAGATAGAGAGCGAAGAGTGCTGGCCGGAGAAACCGCCCCCAACCGATGGCTCCAATACACCAGGAGTGTCACCAGGCATCCGGGAGTGTTGTGTCCATCAATCCCATCCGTAAGGAAGCATCTGCTGGGCTCCACCAACTACTGAATACAATTTTCTATTACAGGTGTCCAAATACTTATTGGTAGACAGTGTATAAGTGACTGATCAATGGGGGTTAGACTGGTGGGACCCCCAATGACCCCAAGAACGGGCAACTGTGTGACTATAATGTTGGGGCACATCCATGGCCACCACTTCATTTGCAGAACAGTCCTGTCGGTCCCATAGAAGTGAATGAAGCTATGGCCACATGTGTGCACCGCCACTCCATTCACACTGGAGGGTGGAGCCAATGTTCAGATTTTAAAATCCGATTTCCGATCACTTTCCAGCCAATCCCAATCACGATCGTGCAATTTGCTCAATCGCCAAAAGAAGGGCGTCCCAAAGTTTTGGGTTCTCCCTTTTAGACTATGGCGTGAACTGTGATAAGATTTACTCACTCCGTACACTTTCTTCGCTCCGGCCTTTGCTGCGAACATGGAAAGAATTCCAGTCCCGCTGCCGACGTCCAAGACGATTTTATCCTTAAAGACGTGCTTGTTGTGATACATGGAGTTTCTGTAAGTCAATGTGCGGACTTCATCTTTCAGCATTTCCTATAAAAACCAAAAAAAAAAGTTCAAAAAGTTAGGTTAGGTCTGGCCATTTTTGGCTGCACGGTTGTAGTCTTGGTTGCAGTCATGGCACATGAATCTGGGGGCAGAGATGGAGGGGACATGAATCTGGGGGCAGAGATGGGGGACATGAATCTGGGGGCAGAGATGGAGAGGACATGAAACTGGGGGCAGAGATGGGGGACATGAATCTGGGGGCAGAGATGGAGGGACATGAATCTGGGGGCAGAGATGGAGGGGACATGAATCTGGGGGCAGAGATGGGGGACATGAATCTGGGGGCAGAGATGGGGGACATGAATCTGGGGAGAGATGGGGGGACATGATTCTGGGGGCAGAGATGGAGGGGACATGAATCTGGGGGCAGAGATGGGGGACATGAATCTGGGGGCAGAGATGGGGGACATGAATCTGGGGAGAGATGGGGGGACATGATTCTGGGGGCAGAGATGGAGGGGACATGAATCTGGGGGCAGAGATGGGGGACATGAATCTGGGGGCAGAGATGGGGGACATGAATCTGGGGAGAGATGGGGGGACATGATTCTGGGGGCAGAGATGGAGGGGACATGAATCTGGGGGCAGAGATGTGGGGACATGAATCTGGGGGCAGAGATGGGGGGGACAAGAAACTGGGGGCAGAGATGGAGGGGGGACATGAATCTGGGGGCAGAGATGGAGGGACATGAATCTGGGGGCACAGATGGAGGGGGGACATGAAACTGGGGGCAGAGCAAGGGTGTATATGAAACTAGGGGAGAGATGGAGGGGGGACATATAATTTACGGGTGACTGTAGGAGGATTATACTGTGTGCGGGCACATGGAAAATGAATGAGAATGGGCGGAATCAACATAAAAGTGGGCAGAGCCAGATTTGCCGCGGCACGCTGTACATTTTGTCCCTCTTTCTACTTGTCAAAAGTTGGGAGGTATGCATTTACCACAAATGTTACACCTGTAGTCTGGATACAAGATGAGATACGGCAGGACATGGAGATATATACAGGCTCTGTATGGTGTCCTGAAGTACATTTACCACAGACGTTACAGCTAGCCCCGTAGTCTGGATACAATAACAGAACATTTAATGACGCCATGACATCAAATTTCCATAAGGTCAAAACAACCATCTTTCTTCTCTCAGTCTAATGATGTGCCTTCTCTCAAAGTCTGTCAACTGGGCAAATGCATTGATTGCATCATAGAGTCATGGCTAGAAGTACACTACCCAAAAGTAGCCTCTTTTTATAGAGCAGTAGGGGAAGCACCTTAAGTCTTTTAGTGATATGATCCTGTGTCTGATCAGACCGTACCTGTAATCTTTCACATACCATACATGCCAAGTTTTGCAGCAATCTCTCATTTATATCTGAGTGCGGTATTTCTTTTTCGTCAATGAGCGTATACATTTATCATACATTGAATAGAGCTGACACAGCATTATGTAAAACACCAATACCATAATTCCCGTGCACTTAGAATAATTACACCCTGAGAGGTTGCGATGTGCGGTGCCAACTTTTTCGCCTGCGTTTCACTTCCCTTCCCAAAGCTTTGGCCTTCGCCTAAAAGAATAATTGCGATTTGCACAGACGCGTCCTTAGAGGATTGCCTTTTAAAGCAAATTGATTTTTCCATATAAAATAAAGACTTAATAAAATGGTTATTTAAGCAAAATCCGAAGAAACAAAAAAGATTGAAAAAGATTGCAGTACAATACGTGGGACGATGAGAACATTCCATGGATGAGAAATACTGCCGCAGAGAGTCATGAATAACCCGGTCTGGGCATAAATAACTAGACCGACATTGTCTATATTGGTCTGGCACGTTGGGGTGTATTGGCACATGGATCCCATTTACAATGAGATGCTTTATCTCTTCGATTGGGCAAATAGAGGGGGCATGGCCGAAATACTTCCTCACCCACGCTCTGTCCTGTATAAATTCGCCATATAGAAGAATATGATATCCTTAAATAAATATCCCATAGCACAATGCCAATGGTGGAAATGAGACGAAACCAATCTCTGGCTGGGAGGCAGCTTGCTGCCTCAGAAACCTTCTGCACATTGTTCCTTCCGAAAGCTATGGGGATGGTAGGACCATGGTTTACTCTGTAGATTTCTGTAAGACTCCTTGGAATTTATAAAAAGCCTCTTAAGAAATTGTGATAAAGTATTGGCTCGTTGGCCTGATGGGCACTGCATGGGGGATATTCTGCCATTATGTTGGCAAAATATCTGAGAAGAGATGAGTGAGCCAGTTCGTAACCGATTCATTACGAATTTTCCCCAAAATTTTGGGTTACATCAAATTAGAAACTTTTGAGGTTTGACACCTATGAATCATTGTTATAGTCTGAAGAGATAATAAGCAGAGAACATGGGAGGTCTGAATACATAATAAGTAGGGTTGAGCCGATCTTGAGATTTCAAGATCGATTTTAAAATCCAATTTCCGATCATTTTCCAGCCGATCTTGATCCTGATCACAATCGTGAAATTTCGTGATCTTTTCCGGTCCCAATCCTCAATCCTATTCAATGCTTCTCTATGGGAAAAGTCACTTTTAGGGTTGAGCCGATCTTGAGATAACCTCCGATCTTGATCCTGCTGGAAAAGATCGGGTCGGAATTCCGATCGTGATCGTGAAATTTACTCGATCGCCCATCGGAATCCGATCTTTTCCAATCCCGATTGCTCAACCCTAATATAAACACTGATACTTAACTTCCATCACCTCTCCTGGGGTCTCACGCGATCTTCTTCAGTTGTGTTTTGGCCTCTTCTCTAGTCCTGTCTGATGGGACAGCTGAGGCCTGAGATTGGCCTTCAGTAAGGGCATGGGGCATGAAAGTCTGAGCCTTCAGAGTATAATAATGGCACCTCCGCTTCAGACTGAAGCAAAACCAGCGGATGGACTTCTCAAATGTTCTCGGAATGAATCTCAAGTGGTTCGCCCATTTCAATGGTAATTCCTAAGCCTGATTAAGGGTGCATTCACACTGAGTAAACGCTAGCTTATTCTGAACGTAAAACACGTTCAGAATAAGCGGCGTCTAAAGCAGCTCCATTCATTTCTATGGGAGCGGGGATACGAGCGCTCCCCATAGAAATGAATGGGCTGCTTCTTTCACTCCGTGCAGTCCCATTGAAGTGAATGGGGAGTGCCGGCGTGTACGCTCCGGCATGAGCAGAGCTTGCCGTATACGCCGGCACTCCCCATTCACTTCAATGGGACTGCACGGAGTGAAAGAAGCAGCCCATTCATTTCTATGGGGAGCGCTCGTATCCCCGCTCCCATAGAAATGAATGGAGCTGCTTTAGACGCCGCTTATTCTGAACGTGTTTTACGTTCAGAATAAGCTAGCGTTTACTCAGTGTGAATGCACCCTAAAGGTGCAATCAACTATCAAACAAGTAATTTCTTGCTTGGTGGCTGATCGCTGCCCTGTTACACAGGTAGTCATCGTGAACGGGAACGCTTCTCACCACTGGTCTGTGTTAAAGGTTTTTATGAAAAAGTCTAATTCAGACTTTGCTTAAAATAGTCCTACAACAATAAGACCCTTCCAACCAAGAAATGCAAGACCTATGGTAGCTGAAACCTACAGTGGCACTTAAGTGGTGGAGACCAGACCCATTGAGATGGTTTTGTAACTTTTTCCAGCCTGATGAGCATCAACAACTCTTCTTCGGAGGTCCTCAGAAATCTCCTTTGTTTGTGCCATGATACACAAACATGTCTTTTAAAGTCAGACTTTGATAGATTCCTATTCTCTAATTCACGCGAACATTGTACAAAATGTACAATTTTCAATGCAATGTGAATATTTCACGTCCATTTTGCCCCCAAGGGGCACCGGTTTTCACCCCTTTCAGTGTCTGTATCCACCTTATTGTCATTGAATACACCTGACTGTAATTTAGTTTAATTCAATTATTATATGGTATTGAATAATTTCTGTGAGATACAAGTTATATCATTGACTCTGCTGGGGATTAGGAGAATGAAAGGACTTTTACATAGTGTGGATTTTTTGTTATACAGATATGGTGCAGGCCTACTCTTGTTCTGACTACAAAGGGTTCATAGTCTGGTTCGTTATATGGGAGGGGTCCAATTGTGGAGTGCAGTAGGGTAGGTGTGCTTTATGGCAACTGCAATGAATGGGAGTTAATAGTAAAAGATGTCCATAGACCATGTCCATAGACTTCTACAGTGTCCAGGAAGTGAGGTAATGTCAGACAGGAAGGGGAGGGACAGCATAGTTTCTTTGCTTTATGGCAGCTGCAATAAATAAGAGTTGATGGTGGGAAAAAAGTGTTCATAGACTTCTACAGTCTCCAAGAAATGAGGTAATGTCCTACAGGAAGGGGAGGAGCAGCACAGCGTGTGTGCTTTATGGCAGCTGCAGTGAATGAGAGTTATTAGTCAGAAAAGTGTCCATAGACTTCTACAGTCTCCAGGAAATGAGGTAATATCCTACAGGAAGGGGAGGGGCAGCACAGTGTGTGTGCTTTATGGCAGCTGCAGTGAATGAGAGTTATTAGTCAGAAACATGTCCATAGACTTCTACAGTCTCCAGGAAATGAGGTAATATCCTACAGGAAGGGGAGGCGCAGCACAGTGTGTGTGCTTTATGGCAGCTGCAATGATTACGAGCTAACAGTTAAAAAAAAAAAGTTTCCATAGACTTAGAGAGTCTTCTTCGAGGAATAACAGAGGAACATCACAAAGTTCTAATTTTATAGTAAGTTGTGTTTTATAAGAAATACTTATTAAAATTGACTATTTAGGAGAGCTGACAGGTTCTCTTTAAAGGGGTTATCCCATAAACCCCACTACTGTCCTGATACTAAATTAAGGGGTTACCTAATGGGGTCCTTCTTCTATGACCCAGGACAGACAGCTGCCAAGAAGCCGCAGAATGGCCATCACATAATACTACATTTGTCTGGATGACCAGGACTTCACCCAATAGCTTGCGGGGTCCAAATTGATCAGCTGACCACCATGGCCACTCCCATCATAAGGCGTTTTTTTGTGATGGGACAACCCTTTAAAGGACCACACACTCTGGTTGTAGGGGATAAATAAAACGAATAAAAGGATTAAAAAAAGATATTACAAGTGTTCGGTGTCCATTGAGAATTCTATTTACTGACTTTCCATCTGAAATCGTGTTTTCCTGCTTAGTTTATCTCCTCCGGCCAGTCCTTGCTTACTTTTAGGTTTATTTTTTGCTTTTATGGATAATCTCTATTTTTACAGTTCTTTGCGGGAGGATGAGAGACATCTGCTTAGAATAATCTATTCATTTCACAGATATTATCAGGAACAACTTTTTTTTTGCTGCTTCCAAAATGTACATATGCTGAGAAAGGAGAAAACAGAGGAACAAAAGCAAAGCCTTATTTACCATGTCTTGCAGATTGGTTATAGTTCACATTGCATTTGCTCATGGTTTGCAGCATCAGAAAATACTTGTTTTATAGGTTTGAATTGTTTAGGGTTAGGTGGCTTTCTTTTCTGGAATAGCGCCACCCCTGTTCATGGACTGTGACTACTATTGCAGCTCAGCTGCTTTGAAACTGAAATGAGCTGCAATACTACAAAGAACCTGCAGACAGGTGTGGAAGAAAATAGCTATGTTTTTCAAAGTACAATTCATTTAAAGGGCATGTCTGGTCTATGCTATTGAGCTCCAATTCCTCTTCTCAGGCAGTGACATCATGTACATTGGTCACATGGCCATGCATCAGCTCAGTCCCAAGCAATACCAAGCACAGCCACTATACAATGTATGGCGCTGTGCTTGAAGTAGTAAAGAGGGCGCCGCAATCGATATCACAATCCCTTTAAGTCTACAGACACATTACTGATCTGGCCAGAACCACAGCTTGAAGAAGGGACCATAATGCAAAATCTTTAATGGGGGCCATCAGATGTCATTAGGGATGAGTCCACCCGTACCCTAACTCTGATGTGGCCGAGGATCCTGATATCTCATATGACAAGTTCAATACAATATCATAACAGAGTAGCAAATTCAAGCAAGGCTGCAACTCACAGCACAACCACTGGGTGGCCACACCTAGAAACATATAGTAATCCTGTGACAGAATATCACACAATTATGTTGTTTTGAAAAGCTGGTCATCCTGTGACACCTACATTTGGACTTCTGCAGCTAATAGGAAAGGTAAGGAAGGATACCTCTATACAATACTGATGTTATCTTACATGGCATAGGAGCCTCTGGGCCCCCTCAGGCATAGGGGTCCTGACTTGATGCAATGGTCATCTATATCTGCCTCTCAGCTCTGTTTCTTTCTATTTTATTGGTCTAGATCGGCAATATGGGTGTTCCGAATATTCACACCGTTTTCCCCCAAAATCTTAGGATTCAGACGTTTGGAAAACTCATATTGCACTGGTTTGCTCATCTTCAGTCTAAATCCAGTGGTCGGTAACCTGTGGCTCAGTAACTACAACTCCTATCATACTCTGAAAGAACTTTTTACCCCATGATAACAAACATTGGGCTACACTTCTGGATGTACATATGTGATACGGCAATAAATGGAGTCTATATGGAGTTCTCTCTGACCCATTTGGACAATCTTATGCTCTTACCTCATGTATTCCAAAATGAGCATAGGAATCGAAGTAGTAATCTCTTGAGGTCATCTCCTCTGGGTTTAGCAGTTTGGCCATTTTACCTCTTCCAGGGCAGCTGGGTTGTATAGGGGTGTGTATCACATGTTGTACGGGCTGTACAGGCTTCGGATGCACCACAGGCTGAACAGGTTGGGAAGGTCCACCACAAACCTACGAGAAGGAAACAATGACATCTGTAACCATCGCTATATAATCTTACAGGTTGCATCAAAGTGGTCATGCTCATGGTTGACCATCGCTCTCATGACTGGTGGGAGTTCCAGTTAATGGTCATTTTGATATATATTTGACAAATTTCAAGAGTGGGTCTTCTTAGAAGATGGACTTCTCCTTAGAGGTACCCACGTACAGTCTTTGATAGGTTTTATATGGAACAATGGTATATCCAAGTAAGGACCCTCTTTAGAACCTTCACTTTATTGGTTCCTCTGGGAGAAAGAGCCTTTGAAATTTTTGACAGTCGCCCTGTTCTTTACAGGTTCTCTCGCTCAAAGTCAGCCAATCCACCCTACGTGACACACGTGATTCTCCCTGACTGTCTTTCATGAGTCTCTTCTCACCCTTTCCTTCTCACTCTCCTTCAATTTCCACCAGGTCCCCACCTTGACGCCTAGTAGGTTCGCAGGAGGTTATAGGTAGCCTATCTCGCCAAGCCACTACTCTATTACCCTAGTAATCTGTACACTCTTGAGGAGCCACATCTGGCCTCTCCATGGTCCTGTTCTCGTCCTGTGGCATAAACACTATATGGTCAACAGGGGTGCCATAGAACAAAACAGAACCACTAAGTGGCTTCAACCATACGCACCCAAAATGTCTGGGAGGTTTCTACAAAAAGGGGTGATCTCCTATTGTCCCATAAGCGTGCATCTACCAGGCTTTTGGCCATATTGGATGTGGCATGTGCCTCTATGAGTGGGCTTTAGGATACCTTATAGGTCCCATGCTGACAGCTCGACATGAGTAGCAGATTGATCACAGGCTACACCAAATCTGTACATCACATGATGTACTGGGGAGGAACCCGAGGCAACTGCACTGCTTGCCCCATGGTTAAAGCAGTTCTGGCCCCAGCGGTAAGATTCCCATTGATCAGACACTTATTCTGTAGGGCAACCCAATTACAGGGAAAAAAAATCTAATCCCCCCCCCCAAAAAAAAAAAGAATTTTCAGAATTGTTGACCTTATTTTACTTTGCATTGGCGTTCAGAGGGGCCAGAGGAGGAGGGTCAGATAGTCAAGTATTAATCATATTAGTTAATTGTTAATTAAGTTTTTAAATATTTTTTACATATTAATTAATTAATAAATCTGGCTGTTCTATGTATTTACCAAAATCATAATGAGAAAGAAATACAGTAATGCCTTCTTGTTGATGGTTTCCATGTCACAATAAGAAACCATTAAATTAAAAATACAATAATAACACATTAGTATTTAGTTCTCAATTGCCGACCCCCTTGAACTGCATTGCTTTTCACTTAAAGCAATGAGATCTATCGACAGTATCAAGCCTGCTTGTTGACGGTTTCCATTTAACAACAATAAAAAGCAAAAAATAAACTTTAAATTTACAGTAAATTTTACTTACACCCTCCCGGACTATTAAAATATTTTCAGCAGCCTGTTCCTTGCTATATTTTTTTTCTGTTTTAACGCAGTATTGAAGTCTGTCAACAGCATCAAACCTGATTGTTGACAATTTCCATACAACAAAAGTAAAAAAATAAAGTTTTAAGAAGATTATAAATTTACTAACAGCATTAGATTACATTTACCAAAATGTACCCAATTCTCAATAGCCATTCCCCCCTAATTACATTGCTTTCCCCTTTAAGGCTAAGTTCACACGTAGAGTGTGAGAGTGACGCGGGGAGCCGCGTCTCTCTTGGGTCAAAACCCGCCTGCCACGACGGTCGCGGACGCGGTTGTGGCTTGCCCCTCCAGAGCAGGCTCAAATGAATGGGCCGACTCAGGAGGTTGCTGTCGCCAGGCAGACACCGCGGCTCGAATCTGCCTGAAGAAAGGGCAGCCCGCCACTTTTTTCCGTGAGTGGCAACATGCTGCTCACGGAAAAATGTAGCCTGGCGGTCTACATAGACCACCATTGTGAGGGGGCGGATTATGACGTGGGCTACGCGCCATAATCTGCCCCCTCTGTGCACGTGTGAACGGGCCCTTAAGCATCAATGAGATCTGTCAACCGCATCACACCTGCCTGCTGACGGTTTCTATGTAACACCAACGTAAAATAATCAAAAACATAAAAATTAAATTTACATGAAATTTTACTAACGTCCTCACTGACCATTAAAATATCAATTCCTGTTCCCAATTGTCAAAGACCATATCGCTTCTCCTTAAATCTGTCAACAGCATCAGACTTGCTTGTTGACGGTTTTCATGTGACAACAATAAAAAAAATAAGTAAGAAACAAGTATAAGATTTTTGTAAAACATCATCAAATCTTTACCATTGTACCCAATTCTCGTTAGCCCATCCCCCCTTCGCTACATGGCTCCTCCTCTAAATCAATAATGAGATCCGTCAGCAGAACCAAAACGGTTGATGCCACAACAATAAAAAAATTTGCACTAAATTTTACAATTAAACTATTTGGTAATTTTTCCAATTTTCTTCGCTACGTTGCTTCTCCTTTAAGGGGGAAGTTTTCCATTTCCACTCAATGAACTCGTATTCAACGAGGAAAATAATTACAATGACAAGTTGACATGAGAAAGAGAGAAGATCAAAGAGAATAAAGACAAAACAGCCTAAAAGAGAGGACTAAAAATAGCCTCTGCGAGGGGAATTGTAGAATAGCGTTTGGGCAGCGTAGAGAAAAATCTCTCGAAAATCTGCCTTCAAATTCTGCAGCCACCGGAGCGAAGGAAAGGAAGGAGCGCCAAACTCCGAGGAGAACTTGTCAGGAGCCAAGGAGGTTAATTCATTAAACTGTAAGGAAGGGGAATGTTCCAGGTGTCTGTGCTGCAACGTATATAAACTCGCAACGCTTTCCAGCCTTCTAAATATAGCCACGTCCATCCTGATGCATTTTCGCAGCTGCCTTCAAATGTTTCTCAGAAAAAGCAATACACCATCCTGAGAGAAGCAATTATACGCCTGATGTCAAAGGGACGGGACCCATAAATCATCCGGGTGTCTAGGACTGAAGATCCATGTGTTTGTCTATAAGTATTGACCCCTTAGCTATTAAAAAATATTGGCTAAATTGGATAGATATATTCATTCCTGACATGATTTTTCTCCAGGACGGTGCTGGTGGCTATACGCCATTGTAGGCATGGCAGCAAAAATGGAACATTCCTGCCCCCCCCCACCCCAGCAACAGGAATTTGAGCCCTTCCTTTTGACTGTGGAGGTGACTAATCTTAGACACTAGCATAGTTAGGCAAAGTAGGTGGATACTGGTGGAGAAGTCCCGTACTTGTGTAGCCTCCTTCTATAGATTGCAGTTATTTCTGAGTTGGTGGGTGAAAACCAGCTGCCATAAACTGATCCCAGTATGTAAAGAAGAATCTGCTCCATATATGTCTCTCTCACTCAAGAACAGCTTCAGGATAATGCAGGGCATACACAGAGAAGTACTGGCATGTAGTGATGTAAATAAAGCACTTAGACTATGATAGAAACTTCCTATTTAGCTGCAACGCCTTTGTCTCTCAGCTGCTACTCAACCCCATCCACTTTCTCTAAAATCTTTAGGAAATCTGAATCTGACAAACATGACCTGCAGTACAACTAGAGAGGGACGTAGCAGAGATTTCAGAGTGAAAGTCAGTTCAGCTGGGAAGAGCGAGGCAGCCTGACAAGAGGTTACATAAGCATTTTTCTCTGATAACATGTACATTTGATTTATGAAAAGTATGTTGAAACATTTGTGAACATTTAAAGATGCTGAACTGACTTTCACTCTGACATCTCTGTTATATTCCTCTGCAGCTAAATAGGAAGTTTCTATCATAGTCTAAGTACTTTATTTAAATCACTACATGCCAGTACTTCTCCATTTATTTTTGTGCTACGATATCGAATACAGTTGCATATTTTGGGATGTATAGTTGGCGCACACACTGAAGCTTTCACTATTGTGGAGACTACACATGAACCAACAGCCTGATGTGAGCATCACTATAAGGGTATGTAGAAATAGCGGTATTTGAAGCTGATTTTGAGGCAGATTTTAGAGAGAATCTGAAAACAATGAGAGGCAGTGATGGGTACTTATCTGTTTCAGGTTACTAGGTGGTGGACATTGGATTGGTGCCAATGCAACTGCCTGTAGGGGCCATAGCTGCAATACCAGACCTAACCACAACTGCATGTATGGCGCTGTACCTGTGAGCAGGATGGAGATGTGGAAGTCAGACCCCAGAATTTGATGGCCTGTCCTAAGGATAAGTGTTATTGTTACATCCCTAAATTTGCAGAGTCTACGCTTTATTTTCTTGCTCCGCTTGGCAGATTGTGCAATGTAATTAGTCGGAGCCGTTATATCTAATTAAGAGTAATTTGACATTAGATGGAAGATAAACTAGCTCATTATACCGCCACCTGATACCGCAGCCAGGATCCGAGCGCCAGTAATAAGGTGAGATGTATTTCCCGGAGATCCGCGGCCAATGAGAGCGCTCCTTGTAGGAGTGATTTATTTCATAGAAGACCAAATTCAGACAAATGATCAATTCCAAGGCAAATAATAAGACATTAGCTGAAGACTAGGTGAAAGTTCAGACGCGCTCTATTCCCTATGGTTTGCACAATAGTGATAAATCAATTTCTGACTGAGCTCTGAAATAGAAAAAAGTAATGCCATTTATAGGAAGAAATGAATAAGGGAAAAGGAGGCGTCTGAAATGGTGTGCACGGCGTTCCCTATATACAAGCGGAAACCGAGGGGCTTATAGAATGGGCTGTTGGACGGCATAGAGTATTGCACCATTTTACCACAGACAGCTCTAATGCCCAATGGCACAGCTCCTAAGTGTGGCTTATCCAGTACTGCAATGTGTAATGGACTCCACTATGGTCCTGAATACTAAAAAGAGTGGGTTGGGTTCTGGTGGTTTGGCCAAAAGACCAGTTTTGGGTTGAGTAAGTTTGTCATGAACCAGAAGTGCTACTATTATACTGTGAGGACTCTTCAAAGGCCCAGGAAAGATATCAAACCCTTTTATTCCCCTTCTTTCAACTCTCTTTTCCATTCTTGGAGCATCCAATGCTTCCTTGGGGTCCTCATGTCTTAAGCAGTCAACTAAGGCTCGCCAATGTCACGACTCTTTCACGCAATGTCAAAATCTGAAGCAATCCTAAATTATAATACTGGTTCACGGTTTACAAACTCAAAATGTTTTGGACGAATCCAAAAGTTTTGGAAAATTCAGGTCTGTGTTGAGCCGAAACTCCTAGTCCTGGACGTCCATCAGTCCTCTAGCCCCCAACCAACAATGAACCAAGTTTCACCAGCAGTCAAGTAACAGTGTAGGTAGAGATGAGCAAACTGGTTCATGACAATTTTTCCAAAAATTTGCTAACTTTTCGATTTGCCATCCAAAAATTACTATTATTCTTTGGGGTCTCTTCACCCAGGAGGACCAAAGAAAGCCAAAGGAAGTGCCAGATAGGAGCTCAGGAGAGGAGACGGAAGATGATGTTTCCAAACCTCCTACACTTGTTGTCTTCTGCTTCGAAACAAGTCACGCAGACAAACCTCGCGATTGTTCATGAAATAAATTTGGAAAGGTTCACGCTTCTCCAGTAAAAGGCCACTAAGGCCTTCATTGCTGAGCCCATCTAAAATCAAGCAAGCAGGACTTTTTTGTCTGGTGAAATGGTGGTGAAAATATTGGACATGATAGTCAACTAGAGATGAGCGAGTAGTGTTCGATCGAGTAGGTGTTCGATCGAATACTACGGTATTCAAAATACTCGTACTCGATCGAACACTACTAGCTGTTCGAAGTTTAATGTTCGATGCAGAACCAGCGTTGATTGGCAGAATGCTATACATTCTGCCAATCAACGCTGGTTCTTCTCTTACCTTTCCGAAGTCTTCTCCGCGCTGCGTCCCTGCGTCTTCTTCTGGGTGGAATTCACTCTGCCTAGGCATCTGGCCTAGGCAGAGCCGACTGCGCACATACACGCGCATGCACGCATACACGCGCATGCGCAGTCAGCTCTGCTCAGGCGTTGGGCCTGGGCAGAGCCGCAGTCGGAAGAGGATGCGGGGACCCTGCACCGGGAGAAGACTTCAAGCAGAATCCAGCCCGACCGTCACTCGTGGACTTGGTAAGTATAATTTTATCGAATGTTGCCTACCCCTGAAACGAGCATTTCCCCCCATAGACTATAATGGGGTTCGAAATCCGTTCGAACAGTCGAACAGTGTGCGGCTGTTCGAATCGGATTTCGAACCTCGGACACTTTAGTGTTCGCTCATCTCTATAGTCAATATGGTCCCTCCAAATCTGTTGTTATCCGTTATCAGCCTATTTACTGTTTTTGTCCTACGATGGAACAGGAGAATGGACTAAACAACGTAGATGAATAAGGATGTACCCCAAAATAGATAACAGACCTCAGATCAGCCTCTCCAAACAATTTCAGACCCCAAAATATGACCCCTAGAAAGCCTTCTGACACCTAAATACAGACCCCCAGGCAAACTTTCCTAAATATAGACCTCAGACAAGACCCCGTAAAGCAAATACAGACCCTAGATGTATACACCATAGCTCCCGACGCATACACTTTCCTCTCCATTCTCTGTGTTAAGGACCTGTACAGAAATGATCATTTCAGTGCAGGTCCTTCACCAGTAACAAGAGCTGCATAGGAAATAGAGGAATAATCCTGTCCTATCCTGTCTGCAATGTATTCTGCCATACTATTTATACCCAATGCCCCCTCCACCCTCATTTTTAGTAAATCATGGGGTTCCTTACTACACGTAGCAAAGATTTCGTATTTGTTTGTGTGTAGAATGTGGTATAAAATGCCCCGAAATTTTTGCACAGAATGTCACATCTATTTTCAACCTTATTTTTCCCCCGAATAGCTAAGCTGGAGAAAGTTCAGAGAATGGCAACCGAAATAATAAGGACGAGTTGTCAGAACGAAATGTATTTACCCCGAGGATGAAAGATTTAATCTCGTAATGGCTGAAAGAAAGGTTTGATAGAATTGCGCGGAGTTCGGCATCTTGCTTAAGAAACACAATATACAGGGTTAATAATGGTATTAACAGTGTCGGATGCTGATTCCAGGATCTGTCAGATTGCCAGAAGAGGGTCAGGTGGGAAATGTCCCAATCGATAGCAATTGCTCTATGTAAATGGTGGTTTTGTCTTTCTCTAGATAAGCTGGAGATCTACAACCTCAATAGATGTTATGGGAAATAGACATCATTTTATCTTCATTTGTTCCGAATTTCGGGTTATGCTGATTAGTCTCTCTAGTGCCACCTATAGGTAGTCAGCCATCTCCTTAAAGAACCAAACCAGCCATGTGTAGTCAGCACGGTTTCGAGGTTTGTGTGCTTTGTTCCTCCAGAGTAGAGCTTGGGTGGCTAAGATGGCACTGATGTCACTCTCGACGGTCTTGTGGACATTCATCTTATGTAGGATATATTACTGAGAATGCTACCTGCAGTACAAGGTAACCACCTATAGTGAGCACTAGAGAGCATTTTCTAACTTGTACTTTGCATAATTCTCCCATGATGCATTGCCTATGAGACTCTCTATACTAGCTGGAGCTCTGCAAGGAGAACCATTACCCCAGCGTACATATATACGATGAGCAGGGTCATGCGCGTCCCAATAGTTGTCAAAACCCAAAGCCGATACTGGCTTTACAAAGTTGTGTTTAAGATATCAGACCTAACAGTGCCAGCTAAACAGACGGGGAGGATATTAGATGGTATAATCAGGGCAAGGCTTTAACAAACTATACAAATGCTTTACACAATATCAAGAAGATTGTTGGACCATGTTCTAGTCTATGGGCGGAGGCTTTATGATCTAACCTTTTTACCATATCCACTAACTCAGGTTCTATTCATCCTTTAAGAGTTGCTTCACCACTGATTCATATGCATTTGGAATTTTTTCTCTGCCCCCACCGTTCCTGAGCAATTGGTGCAGTAAGTTTTGGTGCCTGATATGCTAACAAGACTCTCTAATAGAAAGTGGGTGGAGTCACACAAGAGTAGACAAAGAGGCGTGAATCTGAACTCTGAAATTGTATGCCTCTGATTGGAACTCTGACTAACACCTTTAGTCTGCTCCATCCTGACACCACCCACTTGACATTAGGGAGTCTAGTTAGCATATCAGACACCAAAACTATCTGCACCTATTACTCTGTTGAGCTGGAACCAGAGAAGGGGCTACAACTAAGTGCTCAAGTTGTTGGAGTGAGTGAAAGGTCCCCTTTAAGTTCTTATATAATATTGTACATACATTTATGGTTTGGCGCATGCGCAGAGAAGTAGAGATGTACTGAACACACCCCAGAAATTCCTACCACAATATTAAATCATTGGTCATTATTGGGTATATCTAACCACCTTCTGCTGGTTTAGCGTCACAATGCACCTGACAGGTTCCCATTAAGGTGCCCATTAAGGTGCCTGACAGGTTCCCATTGAGGTGCCCACACTCCTTCAAAAGGTGTTGGCTTGGAAAGTAATCCACTGCCAGATGACAGGCAACAAGGATCAGATATGATCAAATCTATTTCTCTCCATATTATCAGTCCAGGGAGAGTCATGAGGCCCCCATACATATATGATGGGCCCTTGGTATTAGCAAAATTGGCACCTATAGGTGGCACCAAAGAGAGGAGGTCCCTGATTAGAGCTTTTTTGGAGCTATTACTATAAACCCTATAGATTAAGTAACCAAAGCCATAACTTCTAGATGGTCGGCTATTGTACGGTGACATTACCGAGACGTCCATACAATTTACTGGGAGTAAATGGCGATTTTATCAATCCATGTATTTTGTGTCAACAGAAGACAAAGAGTCGGGCCGGCCCTGCACATTTTTGTTTCTCTAACAGAATTACCAAAGGAACTGATGACATTTTTATGAAGACTTAATGGAAAATCATAGCGGGCGAGCATCAAGGTAGACCTGCTGGGGGAACGCACAGAAAACTATTTTCTAGGCAGGAATGCAGATAAAACACATATAATTTCACCTAAATATAGTTATAAAAAGTTTCCTCCTGAGTTCAATGTGCTGCTTACTGCCACTTATAGTCGTCTTCAAG
Source organism: Leptodactylus fuscus (assembly GCF_031893055.1). NCBI lineage: Eukaryota > Metazoa > Chordata > Amphibia > Anura > Leptodactylidae > Leptodactylus > Leptodactylus fuscus. Next base: position 205,864,017 of record NC_134269.1, on the reverse strand, counting down.
TTAACTTTTAAATACCATCAAAGTTGCTTGAGTTTACCGTCGGTACTTCATGGCGATGACACAAGACCAACCAAGAGTGGACTGTGGGATGAACAAGATGTGGAGTCTGGATTTTGGGTTCTTCAAGATGAGACTTCAGCAGAAGGTCAGAATAAGCAACGGACAGAAATCTACAACATCCCAGTGTACACTACTATATATATTTGGCACAGTTTACTCATTACAGCCCCCGCCACTATCTTCAGGTACCTACAGGTCTCCTCAACACTACCTCAACTCAGGAGCTTGGCCAGTTCCCTCCAGTAGGTTGTGGCATCAAGTCAATACCAAGAAACACATCAGGGGATACACCTGAGCACTAAGGGTGAGTGAACTAGTTTGTAACAAGTCAGGTTAATTACAAATTTCCTAAAAAATGTTGGGCTCAGATGAACCCGAAAACGTGAGGGTTTGCCACCCATAAACCACTGTTGGGTCAAGCCAAACCTCAGAGAAGAATAAGCAGAAGCCCAAAGGTCCAAAGTGGGTTCACATCCTCTTTGGACCTCTTCTGGCCTCCCGAATGATACGTGATGAGCATCTTACTGTATGATGGGCCTCAGATGCCCCTTGGTGCTACTGGCTTCATTCAGGAGCTGGGAAGGAGCTCGACGAGGACGGAATTTGGGATAAATTGCAGATCAGTGAGGGTCCGACCACTGAATTAGGAATGGAGCAGTGGTCAGGCAGTAGACATACAATGTCCCCTTCATGGAAGCCTTAGAGATACTATTGTACTTTGTGTTTCTCTGGCACTTGCATTGAAAGGTGAGGAGCTTTGTATTTACTGCCTGACCACTGCCCCATTCAGAACAGGTTTTCCTAATCCCTTGATCTACAAGTTATATCCCCTTTCAATCTATGGCACTCTCATTGAAATGGTGCACTGACCAACCCCTGCTCTATTGAGAACACAGGAAACAAGACCCCGCCCACGAGGATCAGAAACTTCTTACTGGGCACAGGCACAAGCATGGAGTTGCGTTTCTTAGGGCAACTCATAGATGCCATAACAACTAGGGTATAGCTAAAGAGAATGCAGAGGTAGCAACCTCTGGGGGCCCAAAGACCTCTCTACAACATAAGACGACACAATATTATATATAGCACATGGTAAGTGAGGTAGTTCCACCTCTTGATCCCTCTGTTAGACAGAAAGAGATGCTCTTTATTCCTGATGAATATTGGTCCAGCCGATCCTATCTCTGCCCTGCTTGTGAAATTTGCAGATATATTCGATATATCCCTCCCATTCCACATGAGAAAATACAGAAGAAAATATCATTTACATTGGTAAATAGTTTCTCTTTTGTGATATTTTCCATTGCCGTTGAGATTAGGAGCTTCATAAAGGATAACATGACGGCTCTCATTTGCTTCGCTCAAGATTTATATCTCACGTCTTAATACCTTGCGCTGGGTAGAGAGAAGTAGTGAGATTTAATGGCGCACGTTCGCCTCTGGGGGCATTAATGATTCAGGCGAAGATGCAAATGATCCTATTGGAATAATGCAGGGATTCTAGCAATGCTATGATGTTATATCAGGATGTATAGGAAACTCTCTGTATATACTCCTAGTGCTGTATACAGTGCAATGTAGAGATGACGTACAGTATATAGCTCAGTATGGTACGCTGCATGCAATCATCGGTATAATACACGTATATAATGGTCCTGAGAGAGGAAGCTGGGAAGGTGAGAGTACTAGTGTCAGCCAAGCAGCCATCACTATAACAGTGGTCGTAATTGTTCTAAGAGACTAAGCCACATTGAGAATGCTAAGCGCTAATAACCACCAAGAGACTGAGCCTCAATGTAACAACTACTAAGAGACTGTGCCCATTGTAATAACTGACAAAAGACTCTGCCTCATAATATAGAATAACAGACTGTGTGTCATTGTAGTAACCGTCAAGAGACTGTATCTCATTGTAATAACTGCAAAAAGACTGTGTCATTGTGGAAAACCACCAAGAGACTGCGTTATTGTAGTAAATGTGAAAAGACTGCACCTCATTGTACTAACCACCAAGAGACTGAGCTTCATTTTAATAACCACCAAGAGACTGTGCCTCATTGCAGTAACTGCGAGAAGACTGTACCTCATTGTAATAAACACCAAGAGATTGAGCCTCATTCTGGTAGCCATCAAGAGACTGAGCTTCAATGTATCATTGTAGTAATCACCAAGAGGCTGAGCTTCATTGTACTAACTATCAAGAGATTGTGCCTCATTCTGGTAGCCAACAAGAGACTGTGCCTCATTGTATCATTGTAGTAACCACCAAGAGACTGTGCCTCATTGTAATAACCACCAAGAGACTGAGCCTTATTGTATCATAGTAGTAACCACCAAGAGACTGAGCCTCATTGTAATAACCACCAAGAGACTGAGCCTCATTGTATCATAGTAGTAACCACCAAGAGACTGAGCCTCATTGCAGTAACTGCGAGAAGACTGTACCTCATTGTAATAAACACCAAGAGATTGAGCCTCATTCTGGTAGCCATCAAGAGACTGAGCTTCAATGTATCATTGTAGTAACCACCAAGAGACTGAGCCTCATTGTACTAACTATCAAGAGATTGTGCCTCATTCTGGTAGCCAACAAGAGACTGTGCCTCATTGTATCATTGTAGTAACCACCAAGAGACTGTGCCTCATTGTAATAACCACCAAGAGACTGAGCCTCGTTGCAATAACCACCAAGAGACTGAGCCTCATTGCAATAACCACCAAGAGACTGAGCCTCATTCTGGTAGCCATCAAGAGACTGTGCCTCATTGTATCATTGTAGTAACCACCAAGAGACTGTGCCTCATTGCAGTAACTGTGAAAAGACTGTGTCTCATTGTAATAACCACCAAGAAACTGAGCCTCATTGTAATAACCACCAAGAAACTGAGCCTCATTGCAATAACCACCAAGAGACTGAGCCTCATTCTGGTAGCCATCAAGAGAATGTGTCTCAATGTATCATTGTAGTAATCACCAAGACTGTGCCTAATTAAAGTAACCACTAAGAGACTGTGCCTCATTGTACTATCAAGAGACTGTGCCTCATTCTTGTAACCAACAAGAGACTGTGCCTCATTGCCATTGAAATAACCACCAAGAGACCAAGTCTCATTGTACAGTAGTACCCAAGACTGTATCTCATTGTAGTGACTGTGAAAAGACCGTGCATCATTGTAGTAACCACCAATAGACTGTACCTCGTTGTAATAACCATCAAGAGACTGTGCCTCATAGTAGTAACTACCAAGAAATTGTTTAAGGGCATCATTATAGTTATTGGCCTAAGATTGTGGCTCCTTGTACTAACTGCCATAAGGCTGTGTAATATTGTAATATCTCTCAGACTGTGCCTTGTTCGCTGCTTGCCATTACTATGCCCCATATATATATATATATATATATATATATATATATATATATATATATATATATATATATATGGGCAAAAAAGTATTTAGTCAGTCACCAAGAGTGCAAGTTCCACCACTTAAAAAGATGAGAGGCGTCTGTAATTTACATCATAGGTAGACCTCAACTATGAGAGACAAAATGAGAAAACAAATCCAGAAAATCACATTGTCTGATTTTGTAAGAATTTATTTGCAAATTATGGTGGAAAATAAGTATTTGGTCACCTACAAACAATCAAGATTTCTGGCTCTCACAGACCTGTAACTTCTTCTTTAAGAGTCTCCTCTTTCCTCCACTCATTACCTGTAGTAATGTCTCCTGTTTAAACTTGTTATCAGTATAAAAAGACACCTGTGCACACCCTCAGTCAGACTCCAAACTCCACTATGGTGAAGACCAAAGAGCTGTCAAAGGACACCAGAAACAAAATTGTAGCCCTGCACCAGGCTGGGAAGACTGAATCTGCAATAGGCAACCAGCTTGGATTGAAGAAATCAACTGTGGGAGCAGTAATTAGAAAATGGAAGACATACAAGACCACTGATAATCTCCCTCGATCTGGGGCTCCATGCAAAATCTCACCCCGTGGGGTCAAAATGATCACAAGAACGGTGAGCAAAAATCCCAGAACCACGCGGGGGGACCTAGTGAATGAACTGCAGAGAGCTGGGACCAATGTAACAAAGCCTACCATCAGTAACACACTACGCCGCCAGGGACTCAGATCCTGCAGTGCCAGACGTGTCCCACTGCTTAAGCCAGTACATGTCCGGGCCCGTCTGAAGTTTGCTAGAGAGCATTTGGATGATCCAGAAGAGTATTGGGAGAATGTCCTATGGTCTGATGAAACCAAACTGGAACTGTTTGGTAGAAACACAACTTTTCGTGTTTGGAGGAAAAAGAATACTGAGTTGCATCCATCAACACCATCCCTACTGTAAAGCATGGGGGTGGAAACATCATGCTTTGGGGCTGTTTCTCTGCAAAGGGGCCAGGACTAGAGATGAGCGAACAGTGTTCTATCGAACTCATGTTCGATCGGATATCAGGGTGTTCGCCATGTTCGAATCGAATCGAACACCGCGTGGTAAAGTGCGCCAAAATTCGATTCCCCTCCCACCTTCCCTGGCGCCTTTTTTGCACCAATAACAGCGCAGGGGAGGTGAGACAGGAACTACGACACTGGGGGCATTGAAAAAAATTGGAAAAAGTCATTGGCTGCCGAAATCAGGTGACCTCCATTTTAGACGAATAGTGGATTTCAAATCCGGGTCATATGAGAATGTGAACTTTGTGACTATGAGACAGGGATAGCTGTACAGGCAGGGATAGCTAGGGATAACCTTTATTTAGGGGGGAATGTTATTAAAAATAACTTTTTGGGGCTCTATCGGGTGTGTAATTGTGATTTTTGTGAGATAAACTTTTTCCCATAGGGATGCATTGGCCAGCGCTGATTGGCCGAATTCCGTACTCTGGCCAATCAGTGCTGGCCAATGCATTCTATTAGCTTGATGAAGCAGAGTGTGCACAAGGGTTCAAGCGCACCCTCGGCTCTGATGTAGGAGAGCCGAGGGTGCACTTGAACCCTTGTGCACCCTCGGCTCTGCTACATCAGAGCCGAGGGTGCGCTTGAACCCTTGTGCACACTCTGCTTCATCAAGCTAATAGAATGCATTGGCCAGCGCTGATTGGCCAATGCATTCTATTAGCCCGATGAAGTAGAGCTGAATGTGTGTGCTAAGCACACACATTCAGCACTGCTTCATCACGCCAATACAATGCATTAGCCAGTGCTGATTGGCCAGAGTACGGAATTTGGCCAATCAGCGCTGGCTCTGCTGGAGGAGGCGGAGTCTAAGGTCGGACCTGAATGGAGACTGGTGTGGAGCGATCTTAGACTCCGCCTCCTCCAGCAGAGCCAGCGCTGATTGGCCGAATTCCGTACTCTGGCCAATCAGCGCTGGCCAATGCATTCTATTAGCGTGAACTGAGTTTGCACAGGGGTTCTAGTGCACCCTCGGCTCTGCTACATCAGATTGCTACATCTGATGTAGCAGTGCCGAGTGTGCATCAGATGTGTAGTTGAGCAAAACTGACTCAGCACTGCTAAGTCTCTGCATTCGCATAGGAATGCATTGGCCAGCCTTCGGCCAATCAGCGCTGGCTCTGCCGGAGGAGGCGGAGTCTAAGGTCGGACCTGAATGGAGACTGGTGTGGAGCGATATTAGACTCCGCCTCCTCCAGCAGAGCCAGCGCTGATTGGCCGAATTCCGTACTCTGGCCAATCAGCGCTGGCCAATGCATTCTATTAGCGTGAACTGAGTTTGCACAGGGGTTCTAGTGCACCCTCGGCTCTGCTACATCAGATTGCTACATCTGATGTAGCAGTGCCGAGTGTGCATCAGATGTGTAGTTGAGCAAAACTGACTCAGCACTGCTAAGTCTCTGCATTCGCATAGGAATGCATTGGCCAGCCTTCGGCCAATCAGCGCTGGCTCTGCCGGAGGAGGCGGAGTCTAAGGTCGGACCTGAATGGAGACTGGTGTGGAGCGATCTTAGACTCCGCCTCCTCCAGCAGAGCCAGCGCTGATTGGTCGAGTTCCGTACTCTGGCCAATCAGCACTGGCCAATGCATTTCTATGGGGAAAAGTTAGCTTGCGAAAATCGCAAACTGACAGGGATTTCCATGAAATAAAGTGACTTTTATGCCCCCAGACATGCTTCCCCTGCTGTCCCAGTGTCATTCCAGGGTGTTGGTATCATTTCCTGGGGTGTCATAGTGGACTTGGTGACCCTCCAGACACGAATTTGGGTTTCCCCCTTAACGAGTTTATGTTCCCCATAGACTATAATGGGGTTCGAAACCCATTCGAACACTCGAACAGTGAGCGGCTGTTCGAATCGAATTTCGAACCTCGAACATTTTAGTGTTCGCTCATCTCTAGCCAGGACGACTGATCCGGGTACATGAAAGAACGAATGGGGCCATGTATCGTGAGATTTTGAGTGCAAACCTCCTTCCATCAGCAAGGGCATTGAAGATGAAACGTGGCTGGGTCTTTCAACATGACAATGATCCAAAGCACACCGCCAGGGCAACGAAGGAGTGGCTTTGTAAGAAGCATTTCAAGGTCCTGGAGTGGCCTAGCCAGTCTCCAGATCTCAACCCTATAGAAAACCTTTGGAGGGAGTTGAAAGTCCGTGTTGCCAAGCGACAGCCCCAAAACATCACTGCTCTAGAGGAGATCTGCATGGAGGAATGGGCCAACATACCAACAACAGTGTGTGCCAACCTTGTGAAGACTTACAGAAAACGTTTGACCTCTGTCATTGCCAACAAAGGATATAGAACAAAGTATTGAGATGAAATTTTGTTACTGACCAAATACTTATTTTCCACCATAATTTGCAAATAAATTCTTACAAAATCAGACAATGTGATTTTCTGGATTTGTTTTCTCATTTTGTCTCTCATAGTTGAGGTCTACCTATGATGTAAATTACAGACGCCTCTCATCTTTTTAAGTGGTGGAACTTGCTCTATTGGTGACTGACTAAATACTTTTTTGCCCCACTGTATATATATATTCATATTCATCCTGTGTACCTTTACATTTTGCATTTCCAGATCAGAACACACATTACAAATCCGAAGACTTTCTGGAACAGAATAAGACATCTAAGACGTATAATTTCTATGTAGGCAAAAGATCTGTCCTGCGCTCTGACAATAGACTGGTAATAATAGCACATATTAGAAGTGCCATTGACTTAATACACTTAAATATACCGTATACCTCTCCTGAGTATACGGCAGCCCTCAGACAGCTGTCAATAGACTGAAGTGCATAGAACCTGACAATAAGTTACAACTAATGGCTTTAATGTACTTAGCTTAAAATAATGTAATAAAATTACAGATGCTGCGGCGTCAATGCTACTAACTAGCGAGGTATATGGGGGGGGGTATAGCCGTGAATATGAAGAGCGCGTTCTGGCGGGGTATTACCATATATTTTTGTTCTTGGTAGGTGGCATTCCATTAGATGCCATATAAAGAAAGACGTTACCCAAGTGATTGGTTTACAGAGTACTTACTATTAGTATATACTTTCTACCTGCAGGGCATTGCTTAACACAATTTTTCAGTTTTGTCTGGAGTGTTGCTTTAACCCCTCAAAGTTATGGCAATTTTTAATTTTTTTTTTTAAATTTTTTGTATCAGTCATTTTTTTTTTTTTTTTTATTATGAGGGTTTGTATTTTGCCAGACACGTTGCATTTTCTAATGGCACTATTTAGTCTTCCAAAGACTGTATAATGGGGGCAGGGGCGTAACTATCGTGGTAGCAGCAGAGGCAGCTGCCACTGGGCCCACAATTGCTAACTTTACTACTGCAACCAAGCAGGGGCCACCCACTGTCCGGGTCCTGCTGCCTCCCAGCACTTGCATAGTGACAGTGGGCAGGAGAAACTTCTAGCTCCTGCCCGCTGTTCCCAGGCCCTGTGCTGGCATCTATACTAGTAGATTGAAGGACCTGAGTCCTGACGTCATCAAAGGTCCCTTAATCTACTAACATAGACTCAGTGTCTTTTGTGGGCGGAGCTACCCGGATTGTACAGGTCAGTGTACAATGGGGGGAATGGGTTATAGGCTGTGAGGAAGAGGGGTACATGGGCGTGCAGGCTGTGTGTGAGAAAGTCTGCACCCCCATTCCTTCCTTTCTCAGTTACAGCCTGAACACCTATGTACCCCTCCTACTCACATTCTGCACCCCCCATTCTGCCCTATGTGAGCAAGAGGAGGGAATGGGTGGTGTAGGCTGTGTGTGAGCAAGAGGGGTACTTGGGGGCGCAGGCTGTGTGTGAGAAAGAAAGGGAAATGGGGGTGCAGCAAGAGTGTGGTGGAATGGGGGGTTCCCCCTCCAGATCACCCTCTTGCTCACACACAGCTTGCACCCCCATTTCCCCTCTTGCTTATACACACCCTGCACCCCACATCACCTTCTTATTCACAAACAGCCTGCACATCCATGTACCCCTCTTGGAGGGGGCCCCATGTCAAAAGTTCGCCACGGGGGCCCTGCCATTCCTAGTTACGCCACTTAATAGGGGGATTGCTCCTGTGACCTTCTGTGGTCTTCAATAGCGTCCCAGCTGTCCTCACAACCAACTGGTACCCCTATATTGGTACCCCTGTATGGCGCAGCTGGCACCCGCACTCAACTCCCAGCTTTGACCCAAATAACTGCTATTGATATGTCTTACTTGCAATACCATGCCTTACCACCTGGAGTGCTGTAGGAAAACGCACATTCTCATCCGTCCTAAGTGATCCCGAGTGATGTAGTTGTTAGAATTGTGCGTGGCTAGCAGCTCCTATCTATTATTGGGACATTGATTAGTCTTGCCTGGACGCCCCCATCGAGAGGGAATATATGTGGAAATCTATCGATCGGCCATTGACCATCACGGCTGTTAGCATTTGGAAAGGAACAATAAGAGCAAAAAGAACACATTGCTGTAAAATTGATTATTTTTGCCCAGTAGACTTTTTTAGTAGGCTGGATTGATTTTGTGTGTTCTTGCGAGTTATATAAAAAAAATTCTATCTAATTAATTACAAAAAAAAAAAAAAAATTAAGACAAAAAAAAAAAAACTCAATCCACATTTATTATAGCTCGGACAATTTTTAAAACCAGAAATTGTATAAAAAAATGTAAAATTATTAGAATAAAAATTCAAAAATATTTTCCACCCGATGCTTTATCACAGAGATATTTGCCCCTAGGTCCATTTATATTTATAGGGGAGGGGGGTATTACTGTAATATGGCCCTGTATGGAGTGCTGACGGATCTGTGACTTTATGGGACTTAAATGAAAAAAAATCTAAAGTACACGGATTCCCTCTGATGTGTGAAGTAAGAACACCGATTTCACTATCAAATTACTTTGATCCTGGGGTCCCTTTTTATTAAAACAGACAGATGCTCAATGTTGGGCTGTGAAGCAAATAGCTGTTATTTGTGGGGGGATCTGCCAAAACTGACTGTTCAATTTCCCTACAGTACCTCCGCAGGAGAAATAAAGAATTACATTATTGTATATGGAGGTGGAACTCCATGTAGTTGACCCACCAAGCCTCCTAACCAGTTTGACTAGGCCCCTCCTGGTTATCTAGGTGACCTCCCTGGGAGTTTGATGTGAGGAGGCTACTATTAAGGGGCAGCAGGCCGAGACAAGCCAGTGCAAAGCACCAGGGTCAGGCAAGAGAATTGTCAAGGACAAGCCAAGGTCAGGATTTGTTCAGAGTCACTAAGTCATGGCAGGCAGCATGAGTGTTCAAAGATCAGAGACAAGCTGGAATCAGACATGGGAGATGAGCAGAACTTGGTCAAGATCAAAGATGGAGTCAGAAACAAGCCAAGGTCAGAATTTGTCCAGAGTCACAAAATCACGGCAAGCAGGATGGATGTTCAAATATCAGAGACGAGCCTGGGTCAGACATGGGAGATCAGAAGAACTTGGTCAAGATCGAAGATGGAGCTAGAAACAAGGGATAGTAACAAAATACAGTAGCTGGTACCAAACACCCTTAGAGGCACTAGCAAGCTAGGAACCTATATTGCTCAGGTGCCAGGTACCGAGTGGGACTGCCTTAGATGTGTTCCAGGTATTAAGGAATGGCCGTGTAAGCTTACAGTGCAGACATTGACTCTTTCCTATTCGGCAAAGGAATGGGGCACCCTACTGGACTCAGGGACAGACCAGGCTGAGAGAGGAGGACCGTAAGAAGGAGGAGGAAGACGAGCAAAGAGAAGAGGTACATTGACATTCATACTGTTCCCTCCAGGTGTACGGCCTGGCAGAGGGTGCACTTTATTTATCAGATGTGTGCCTTGTCATCAATTGAGTGCACCCTCCACCGGCTCAGAGGCTGACTGACATTATTAATTCTGTCCCAATACACCTTTGGGTATATCAGAGCCGAGAGGGCACTGGCAAACAATAACTCAGCAGCGGGGAGTGTCAGATCCCACCACCTTCACACTCCCCTCTCCCCATTCAGAACACATGCATGCTCGGCCCGGCTTATATCACCAGTTCACTGTAACTTTTAGAATCTATTTTCGCCATAAACTTTGTTGACCAGAATCCTTTTTGCACAGAGAGTTCCCAGCAGTAAATAAGAGGAGATAGTCTATAAAAGGCGGGTAATTATGGAGCAGTAAAAGCAGTCCCCGCCACAATTCACTGTCTGATTGATGGTGGAAGGAAAGGTCAGGAGCGTCCTAGAACAATCTGAAAACTCATTTTCTTAAGAATAAACACTATATAATCAGGACCATTAATCACAAGGAAAACGGCCCAAAATTACACACAAACCCCATCTGACATTTCGCCGTAACGTCTTGTCCACTTGTGTCAGTGAAGAAATAAGATTGGACCTTCTTACAAACTTGTGTCCATAAAGTAACCCTATCATTATATAGAGGGCCAAAAATGGCACACACTTGGCATCACTCGGAGGTGGGGAAAGGGGGCAATGGTGGCCACAGCTAACAGGCATGGTGGGGTCCACCCCAGGACCATCACTAACTTGACTTCCACTTCCAACTGTATAGGCATAAGCTGGACACCGAAACTCATGGTAGATGGGAATAACCCATAGACAGCCATTATTAATTCAAGGGGGAATTTGGTACCTCAGTGGGCAATCCTGGCAACAAATTTACTAGATCTCATACAAGATGACCGGTATAAGATATACCTCAAGTCCACGCCAGTTCCTGAATAATGTAGGTTCCAATTCTGGCTCATGGGAGTGCACCTGAATTATTAAAGGGGTTTTGTCTGGCCTCAAATGAAGCTATCCACAAGATTGGTGTTCAGTATGTGATCCACAGACCCCACACAGATCAGCTGTGGATAAGGTAGCATGGACTGTCTGATCCTATTCAAGTAACTGCAATTCCTCAAAACCACCACTATGCAGTGCTTGCACCACCCCTATAACTTGATATGACTTATGTGGTCTCTAATTCTGACCCCGACAGATCACATACTGTGTTTCGGTCATCAGTATGAAAACTGCATTAGCTCCTTTAAGACATCGGTGCCCCTTAAGTTCAGGTGTAAATACTGTTAATAAATTCCCCTCAATGTTTCCACCCCTACCAAATCTCCTTTTCCATGATACAAATTCAATACAATATTGTGCTTGCACACGCTGAAGTTCACATCCCCGCCACTAGGTGGCCACCTACAGTATAAACGTCTCCAGGCAGAATATCACAAAATCATGTTTTTATTCAAAGTTGGTCATCTCGTGCCATATATATCAAGCTTAGAGGAGAGATAAGGAAAGATAGCTCTGACCACCCACCGCATAAGTCATTTAGAGAAACATTTCACAATTTAGATTATTATCATAACAATCCCAAGGAAATTAATTTCTAATTGGGACTGTAAATGTTTCCCAATCCCGCCCGTACATCGTGATACCCGCAGAACAAAACGTTTCATTTACCGGGCTTACTCTATGACTTAATGGTGGAAATTGAGTTTCCGCTAATCTGATTAGACTTCTTAAGACGTCGTCAGCGGGTTCGCAGTCAAGTGGAGCTCTAGCGCTCGGCGGTGGATTACGGCGTCATTACTTCCATGGATTAGCTTTACCTTTTGACTTAAAGCCATTTAGGGATCGTTTCGTAGCCCAAACAAATCCATAATAATTTACGAGAGCGCGCATCTTCAGAAAATATCTATTAGTACACAACCGTCTCCCTCCTCTATATAATCACTTCCGTAATTAACCCCAATGATTATATTCTAATAACGCAACGTCTGTGCCGACGGGACCAACATACTAATAAAGGAATTGGACTTTGTGGTTTCTTCTTCGCTCAAGATGGCCATAAACCTTCAATAGCTATTCCTTATGACCACACATATAGGGCTCGGCTGAACGTATAACGTGTGCTCAATGGGGAGTATGGATGTAATCACCGCCAGACCCCTCTATCATAAAAACTATGGATTGGGCATGTTGACATTCAACATGCCTGATCCTTCTTTTCCCTGGCAAGTCCAGCCGTATTTAGGCTTGGGTACACGTACCCTTAAACTCTTTAAAGCTTTCAGACAACTTTTTCGGATAATTTTTGTAATATATTTTCTTAAGTAATTTTGTCTCCTTTGTGTGAAATCCTGAATTTTTTCACTCTTTCCCTCCTGCTTCTCATTGTGTACAGAGGAAGGGGTGTATGAAATGAAGAGAAAATGGGGGTGGGAGGGTCACTTTAACCCCCCTACAGTTTTGGACAAGCAGGACTTAGGGCTTGAGCTAAAGGCATTACTGTTCACCCCAAATACAGCTTGGTCAGAGCACTATAAAACCTAGAAACTTGCTTTTGGTGCCATACAACAGACGAGGTTCTCAGTTTTCATATAACACAAGGATTCAATTCTACCTGTAAGATTTACAGAGATATCTACAATTGGGATTGGGATATTTATACTCAACAGCCCCTACACCATTCACAGGGAACAGCTTTCATTACAGAAGCGAGGTAAAGCGTGAAGGAATGCAGGATTTCACAGAGAGGAGCCAAAATTTGTTAATAAAGTATATTAGAAAATTTATTAAGGACACAAATACAGCCAGAAAATCAAAAGTTGTCCAAAAATTTACTTACGCTTTAAAGGTATGTCGTGAGAATATAAAAGTTTGTGCTCAATGATGAACTTATTTGCGATGGAGATCAGCGACAGATAAGCATAGCTGGGATCCTACCAAAACTACTGGATTCTCACCCTAGTCAAACGTGACTGTAGATGTCAAGAGGAAGAAGAGTTGACCTCATAGAAGGAAAGGATCTCCTTGGCCCAGAAGATCTGGACAGGAAGACAGGAAAGTATGATGGGGTGGGTGGAGTTAGTTAGTTGGGAAGGGCTAGTAGTGGGCGGGCTAGCTAGGGAAATAGGGAGAGGAGTGAGAGAGGGAGGGGAAGGGAGTGAGAAAGGGAGGGACAGGGAGTATGAGAGGGATGGGGAGGGAGTTAGAGAGAGAGGCAGTGAGAGAGAGAGGGGAAAGGAGTGAGAGAGGGATGGAGAGGGAGGGAGAGGGAGTTAGAGGGAGAGGGAGTGAGAGAGGAAGGGGAAGGGAGTGAGAGAGGAAGGGGAAGGGAGTGAGAAAGGGAGGAATAGGGAGTAAGAGAGGGATGGGGAGGGAGTTAGAGAGGGAGAGGGAGTGAGAGAGGGAGGGAGCTAGTGCGAGTCATCTCTGAGTGAAGTGCAATACATCATGGTAGTTGTAGTAACAAAGAACAGGAAGGAACAAAGTCTCAGCTACGCTAAAGCAGAATACAACAAGAGGCCCAGGATCAAAGGATCATAAGTGGACACAATATTGTCTTGAAAAGCTAATCTTCTCATTGCAGGGAGGGTCAGACAGTGAACTGTGTAACCATCACCAATTGAGAATGCTACAAGAGAGATGTTATATTCCATTGCAATCCTGCCTATGGTGGTAATAAGATGGCTTCTGAAAGGTGATCTCCACAGAACAGGAAGTGTCAGTCTATTATTAGACTGAGGGGTTAGTATCCCTTTAAGTAGTATATAGGTGGAGACATACTACCACTATACATAGCAGTAAATGTTAGAACTTTACAAGTCGGAAACTTTCCCATCTTGGATGACTTTTTAGACCAATGTTTTACTTAATTTATAAACTGGTTCAGAAAATCCAATTCTCAAGATGAAACAAAGGTAAGAACAATCCTGGGAATATAAATCAATCTGTTCCAAGACAACCTTTACAAAGCTGAATGGGTGAAGAAAAATGAAAGTGCCAACTTGTATAAGGAGAAGGAAATGATCGCCCAATAGATTGGCAAAGGGAACAATTACGACAAATGCCACCCCGAAGACAGCGAGGACGGAACATCTACGAGTGAGCGAGTCTGACTTTTATTATATGTGAGAAGGATAAAGTCAGAAAATGTCTGATACTGAATGGGCTACGCTAATGTCAGAACAAGTCTTCGATAATGCCAAAGTACTTTGTGAAGGACCGCGCGAGAGGAGAGAGGAGGACGTGATAAAATACAACCAGATGGTGAGATAAAAACTAACTGCAATAATGCTCTAATATATAGGTGAATATAATGCAATAATCCTGGAATTATTAATAATCCTACTAATATTCTAAATGTGAACGTTTGGATATTTGTGGGATTGTTACTCAATCATACAAAAACGGCTGAACGGATTTGGATCAAATTTGGCACATAGTTTGTAACCTCGATTAACACATAGCCTGCTTTTTATCCCGGTAAATGATATGGCTTCACGACTGTTCTGAATTTATGTTCACATACTACATTACACTGCTCTGGGCAGCAGGCTGATAAAGTCAGTTCTATTATTTCTCTATGTAAACACTCAGCTAACCCTGAGTCCATTGTGTACAAGCATTTGCATATTATCTGATCTGCTCCAGGTAGTGTGATGACAAACCCCTTTAATACAAGTTGGCAGTTTGCTAATTTTAAACATGCCAGGAAAAAGAAAATCTAATTTGCTGCAAAATTCTTAAACAACGAGAGCTATGAAGGAAGCCAGAAGTCAGCAGACTTCTCCTCAAGCGGAGCTGAGGGGGATCATCAGCGCCAATAACACACTCATTATATGGCGTCCCAGCGAGCTGCTGAGATGCCGGAACAATCGCAGCACAGTGCAAGGAACGAGTTTAGCGGCATGCCAGCTTGACAGCTGCCGAAATGCTGGAGCAGGCAAATCATCGGCGCCAACAACACACTCATTATATGGAGTTCCAGCGAGCTGCTGAGATGCTGGAACAATCACAGGTACGGTGCAAGGAACAAGTTCAGCAGCAGGACAGCTTGAGAGTTGCCGAAACGCCGGAGCGAGGTTCATTACATATTTTCCAAAAATTTCAGGTTTGCCTGAACCTGAAATTTTTGGGGTTCACAACCCATGAATTATTAACTCTTCAGAGACCCAGAGGAGGTGCAAAATAACAAAACCACTGTTACGGTTGTTCCTTCACTCCTCTGGGGCAATTGATCTTCTTTCCAGGTGTCCCGATAGTGTGGCCCACATGGCTGGGCCTTAATGGTGACCCCAAGGTGCGTAACTTTGGAGAAGAGCCTGGATAGATGATAGGTAAGAAGGCCGGGCACCCAGGAAAGGTCAGGTAAGGTGAGTGTCGGTGTTTTTTATTATTCTGTCCGCACCTCTGCTTATTACACTCTGGGGTCTGGAGACTTCTGGTTTAAGAAAACCTTCCTTCACTTTCCTTCAGCAAGTGTTATTTTTACATTTTCCGACCTGACTTCTCTCGTGTTTTGCCCAAGGGCATCTGGAAATCTGTTACTTGTCCATCACTTCAGAACTCAAACTTCTAAAATTGGAATTGAAGTTTTCATACAGTCAAAAAATTGTGAATTTAAATGAAATCTTGGTCATCTTTTCTGCAGAGATGCTGACCACTACTTATTGATTCCCTCGATAAACCTATTAAGATTGACGGACTCAAATGTCAAGTCAAATCCTCTGAATCTGAGCGAGCAACACTTAAAGGTACAAGAAACATAAAGAATAAGAAGCAAAACTGTGAAATTCACCTCACCCCGATCCTATGAGCAAACTGATTTCTGTCAATGAAGGGTCGGAATAGTAATAGTACTAGTACCGGAATAGTACTTTGGACAATTTGGATCTGTATTACAAACTATAAAGGGGTCTCCCGTTGTTAAGTTCCAACTTCATATACAAATCTTGGGGTGTAACAAAGACTTCCAGGGCTGTGCTGAGATATATATCTGGCGCATGCGCAGTTAGGCTGCGATGTACAGTAAGACGTCAGGTGCCTGCACAGTGAAGCCGAGGTGTACAGAGATAGGTGTTAGAGATAGATACCTGGTGCTTGTCCCTTGAAACAGAGGTGCACATAGATGGATGACATGCCTATGTATGGTGAAAATGGGGGGCGGCATTTTTGCTTACCTAAGTCAGTCCAGGACAAGCGTCACCGTCTCGGCAGCCAGGTACGGGAAGCGAGCGGTGGATTGGGAAGGCCCTGTGGACGCAGCGCTGCTCCAGCGGCCTCCCCTCACACTCAGGTAGAGAGCAGGTCCTCTCCCTGCCTGCTCTCTGCCTGCTAACGCCGCTCCGCCCCCCTTCGCTCCTCCCCACCACCTTCGCTCCACCCCCTATGCTCCGCCCCCTCCTCCCGGGGTGTGTGGCTTTCTGTCGTCCGCCTCGGGTGGCAAAAAAGGTAGGTTCACCCCTGATCTACAAGGATATCTGATCCCATAAGAAACTGTTGGTGATTTAGTAGCCCAAAGTTATCCGGTTCCCCTTAAATTAAACTGTAAAAGTAAAACTAGAAAAATTTCGAGAACAGGCAAAAAAGTGGGGCATCAAAACTGTCAAACTATGCAATGAATCCTATCCATCCATAATTCATAACTACGGAGAGTTCCCAAAAGCGCCAAAAAATCTGACTCAAATTCTATCCAACGAAGGGTCCGGCTTCGCCATGAGACAAATATTTGGCGCAAAATTTGTAGATGAAAAATTGAACTCGTAGGATGTAAGGAAGAAAATATTTGGCGCACACATCAAAAACCCTACAGTTTTTGGCACAACATAAGTAGAGACAAATCATCTCTTTCATTTGTGTTGCGCGACGGGAATTTATGGTGCACGACGTAAAATGTAAATTCAAAAGTTACCATCTTAAACTTGGTAAGGGGGGTATCGTCACTCCTTGGGGAGAGACTACCATATAGGCCTTTAGCACTCCACTTTGCAAGGGACTATGGGAAGAATATTAGAGATGAGCGAACAGTGTTCTATCGAACACATGTTCGATCGGATATCAGGGTGTTCGCCATGTTCGAATCGAATCGAACACCACGTGGTAAAGTGCGCCAAAATTCGATTCCCCTCCCACCTTCCCTGGCGCCTTTTTTGCACCAATAACAGCGCAGGGGAGGTGGGACAGGAACTACGACACTGGGGGCATTGAAAAAAATTGGAAAAAGTCATTGGCTGCCGAAATCAGGTGACCTCCATTTTAGACGAATAGTGGATTTCAAATCCGGGTCATATGAGAATGTGAACTTTGTGACTATGAGACAGGGATAGCTGTACAGGCAGGGATAGCTAGGGATAACCTTTATTTAGGGGGGAATGTTATTAAAAATAACTTTTTGGGGCTCTATCGGGTGTGTAATTGTGATTTTTGTGAGATAAACTTTTTCCCATAGGGATGCATTGGCCAGCGCTGATTGGCCGAATTCCGTACTCTGGCCAATCAGTGCTGGCCAATGCATTCTATTAGCTTGATGAAGCAGAGTGTGCACAAGGGTTCAAGCGCACCCTCGGCTCTGATGTAGCAGAGCCGAGGCTGCACAAGGGTTCAAGCGCACCCTCGGCTCTGATGTAGGAGAGCCGAGGGTGCACTTGAACCCTTGTGCACCCTCAGCTCTGCTACATCAGAGCCGAGGGTGCGCTTGAACCCTTGTGCACACTCTGCTTCATCAAGCTAATAGAATGCATTGGCCAGCGCTGATTGGCCAATGTATTCTATTAGCCTGATGAAGTAGAGCTGAATGTGTGTGCTAAGCACACACATTCAGCTCTACTTCATCGGGCTAATAGAATGCATTGGCCAGCGCTGATTGGCCAGAGTACGGAACTCGACCAATCAGCGCTGGCTCTGCTGGAGGAGGCGGAGTCTAAGATCGCTCCACACCAGTCTCCATTCAGGTCCGACCTTAGACTCCGCCTCCTCCGGCAGAGCCAGCGCTGATTGGCCGAAGGCTGGCCAATGCATTCCTATGCGAATGCAGAGACTTAGCAGTGCTGAGTCAGTTTTGCTCAACTACACATCTGATGCACACTCGGCACTGCTACATCAGATGTAGCAATCTGATGTAGCAGAGCCGAGGGTGCACTAGAACCCCTGTGCAAACTCAGTTCACGCTAATAGAATGCATTGGCCAGCGCTGATTGGCCAATGCATTCTATTAGCCCGATGAAGTAGAGCTGAATGTGTGTGCTAAGCACACACATTCAGCACTGCTTCATCAAGCCAATACAATGCATTAGCCAGTGCTGATTGGCCAGAGTACGGAATTCGGCCAATCAGCGCTGGCTCTGCTGGAGGAGGCGGAGTCTAAGGTCGGACCTGAATGGAGACTGGTGTGGAGCGATCTTAGACTCCGCCTCCTCCAGCAGAGCCAGCGCTGATTGGTCGAGTTCCGTACTCTGGCCAATCAGCGCTGGCCAATGCATTCTATTAGCCCGATGAAGTAGAGCTGAATGTGTGTGCTTAGCACACACATTCAGCTCTACTTCATCAGGCTAATAGAATACATTGGCCAATCAGCGCTGGCCAATGCATTCTATTAGCTTGATGAAGCAGAGTGTGCACAAGGGTTCAAGCGCACCCTCGGCTCTGATGTAGCAGAGCTGAGGGTGCACAAGGGTTCAAGTGCACCCTCGGCTCTCCTACATCAGAGCCGAGGGTGCGCTTGAACCCTTGTGCACACTCTGCTTCATCAAGCTAATAGAATGCATTGGCCAGCACTGATTGGCCAGAGTACGGAATTCGGCCAATCAGCGCTGGCCAATGCATTCTATTAGCCCGATGAAGTAGAGCTGAATGTGTGTGCTAAGCACACACATTCAGCACTGCTTCATCACGCCAATACAATGCATTAGCCAGTGCTGATTGGCCAGAGTACGGAATTCGGCCAATCAGCGCTGGCTCTGCTGGAGGAGGCGGAGTCTAAGATCGCTCCACACCAGTCTCCATTCAGGTCCGACCTTAGACTCCGCCTCCTCCAGCAGAGCCAGCGCTGATTGGTCGAGTTCCGTACTCTGGCCAATCAGCGCTGGCCAATGCATTCTATTAGCCCGATGAAGTAGAGCTGAATGTGTGTGCTTAGCACACACATTCAGCTCTACTTCATCGGGCTAATAGAATGCATTGGCCAGCGCTGATTGGCCGAATTCCGTACTCTGGCCAATCAGCACTGGCTAATGCATTGTATTGGCTTGATGAAGCAGTGCTGAATGTGTGTGCTTAGCACACACATTCAGCTCTACTTCATCGGGCTAATAGAATGCATTGGCCAATCAGCGCTGGCCAATGCATTCTATTAGCGTGAACTGAGTTTGCACAGGGGTTCTAGTGCACCCTCGGCTCTGCTACATCAGATTGCTACATCTGATGTAGCAGTGCCGAGTGTGCATCAGATGTGTAGTTGAGCAAAACTGACTCAGCACTGCTAAGTCTGCATTCGCATAGGAATGCATTGGCCAGCCTTCGGCCAATCAGCGCTGGCTCTGCCGGAGGAGGCGGAGTCTAAGGTCGGACCTGAATGGAGACTGGTGTGGAGCGACCTTAGACTCCGCCTCCTCCAGCAGAGCCAGCGCTGATTGGCCGAATTCCGTACTCTGGCCAATCAGCACTGGCTAATGCATTGTATTGGCTTGATGAAGCAGTGCTGAATGTGTGTGCTTAGCACACACATTCAGCTCTACTTCATCGGGCTAATAGAATGCATTGGCCAATCAGCGCTGGCCAATGCATTCTATTAGCGTGAACTGAGTTTGCACAGGGGTTCTAGTGCACCCTCGGCTCTGCTACATCAGATTGCTACATCTGATGTAGCAGTGCCGAGTGTGCATCAGATGTGTAGTTGAGCAAAACTGACTCAGCACTGCTAAGTCTGCATTCGCATAGGAATGCATTGGCCAGCCTTCGGCCAATCAGCGCTGGCTCTGCCGGAGGAGGCGGAGTCTAAGGTCGGACCTGAATGGAGACTGGTGTGGAGCTATCTTAGACTCCGCCTCCTCCAGCAGAGCCAGCGCTGATTGGTCGAGTTCCGTACTCTGGCCAATCAGCACTGGCCAATGCATTTCTATGGGGAAAAGTTAGCTTGCGAAAATCGCAAACTGACAGGGATTTCCATGAAATAAAGTGACTTTTATGCCCCCAGACATGCTTCCCCTGCTGTCCCAGTGTCATTCCAGGGTGTTGGTATCATTTCCTGGGGTGTCATAGTGGACTTGGTGACCCTCCAGACACGAATTTGGGTTTCCCCCTTAACGAGTTTATGTTCCCCATAGACTATAATGGGGTTCGAAACCCATTCGAACACTCGAACAGTGAGCGGCTGTTCGAATCGAATTTCGAACCTCGAACATTTTAGTGTTCGCTCATCTCTAAAGAATATGCAAATCTGTCTTCCATGATGTAATTAGGAAGTCAGAAGCTGCCTCAGTGTTGCAAACCAATAGAGGGCGCTCACTGGAATGTGCAAGCCTGTCTTCCCTGATGTAATTAGGAAGACAGAGTCTCAGTGAGATAGCCCAATAAAGGCTGCTCCCATTAATATCATGCTCGACCTTCCAAGAGGCCTTCGTTTTGCAATGATGCTGGGATTATTACCAGGTATAGTCTCTCAATCGAGGACAGCCGTTTCGATGTTCTTGTATCTCGTCAGCTCGATGTAGAGAAGACTAACCTGGTAGGGATGAGAGGCCTAGACAGGGTAAGGGGGGTATCATCACTCCTTGGGTAGAGACCACCATTTTGCACAAGAAAATCTGCGCCATATTCGTTCTTTTCTGTTTCACAAATGTGCCGTAAAGCGAGGCACTTCTAAACCACACCCATTGTAAACCACGCCCATTTAAAAAAAATCATTCCCATGGAAACCCCGCCCATCACAAACCCCGCCCACTGTAAACCACACGCATTATAAGCCGTGTCCATTATAAGTCACGCCCATTATAAACCATGCCCAAGTAAACCGTTCAAATTTGGGTACAAAAGTAGATGGAAAGTGTTGGACGTCTATGGAGTCGGAGGAGGACTCCAAGTATTTTATCTATATATTATGTATTTATTGTGAGTCGGAGCTTTAAGACAATGAAATTCTTATTTTTTTCGTGTTGTTTTGTTTGCTCCTCATTTTATACTATTTGTCATTTTTGGAATTATTTTGCAGTGCGAAAGCTTTTAGAGGACAGACAGGTATTTGACTGAAAGTCACAGGTTCCTGGGCTGCGAGGCGAGGTGTCACTGGGGATCTTCAGTCTATCTCTTATCAGTGGCACAGGCCTTGGCTATATTTAGGCTGGGATCTCACCTAACCTGTCACTTCCTGACACCTATTGTGCCCTCCAGATACCGAACAAGTGCGCACAACACTATTTTTCCGTGACATGGATAGAATGGGATTTTAACTTCGGCTGCTTTTTAGATTTTGTGTACAAAAATATTCCAGATTGTTTAGATTAATGGAAATGTTTTCTTTTCGTTTTACAGATTTGGGCACAAGGGGTAATCTGTATTAATCTGTGGGGGGCTACACTACAGGGGTGCAGAGGTTGTGGTCACACCTGAGATATGGAGTCTATGGGTAGGTTCTCATTTCAATTTTTTTATCTCAAATTCCTCAGCAATTTCTGACTTTCCTCCGCATCTTTTACCAATGGGGCTTGCGCAAACTGCGGCAAGATCGAGCAGGACACTTATTTTTTCACCGTCCAAGTTCAATCTCTGCTTCCCATTGAGTACAGAATTTTGAATTTGGCGCCAATTCCCGAGGCCAGAGCCAAGTTTAGAAACATAACTGAATTTATCACACCTGTTACGTCCACTAGTGCAATCCTGCTTACACAAATGGAAGTAAGCTGCAATACCGCACACAACCTGTAAATAGAGGTGGCGCTGTTTCTGGAAGTGAACGGCCATGTTTTTATAATCCTAATCCTGACAGGTCATCCCTCCGTCTTCGGGCAAAGAAAGAAGGAATGGAAAAATTGCTGATACGAAAGCCCTTGATGCGCTACATTGCTCTTTATGTGTCCCACTTTCCACTTTTTGCGAAAGTAGAAGGAGTCAGTTGGGGACAAGGCAGAAAACTGATGCCAGTTATATCTAAAATCTACACCAGTTTCTGACTCACATAGATTCAGCCACGCCTGATACTATGTTTTTCCCATTATTCCAAATTTTGCAAAAATTTGTTAAAATTTTGATAAATTTTGTCTCTCAATCAACTTTCTATCTTTAAAGAAAATGTAAAAGGTTCTCTCCAGTTGTTTAGCTAATGTAGACAGAAATGTGACTTGTGTAGATTCCGGTGTACCTTGTACTAGCACCAACCACGGACTCTGTATTCCCAATTTTGAGGAAATTTTGCAAAAATGATGTTAAAAACTGCAATAAATTGTGTCTCTCCAGCAACTTTTCATCTTTAAGAAACAATAAAGGTTCTCACCAGTTATCAAAGCAAAGTAGATTCCTAATTTCTGACTGTCATAGATTCAGGCATGCCCTGCACTAGCACCAGCTAGGAACTACACATATTCCCCATTATTCCAAATTTGCAAAAATTATGGTAACAATTTAGATAAATTGTGTCTCTCCAGCAACCTTTCATCTTTTAAGAAACAACAAAAGTTCTCACCAATTATGTATAATGAAATTTCTTCAATTTGACTGTCGTAGACTCTTAGTTTTGGACTGGTATCGATTCAGGTAGGCCTCATGCTACTGACAACTCCATTATTCCAAATTTTGTAAAAATCATGGTAAAAATTGCAATAAATTTTGTCTCTCCAGCAAGCTTCTATTTTTTAAAAGACAATAATGGTTCTCATCAGGTATATAGGGAATGTATAATGAAATTTCTTTAATTTGACTGGAGTAGATTCAGATCAACCAGAAACTACATATTTCCCATTATTCCAAATTTGCAAAAATTGTGGTAAAAATTTTGATAAATTGTGTCTCTCCAGCAACAATAAAAGTTCTCACCAGTTCTAATGGAATTTCTTCAGTTTAACTGTCGTAGATTCTTACTTTCTGACTGGCATCGATTTAGGTAGAGGTCTCGTGCCGACCAGTGACTACGTATTCCCCCTTCTTCCAAATTTTGCAAAAATTTTGGTAAAATTTCAATAAATTATGACTCTCCAGCAATCTTCTATCTCTAACCAAACATCTAAAGGTTGTATCTAGGTGATGTATTATTAATTTTTTTAATTTGGCATTGGATAGTCCATAAAATTCAACAATCTGAAATTTATTACAAGAACTGAATTGTGATATAATCTGGAATTTCCCAAAAACAGAATCAGAAGATTGAACCGGGAAAAATAAAGTGGTAGTAGATGTGAGTTCTTTTTCTATTTTGGGCATCTGTCCCCACCCCTTCCACCCCGTGGTTCATTCTCGCCCGCTATGTTCTATATACTTTCTATAAGCAGACTATATACGGTATGTGTAGTATAGTGGAATTTGTATTATTTTTTTTCCTTTTTAATCTGGTTTTCTCTCTGCTATTCCGCTCGGTCCTTGACCTACCTTTGCCTTCCCCTGGCTTCGTCTCCACATCAGAGCTCCCTGCTGTCATCTGGGCTGCGACCCAAATCACTGGATTAATACAGTATAATTTTTTTTTTTTACAATTTTGAGTTGTATTTTTCCGAAATCTCTTCCTGACCGTAAGAACTGTCTTTGTGACAGACCACAATTCACCTTCTCACCAAAAATGACCAATCCCTATAAAGTGTCACATCTAGGAGTTACCTCCAGGGCAGAGCGCGGCTCGCTGATACACTGTCTACTGCGCTACATGAGACATTCACCTATTACAGGGGACGGCTGCCACATATCATCACATCTCCGCACACATCCAGGCGCCCAAACCCAAATCCATGACATGTATTTAACTGCATCAGACGGGTTTATTACACCTTGTAAGTCTCACACGCTGGACTAGTCTGAATTAGGTTATTAAAGGGATAGTCCGACCTGCTAATACCCACTACAAAACTGACCTAGTCTATAGGGGGTAACCTGTTCAGGACCCTCAAATAGTGCCCTCAACTCTGGTGGGCCCAACAACATATATACACAGGTCATTCATTCATTTCAGGGAAATCCATCTATCTATCTTCTATCTATCTATCTATCTATCTATCTATCTATCTATCTATCTATCATCTATATTTCAATCTATCTATCTCCTATCTATCTATCTATCTATCTATCTATCTATCTATCTATCTATCTATCTATTTATCTATGTACTATTCTATCTATCTATCTATCTATCTATCTATCTTTCAATCTATCTATCTCCTATCTATCTATCTATCTATCTATCTTTCTATCTATCTCCTATCTTTCTATCTATCTATCTATCTATCTATCTATCTATCTATCTATCTATTTATCTATGTACTATTCTATCTATCTATCTATCTATCTATCTATCTATCTATCTTTCAATCTATCTATTTCCTATCTATCTATCTATCCATCTATCTATCTATCTATCTATCATCTATATTTCAATCTATCTATCTCCTATCTATCTATCTATCTATCTATCTATCTATCTATTTATTTATCTATGTACTATTCTATCTATCTATCTATCTATCTATCTATCTATCTATCTTTCAATCTATCTATCTCCTATCTATCTATCTATCTATCTATCTATCTATCTATCTATCTTTCTATCTATCTCCTATCTTTCTATCTATCTATCTATCTATCTATCTCATATCTATCTATTTATCTATCTATCTATCTATCTATCTATCTATCTCATATCTATCTATCTATCTATCTATCTATCTAACGCCAAAAAAGCAGGCAGCACACCAAAAATTGTGAAAAAAAGAGAAGGAGGTTTATTGCCTCATACTGCGACGTTTCAGTCCAAGACCTGTTTCAAGCACTACAGCAGTGATAGTATGCACATATATATATATATATATATATATATATATATATATATATATATACACTCACCGGCCACTTTATTAGGTACACCATGCTAGTAACGGGTTGGACCCCCTTTTGCCTTCAGAACTGCCTCAATTCTTCGTGGCATAGATACAACAAGGTGCTGGAAGCATTCCTCAGAGATTTTGGTCCATATTGACATGATGACATCACACAGTTGCCGCAGATTTGTCGGCTGCACATCCATGATGCGAATCTCCCGTTCCACAACATCCTAAAGATGCTCCTCTATTGGATTGAGATCTGGTGACTGTGGAGGCCATTGGAGTACAGTGAACTCATTGTCATGTTCAAGAAACCAGTCTGAGATGATTCCAGCTTTATGACATGGCGCATTATCCTGCTGAAAGTAGCCATCAGATGTTGGGTACATTGTGGTCATAAAGGGATGGACATGGTCAGCAACAATACTCAGGTAGGCTTTGGCGTTGCAACGATGCTCAATTGGTACCAAGGGGCCCAAAGAGTGCCAAGAAAATATTCCCCACACCATGACACCACCACCACCAGCCTGAACCGTTACCGATACAAGGCAGGATGGATCCATGCTTTCATGTTGTTGACGCCAAATTCTGACCCTACCATCCGAATGTCGCAGCAGAAATCGAGACTCATCAGACCAGGCAACGTTTTTCCAATCTTCAATTGTCCAATTTCGATGAGCTTGTGCAAATTGTAGCCTCAGTTTCCTGTTCTTAGCTGAAAGGAGTGGCACCCGGTGTGGTCTTCTGCTGCTGTAGCCCATCTGCCTCAAAGTTCGACGTACTGTGCGTTCAGAGATGCTCTTCTGGCTACCTTGGTTGTAACGGGTGGCTATTTGAGTCACTGTTGCCTTTCTATCAGCTCGAACCAGTCTGGCCATTCTCCTCTGACCTCTGGCATCAACAACGCATTTCCGCCCACAGAACTGCCGCTCACTGGATGTTTTTTCTTTTTCGGACCATTCTCTGTAAACCCTAGAGATGGTTGTGCGTGAAAATCCCAGTAGATCAGCAGTTTCTGAAATACTCAGACCAGCCCTTCTGGCACCAACAACCATGCCACGTTCAAAGGCACTCAAATCACCTTTCTTCCCCATACTGATGCTCGGTTTGAACTGCAGGAGATTGTCTTGACCATGTCTACATACCTAAATGCACTGAGCTGCCGCCATGTGATTGGCTGATTAGAAATTAAGTGTTAACGAGCAGTTGGACAGGTGTACCTAATAAAGTGGCTGGTGAGTGTATATACAGTCCTATGAAAAAGTTTGGGCACCCCTATTAATCTCAATCATTTTTAGTTCGAAATATTTTGGTGTTTGCAACAGCCATTTCAGTTTTATCTATCTAATAACTGATGGACACAGTAATATTTCAGGATTGAAATGAGGTTTATTGTACTAACAGAAAATGTGCAATATGCATTAAACCAAAATTTGACCGGTGCAAAAGTATGGGCACCTCAACAGAAAAGTGACATTAATATTTAGTAGATCCTCCTTTTACAAAGATAACAGCCTCTAGTCGCTTCCTGTAGCTTTTAATCAGTTCCTGGATCCTGGATGAAGGGATTTTGGACCATTCCTCTTTACAAAACAATTCAAGTTCAGTTAAGTTAGATGGTCGCCGAGCATGGACAGCCCGCTTCCAATCATCCCACAGATGTTCAATGATATTCAGGTCTGGGGACTGGGATGGCCATTCCAGAACATTGTAATTGTTCCTCTGCATGAATGCCTGAGGATTTGGAGCAGTGTTTTGGATTATTGTCTTGCTGAAATATCCATCCCCGGCGTAACTTCAACTTCGTCACTGATTCTTGAACATTATTCTCAAGAATCTGCGGATGCTGAGTGGAATCCATGCGACTCTCAACTTTAACAAGATTCCCGATGCCGGCATTGGCCACACAGCCCCAAAGCATGATGGAACCTCCACCAAATTTTACAGTGGGTAGCAAGTGTTTTTCTTGGAATGCTGTTTTTTTGGACGCCATGCATAACGCCTTTTTGTATGACCAAACAAGTCAATCTTTGTTTCATCAGTCCACAGGACCTTCTTCCAAAATGAAGCTGGCTTGTCCAAATGTGCTTTTTCATACCTCAGGCGACTCTATTTGTGGCATGCTTGCAGAAACGGCTTCTTTCTCATCACTCTCCCATACAGTTTCTATTTGTGCAAAGTGCGCTGTATAGTTGACCGATGCACAGTGACACCATCTGCAGCAAGATGATGCTGCAGCTCTTTGGAGGTGGTCTGTGGATTGTCCTTGACTGTTCTCACCATTCTTCTTCTCTGCCTTTCTGATATTTTTCTTGGCCTGCCACTTCTGGGCTTAACAAGAACTGTCCCTGTGGTCTTCCATTTCCTTACTATGTTCCTCACAGTGGAAACTGACAGGTTAAATCTCTGAGACAACTTTTTGTATCCTTCCCCTGAACAACTATGTTGAACAATCTTTGTTTTCAGATCATTTGAGAGTTGTTTTGAGTAGCCCATGATGCCACTCTTCAGAGGAGATTCAAATAGGAGATCAACTTGCAATTGGCCACCTTAAATACCTTTTCTTATGATTGGATACATCTGGCTATGAAGTTCAAAGCTCACTGAGGTTACAAAACCAATTTTGTGCTTCAGTAAGTCAGTAAAAAGTAGTTAGGGGAATTCAAATCAATAAAATGATAAGGGTGCCCATACTTTTGCACCGGTCAAATTTTGGTTTAATGCATATTGCACATTTTCTGTTAGTACAATAAACCTCATTTCAATCCTAAAATATTACTGTGTCCATCAGTTATAAAATATATCAAACTGAAATGGCTGTTGCAAACACCAAAATATTTAGAACAAAAAATGATTAAGATTAATAGGGGTGCCCAAACTTTTTCATAGAACTGTATATATATATATATAGTGTGAACAAAATGTATCAACAATCAATTAATTAGCACATCCATGTGTCATGTCAGTAATATCAAAGTGAAAAAACACAATATATGAAAATAATGTGACATAAGATATCTTGTCGTCTCTTACTCGTGTCTGAATTCTATCAGGTATCTAAACTAATGACACTCTTACACCTGCCTGCTATTGGCTCATTAAGCTGGATTGTAATGTATTATATTGTATTATATTACATGATATTATATTGTAATGTGCAAGCTGACTTTTTCCCATAGGAATGCATTAACCAGTGTTGTTTGGCCAGTGTACAGCATTTGGCCAATCAACGCTGGTTCTGCCGGAGGAGGCGGAGTCTAAGATCCATCCACAGCAGTTTCCATTGTGGTCCGATCTCAGATGTAGCAGTGCTGACACAGCACTGCAATACGGCGAAGCGGCAGAGCTCAGTACACACAGAGATGCAGCAGAGCTGAGTGTGCAGCATGGTTCAACGCACACTCAGCACTGCTACATCAGATGCAGCTGAGCTGAGTGTGCGTTGAACCATGCTGCACACTCAGCTCAGCTGCATCTGATATAGCAGTGCTAAGTGTGCGCTGAACCATGCTGCACACTCAGCTCAACTGCATCTGATGTAGCAGTGCTGAGTGTGCGTTAAACCATGCTGCACACTCAGCTCAACTCCATCTGATGTAGCAGTGCTGAGTGTGCGTTGAACCATGCTGCACACTCAGCTCAGCTGCATCTGGTGTAGCAGTGCTAAGTGTGCGCTGAACCATGCTGCACACTCAGCTCAACTGTATCTCTGTGTGTGCTGAGCTCTGCCGCTTCTCTGTGTAGCAGTGCTGTGTCAGCACTGCTACATCTGAGATCGGACCACAATGGAAAGTGCTGTGGATGGATCTTAGACTCCACCTCCTCTGGCAGAACCAGCGTTGATTGGCCGAATGCTGTACACTGGCCAATCAATGCTGGTCAATGCATTCCTATGGGAAAAAGTCAGCTCGTGCATATTGCAAGCTAACAGGGGATCCCGACCAGATAGAGCCCCAAAGAGCTGGGTGAGTGACATTCCCCCCTTAATAAGGTAATCCATAGCTAACCCTGCCTGTAGATCTGTCCCTGTCTCACAGTCACATAGTTCACAGTCCCAAATTAATCAAATGTTAAACTCACCATTTATATAAATTGGAGGTCACCTGATTTCGGCCACAAATTCCTTTTTCCGATTTTTTTTTATGCCTCCGTTGTTGTAGTTCCTGTCCCACCTCCTCTGCACAGTTATTGGTGCAAAAAATGCACCAGGGAAGGTGGGAGAGGATACGAATTTTTAATGCGTTTGCCTCATGGTATTTGATTGTAATCGAATACCTCGAACGGTCTGATATTCGATCGAATCTGTATCGAACGGTGTTCGCTCATCTCTAATCTTTATATATTTATACATCTTATGTCACATTATTTTCATATATTGTGTTTTTTCACTTTGATATTACTGACATGACACATGGATGTGCTAATTAATTGATTGTTGATACATTTTGTTCACACTATATATATATGTATATATGTGCATACTATCACTGCTGTAATGCTTGATACAGGCTCTTGGACCAAAACGTAGCAGTATGAGGTAATAAACCTCCTTCACTTTTTTTCACAATTTTCGCAGTTAGAGATGAGCGAACACTGTTCGGATCAGCCAATCCGAACAGCACGCACCCATAGAAATGAATGGAAGCACCTGTGACGCCAGCCGCCGGCAAAGTCAGCGTCACAGGTTCTTCCATTCATTTTTATGGGTGCGTGCTGTTCGGATCGGCTGATCCGAACAGTGTTCGCTCATCTCTAGTCGCAGTATGAGGCAATAAACCTCCTTCACTTTTTTCACAATTTTTAGTTTGCCGCCTGCTTTTTTGGCTTTATATTGAACGGGACAAATCCTTTTCCCATTGGTGAGCGCCCTATGCCTAGACTGGTGCGGTCATATACATGTTTTATCTATCTATCTATCTATCTATCTATCTATCTATCTATCTATCTATCTATCTCATATCTATCATCTATCTATCTATCTATCTATCTATCTATCTATCTCCTATCTATCTATATATCTATCTCCTATCTATCTATCTATCTATCTATCTATCTATCTATCTATCTCATATCTATCATCTATCTATCTATCTATCTATCTATCTATCTATCTATCTATCTATCTCCTATCTATCTATATATCTATCTCCTATCTATCTATCTATCTATCTATCTATCTATCTATCTATCTAGCTATCTATCTCATATCTATCATATATCTATCTATCTATCTATCTATCTATCTATCTATCTATCTATCTCCTATCTATCTATATATCTATCTCCTATCTATCTATCTCCTATCTATCTATCTATCTATCTATCTATCTATCTATCTATCTATCTATCATATCTATTTATCCATCCTTCTATTATTCTATCTATCTATCTATCTATCTATCTATCTATCTATCTATCTATCTATCTATCTATCTCCTATCTATCTATCTATCTATCTATCTCCTATCTATCTATATATCTATCTATCTCCTATCTATCTATCTATCTATCTATCTATCTATCTATCTCATATCTATCATCTATCTATCTATCTATCTATCTATCTCATATCTATCATATATCTATCTATCTATCTATCTATCTATCTATCTATCTATCTATCTATCTATCATATCTATTTATCCATCCTTCTATTATTCTATCTATCTATCTATCTATCTATCTATCTATCTATCTATCTCCTATCTATCTATATATCTATCTCCTATCTATCTATCTATCTATCTATCTATCTATCTATCTATCTATCTCATATCTATCATCTATCTATCTATCTATCTATCTATCTATCTATCTATCTAGCTATCTATCTCATATCTATCATATATCTATCTATCTATCTATCTATCTATCTATCTATCTATCTATCTATCTATCATATCTATTTATCCATCCTTCTATCTATCTATCTATCTATCTATCTATCTATCTATCTATCTCCTATCTATCTATCTATCTATCTATCTATCTATCTATCTATCTATCTCATATCTCTATCTATCTATCTATCTACAGTCCTATGAAAAAGTTTGGGCACCCCTATTAATCTTAATCATTTTTTGTTCTAAATATTTTGGTGTTTGCAACAGCCATTTCAGTTTGATATATCTAATAACTGATGGACACAGTAATATTTCAGGATTGAAATGAGGTTTATTGTACTAACAGAAAATGTGCAATATGCATTAAACCAAAATTTGACTGGTGCAAAAGTATGGGCACCCTTATCATTTTATTGATTTGAATTCCCCTAACTACTTTTTACTGACTTACTGAAGCACAAAATTGGTTTTGTAACCTCAGTGAGCTTTGAACTTCATAGCCAGATGTATCCAATCATAAGAAAAGGTATTTAAGGTGGCCAATTGCAAGTTGATCTCCTATTTGAATCTCCTCTGAAGAGTGGCATCATGGGCTACTCAAAACAACTCTCAAATGATCTGAAAACAAAGATTGTTCAACATAGTTGTTCAGGGGAAGGATACAAAAAGTTGTCTCAGAGATTTAACCTGTCAGTTTCCACTGTGAGGAACATAGTAAGGAAATGGAAGACCACAGGGACAGTTCTTGTTAAGCCCAGAAGTGGCAGGCCAAGAAAAATATCAGAAAGGCAGAGAAGAAGAATGGTGAGAACAGTCAAGGACAATCCACAGACCACCTCCAAAGAGCTGCAGCATCATCTTGCTGCAGATGGTGTCACTGTGCATCGGTCAACTATACAGCGCACTTTGCACAAATAGAAGCTGTATGGGAGAGTGATGAGAAAGAAGCCGTTTCTGCACGTACGCCACAAATAGAGTTGCCTGAGGTATGAAAAAGCACATTTGGAGAAGCCAACTTCATTTTGGAAACAAAAATTGAGTTGTTTGGTTATAAAAAAAGGCGTTATGCATGGCGTCCAAAAAGAAACAGCATTCCAAGAAAAACACATGCTACCCACTGTAAAATTTGGTGGAGGTTCCATCATGCTTTGGGGCTGTGTGGCCAATGCCGGCACCGGGAATCTTGTTAAAGTTGAGGGTCGCATGGATTCCACTCAGTATCAGCAGATTCTTGAGAATAATGTTCAAGAATCAGTGACGAAGTTGAAGTTACGCCGGGGATGGATATTTCAGCAAGACAATGATCCAAAACTTCTCCAAATCAACTCAGGCATTCATGCAGAGGAACAATTACAATGTTCTGGAATGGCCATCCCAGTCCCCAGACCTGAATATCATTGAACATCTGTGGGATGATTTGAAGCGGGCTGTCCATGCTCGGCGACCATCTAACTTAACTGAACTTGAATTGTTTGTCCAAAATACCTTTATCCAGGATCCAGGAACTGATTAAAAGCTACAGGAAGCGACTAGAGGCTGTTATCTTTGCAAAAGGAGGATCTACTAAATATTAATGTCACTTTTCTGTTGAGGTGCCCATACTTTTGCACCGGTCAAATTTTGGTTTATTGCATATTGCACATTTTCTGTTAGTACAATAAACCTCATTTCAATCCTGAAATATTACTGTGTCCATCAGTTATTAGATATATCAAACTGAAATGGCTGTTATAAACACCAAAATATTTAGAACTAAAAATGATTAAGATTAATAGGGGTGCCCAAACTTTTTCATAGGACTGTATCTATCTATCATATCTATTTATCCATCCTTCTATTATTCTATCTATCTATCTATCTATCTATCTATCTATCTATCTCCTATCTATCTCCTATCTATCTATCTATCTATCTATCTATCTATCTATCTATCTATCTATCTATCTCCTATCTATCTATCTATCTATCTATCTATCTATCTATCTATCTATCTCCTATCTATCTATATATCTATCTCCTATCTATCTATCTATCTATCTATCTATCTATCTATCTATCTATCTATCATCTATCTATCTATCTATCTATCTATCTATATATCTCCTATCTATCTATCTATCTATCTATCTATCTATCTATCTATCTATCTATCTCCTATCGATCTATCTATCTATCTTCTATCTATCTATTTATCTATCTATCATATTTATCTATTTCCTATCTATCTATCTATCTATCTATCTATCTATCTATCTATCTATCTATCTATCATCTATGTATCTATCTATTATTCTATCTATCACGGATACACCTCTCTCACTATTAATCTCTCTTTCCGCCATACACTAATGACTATTAGACACAATGCTGAGATGTAAATCATTAACTTAATAAATTAACCATCGTCTTACCGATCCTCAGTAATTGCTTTTTTACAGTAATTTTCACATTACGGAGGGAAATGTTATTACAGAGAATTATTTTCCGTGACTACATTCGCTATTTATCCGGGATTATCTACGACTTCTCCTCAGCAGAAATGGGAAATGCAAAACTTCTATAGAAATTGACAAATGACAACGCCACAAATCCGCAGCCCAGATTCCCCGTAGTCACCAAACTGCTGAGGAATGGGATTATTCCCTTTAAAGGCATAGCTGACAGGTCAAGGATATATAAGGCTATAGCTCATGTACTGACTCCTTAAAGGGGATGTTAAGGATTAGGAGTAAACTCAACCCCTTGGACCCAACAAGATGTCTGAAAATGTTCAGAACCCTTCTTGGTCACCCAAAAATCCATCTGGTGTCAAACCATAGATAGGAGACAGGGAGGAGCCAGAAGAGGAGGGGCTGTAGGGGAGACATCTGATTGGTTCAGAACACACAGCACAGTGTAAAGAGACCGCCCCCGAGGAGATATGCAGAGACATGTTACATGTTACACTACATGTACCGCTTATTTAAAACAGGTTCCCTTTAAGACAGAGGTCCGTTTTAGTATATAATTGGAAAAGTCTATTAACATGAGTGGGAGTCACTTTGGTGGTATCAGCTGTGTATCCAAGTCAAGACACGAGTGGCGTAAGAAGAAGGAGCAACAGCTCAGATCTGTCACATGTGACAAACTCAGCTTTGCTACATCAATCGTCAAAATTTCTCAGTAACAGAAACATTTTAAACTCAGCTCTGCTACATCATGTAAAGTTGTAAGATATTTGACTACTCAGCTCTGCTACATTGTTAGACAAATATTACTCTAACGTATGTAATCAACCTCATGTACTACATAATCAGACAAACTCAGCTCTGCTACATCAAAAACCCACAATATCTAACAAACTGAGCACAGCTATAATTGGATAAATTCATGTCTTTCTATGTGAAAGTCAGCGGAGACACACGTGATAAACAGAAGTGTCCAACACACTGTCAAACTCAACTCTACTACACCTCATACTCAACTCTATAACAGCCAGACCCATCAGACAAGCAATATCCCAGAATACTTTACAAACTCACATCTGCTACATCATCCTTGACACTACTACATCCAAGACTTATACTTCTATATCTGACCAACTCAGAACTATCAGAGCTTACAAACTTAACTCTGCTACCTCTCCAGACTTTACAGTTCTGTCTTCTCAGACAAGCACAGCTGCTCAGTATGTACTCAGTAACATACTCAGCTCAACTACATGAGTTGTGCTCAGTGGTACAAATTCAAAACACATCTGTGCCGTATCTGATCAGTTCAGCTCTGCTACATCTCTGCAATACTATACTGAACTGTAATTCAGGAGTGCCAAATCTGACAAACACTCACTCAGCTCTGCTGCATCCCCTGACATCCTCAGCTCTATAACATCTGCAGCCTAGCTCTGCTACATCAGACCACACTGCTCAGGGCTAGTACAAGTGACATACCTAAGGGTGCATTCACACTGAGTAAACGCTAGCTTATTTTGTAGAGTAAAATTACACTTGTAAATTTTGCTATCCCATTGACTTCAATGATATTTTACAGGCGTATTTTTACAGGCGTATTTTTTACTGGCGTATTTTTACACTTGTAAAAAAATATCATTGAAGTCAATGGGATAGCAAAATTTACAAGTGTAATTTTACTCTACAAAATAAGCTAGCGTTTACTCAGTGTGAATGCACCCTTATTTTGTAGAGTAAAATTACACTTGTAAATTTTGCTATCCCATTGACTTCAATGACATTTTACAGGCGTATTTTTACAGGCGTATTTTTTACAGGCGTATTTTTTACAGGCGTATTTTTACACTTGTAAAAAAATATCATTGAAGTCAATGGGATAGCAAAATTTACAAGTGTAATTTTACTCTACAAAATAAGCTAGCGTTTACTCAGTGTGAATGCACCCTAACACCGCACCACCTGAATCCCAGTTCTGCTACATCTGATAACTGTTTCTGAAATACACAGCTCCATAATATCTAATAAACTCAGCTCAACTATACCATTTGACATACTGAGGTCTGCAGCATCTGAAACTAACTCAACTCTGCCATATCTTAAAAACACAACTTCCCAATATGTGTCAAACTCAGCTCTGCTACACCATTAGACATACTCAATTCTGTAAGAGCTGGGACTTAGCTTTGCCAAATCAAATGGTGCCAGACTGTGTTACAAACTCATATCTGCTACATCAAGCTCTGTAACATTTAAAACTTACCCTGTCAGCTCTAACAAACCCAGCTCTACTACATCACCAGACCAAAGAGTTCTACCTTTTCTGCAAACACAATATTTAATGTACTCAGCACAGCTACATCAGATATCTAACAAGCACAACTGCCCAATACCTGACAAACACATTGCTGCTACATCTCAGTAATATATACTCAACTATGCAGCATATTAGTGCCAAATCTGACAACCACAGCTGCTCACTAAGCTCTGCTAATCCACCAGACACACTCAGCTCTGCTAATCCACCAGACACACTCAGCTCTGCTAATCCACCAGACACACTCAGCTCTGCTAATCCACCAGACACACTCAGCTCTGCTGCTCCACCAGACACACTTAGCTCTGCTAATCCACCAGACACACTCAGCTCTGCTAATCCACCAGACACACTCAGCTCTGCTGCTCCACCAGACACACTTAGCTCTGCTAATCCACCAGACACACTCAGCTCTGCTGCTCCACCAGACACACTTAGCTCTGCTAATCCACCAGACACACTCAGCTCTGCTAATCCACCAGACACACTCAGCTCTGCTAATCCACCAGACACACTCAGCTCTGCTAATCCACCAGACACACTCAGCTCTGCTGCTCCACCAGACACACTCAGCTCTGCTAATCCACCAGACACACTAAGCTCTGCTAATCCACCAGACACACTCAGCTCTGCTGCTCCACCAGACATACTCAGCTCTGCTGCTCCACCAGACACACTCAGCTCTGCTAATCCACCAGACACACTCAGCTCTGCTGCTCCACCAGACACACTCAGCTCTGCTGCTCCACCAGACACACTCAGCTCTGCTAATCCACCAGACACACTCAGCTCTGCTAATCCACCAGACACACTCAGCTCTGCTGCTCCACCAGACACACTCAGCTCTGCTGCTCCACCAGACACACTCAGCTCTGCTGCTCCACCAGACACACTCAGCTCTGCTAATCCACCAGACACACTCAGCTCTGCTGCTCCACCAGACACACTCAGCTCTGCTAATCCACCAGACACACTCAGCTCTGCTGCTCCACCAGACACACTCAGCTCTGCTAATCCACCAGACACACTCAGCTCTGCTGCTCCACCAGACACACTCAGCTCTGCTGCTCCACCAGACACACTCAGCGTTGCTAATCCACCAGACACACTCAGCTCTGCTGCTCCACCAGACACACTCAGCTCTGCTGCTCCACAAGATACACTCAGCTCTGCTAATCCACCAGACACACTCAGCTCTGCTAATCCACCAGACACACTCAGCTCTGCTAATCCACCAGACACACTCAGCTCTGCTAATCCACCAGACACACTCAGCTCTGCTAATCCACCAGACACACTCAGCTCTGCTGCTCCACCAGACACACTCAGCTCTGCTAATCCACCAGACACACTCAGCTCTGCTGCTCCACCAGACACACTCAGCTCTGCTAATCCACCAGACACACTCAGCTCTGCTAATCCACCAGACACACTCAGCTCTGCTGCTCCACCAGACACACTCAGCTCTGCTAATCCACCAGACACACTCAGCTCTGCTGCTCCACCAGACACACTCAGCTCTGCTAATCCACCAGACACACTCAGCTCTGCTGCTCCACCAGACACACTCAGCTCTGCTAATCCACCAGACACACTCAGCTCTGCTAATCCACCAGACACACTCAGCTCTGCTGCTCCACCAGACACACTCAGCTCTGCTAATCCACCAGACACACTCAGCTCTGCTGCTCCACCAGACACACTCAGCTCTGCTAATCCACCAGACACACTCAGCTCTGCTAATCTACCAGACACACTCAGCTCTGTAACATCTGCTAATGGAGCACACAGAATAAGTTATATATAAGGTTCTGCAGCATCTAAAACTCAGTTGTGTCACACTGGATATATCTATGTGACAAACTCTTCTCTGCTATATCTTCACATATATTCAGCTCTGCTATATCTGGTAAAATAAATAGATCCACACAATGTGAGCAATGCTCCATGGAGCTGCCATTCACTGCAGGGCATCAGAGCTATGAATCTCTATGACAGCCGCAGTGCACAGCAGAGCTGACTTTGCCCCCTCCCCCTCCTGTCCTGCAGCACCATGGAGAGCTCCTGACTGCTCTACGCCTGCGCACTGCGGGCTCACACTGCTACATGTGCTGCTCTTCTGCTCTCATGGTGATGCAGGACTCTGCTGCAGCAATTTGCTGCAGAAGCAATTAGCAGGACAGGGCAGATCCCCCATCAGGACAGGGCAGATTCCCAGCAGGTCAGGGCAGATTCCCAGCAGGTCAGGGCAGATCCTCCAGCAGATAATGGCAGTGCCCCCTGCAGGTCAGGGCAGATCCCCCCATCAGGACAGGGCAGATTCCCAGGAGGTCAGGGCAGATCCCTCAGCAGGTCAGGACAGATCCCCCAGCAGGTCAGGACAGATCCCTCAGCAGATCAGGACAGATCCCCCAGTAGGTCAGGGCAGATCCTCCAGCAGATAATGGCAGTGCCCCCTGCTGGTACACACAAGGCTCTTTAATGGGCTGAGCCTGACATTAGGGGCACCTGCTTTAACCTCCTCCTAGTCACTCTGCTCCAGCCACATGTAGATCACCACAGATGTAGCAGAGCTGGATCACAAACCTCTTCATCAATCTATTGCTCTAGGTTGTGCTAAATTACAATCTCATCTATAAGACTCCCTAACAGGCTCGGCTCTGCTGTGTTTGGTTTCTGGGCTGGTGCTCACAAGTCCTGGCTGGAGTCTACTACCCGGGCAACAAATGGGCAGATCAGAGCCTTAATAATTGTGCCAAACCATGCCCTGATGGATAGTGCCCTACAGTGCACTGAGAAATAGTGCAGGGTCTTGGCTGATAGCACCATACGGTGTCATGATTAATAGTACCATACACTATCTTGATGAATAGTGCCATACAGTGCCCCAATTAATAGCACCATACAGTGCCTTGATTAATAATACCATACAGTGCCCCTGATTATTACTACCATACAGTGCCCCAAATAACAGTACCATACACTACCTTGATGAATAGTGCTATATAGTCCCCCGATTAATAGTATTATACAGTACCCCAATTAATAGCACCAAATAGTGCCCCAATTAATACTACCATACAGTGCCCCGAATAACAGTACCATACACTACTACCTTGATGAATAGCACCATACAGTGCCCTGATTAATAGCATCATACAGTGCCCCTGATTATTACTACCATACAGCCCCCCAAATAAAAGTACCATACACTACCTTGATGAATATTGTCATACAGTGCCCTGATTAATAGTATTATACAGTACCCCAAATTAATAGCACCATACATTGCCCCAATTAATACTACCATACAACGCCCCAACTATTACTACCCTACAAGGCCCCAATCATTAGTACCATACAGTGCGGCAATCACTATGGCACTGTGGGAGGGTCCTATGGCAATCACAATGGTAGTGTGGGAGGGACCTACGGGAATCACTATGACACTGTGGGAGGGTCCTGCAGCAATTACTATGGCACTGTGGGAGGGTCCTGCGGCAATCACTATGACACTGTGGGAGGGTCCTGCGGCAATCACTATGACACTGTGGGAGGGTCCTGCGGCAATCACTATGGCACTGTGGGAGGGTCCTATGGCAATCACAATGGTAGTGTGGGAGGGACCTACGGGAATCACTATGGCACTGTGGGAGGGTCCTGCAGCAATTACTATGGCACTGTGGGAGGGTCCTACGGCAATCACTATAGCACTGTGAGAAGGTCCTGCGGGAATCACTATGGCACTGTGGGAGGGTCCTACAACAATCACTATGGCACTGTGGGAGGATCCTACGGCAATCACTATGACACTGTGGCGGTCCTACGGCAATCACTATGACACTGTGGGAGGGACCTGCGGCAATCACTATGACACACGGCGGTCCTACGGCAATCACTATGACACTGTGGGAGGGTCCTACAACAATCACTATGGCACTGTGGGAGGGTCCTGCGGCAATCACTATGGCACTGTGGGAGGGTCCTGCGGCAATCACTATGGCACTGTGGGAGGGTCCTGCAACAATCACTATGACACACGGCGGTCCTACGGCAATCACTATGACACACGGCGGTCCTACGGCAATCACTATGGCACTGTGGGAGGGTCCTACAACAATCACTATGGCACTGTGGGAGGGTCCTGCGGCAATCACTATGGCACTGTGGGAGGGTCCTGCAACAATCACTATGACACACGGCGGTCCTACGGCAATCACTATGACACACGGCGGTCCTACGGCAATCACTATGGCACTGTGGGAGGGTCCTACAACAATCACTATGGCACTGTGGGAGGGTCCTGCGGCAATCACTATGGTACTGTGGGAGGGTCCTGCGGCAATCACTATGGCACTGTGGGAGGGTCCTACAACAATCACTATGGCACTGTGGGAGGGTCCTACAACAATCACTATGGCACTGTGGGAGGGTCCTGCGGCAATCACTATGGCACTGTGGGAGGGTCCTACAACAATCACTATGGCACTGTGGGAGGGTCCTGCGGCAATCACTATGGTACTGTGGGAGGGTCCTGCGGCAATCACTATGGCACTGTGGGAGGGTCCTGCGGCAATCACTGTGGCACTGTGGGAGGGTCCTGTGGCAATCACTATGGCACTGTGGGAGGGTCCTGCAGCAATCACTATGGCACTGTGGGAGGGTCCTGCGGCAATCACTGTGATCACATGGAGAGATCTACTTATCGTATAGGCACACTAGGCATCGGCATAGGGCGACAGGATGAAAGGGGCACTCAGGTTAATGTCATTTCATTCAATGTGTATATTTTGGTGTTCCCACTTTTCCTTCCATCTAGAGGGCGCATTTTCTATACAGACAGATCTGGAGCCCCCAGTGGAGACAGCCACACATGCCTTACTGCAGCGACCTCTACAGGGAGAAGTTGGTATTACATGCTGACAATTGAAATGAACGACCTTACTTAATACATAAATGGGCTGAGCCCGCCATGCTGGGGTCCATGGAGGAGGGGGGTCCTGATGAGGGGATTCTTATGGCGTACATACAGAAGCCATGTCCATATATATGTGTGTGGCCACCTCCATTGTATTCTATGAGGCTGGAGAAAACATCAGGCAGGTGTCTGCCGTCTCCATAGACTGAGTGACTTATTGAAACCCCTAAGGATGAATTCACACGTGGCATCATTTTATGCCGCAGATTTTAATGTGGATTTGGATACAGATTTTCAGTCATTGTACAATCTAAATAAAGATCCAACACCTATGTATACCCCGCAACTGTATACTATGTATAAATGTATACTATATACATTGTATACTATATACATTACATACACTACAAGTATATACATTACATACTATGTACACACTATATACATTATATACTATATGCACACTATATACATTACATACTATATACATTACATACACTACAAGTATATACATTACATACTATGTGCACACTATATACTATATACATGCTATATACATTATATACTATGTGCACACTATATACTATATACATGCTATATACATTATATACAGACTCCTTACAACTGCATGAGTCATAAATCTACAGTATGACAAGTGACTGTAGAGCTGACTGCATACATACAGGACCTGTATACACATCACTTACATGTATATACCACCCAACACAGTACATGTACAGGGCACCTGTGTGTATGGTACATATATATATATATAGGATATATATATGGTAGGTATATACCCCCATTACACACACAGGGGATAATGGGATACTTTATGTGTACTGCGCTGCAGTATAGGTTGATATAAAATGTGAATTACTATATAATAATGCCCTATAGAATTTATTTATTTATTTATTTATTTATAGTATCTATCTATCTATCCATCTATCTATCTCCTATCTATCTATCTATCTATCTATCTATCTATCTATCTATCTCCTATCTATCTATATATCTATCTATCTCCTATCTATCTATCTATCTATCTATCTATCTATCTATCTATCTATCTATCTATCTATCTATCTATGACACCCACATATATATCCCCCTACTCACTTCATACCTACAGTATACATAATACTTTGATGGAATGGACCCCAACACACAAGCTCAGTAAATTAATATATTACACATGTATAGTATGCCCCCATTCAAAGCCTACTGTATATACAAGACCCCCACAATCTTAGTAAATGAATACATTGCCCATGTATAGTATGCCCCCCTCAATGCCTACTCTACCCCCAAACAAGCTTAATAAGTGAATATGTTCTATATGTGTAGTATACCATTATACCCCTCACTCACAGGCTATATAGAAGCCCCCCCACAAAAGCTCAGTAAATGAATATATAATACATGTGTAGTATACCCCCCCCCCCTCACAGGGTACAGTACATACAAGACCCCCACAATCTTGGTAAATGAATACATTGCACATGTATGGTATGCCCCCTACTCACTGGGTACTTTATATACAAGACCCCCACAAGCTTGCTAAATTAATATATTACACAAGTATAGTATGCCCCCCACTCACAGCCTACTGTATATACTAGACCCCCACACCATCTTAGTGAATATATTACACAAGTATAGTATGCCCCTCACTCACAGGGTGCTGTATATATACAAGACCCCCCCATAAGCGTATTAAATGAATATATTACATAGGTACAACATGCCTCCCCCCCACACAGCCTGATGATGCATTCCACTCACATATACATATACTAATATACAATACACTATATATTCTATACACACTAGCACAGTAGATGAATATACAATGTCTAGCACCTTACATGACCCCCCCCACCTCATGTCTTGTCCCCCACCTGCCTGCACCTGTACTCATTGCCTATGCCCAGCACACCTTAGCACAGCCCCCATTCACAAGTCCTATGTCAAGGGCACAATGTGCCAGTCTCCCTGTCTGTATACCCCTCCCCTCCCCTGTATACTCACAGTACAGATAAAGCTCTGCATCCTATGTAGGGGGAAGCATTGTATACACATATTCATGTCCCTGCTGCAGTTCTACAAAGGCAATGCGGCTTCTTGTGCACAATGTAGGTCAGTGAGGTGAGGACAGGACGAGCCATCCACAGTCTAGGACAATCCTCTGCACCGCTTGGGGGGGCTGCAATGCTTAATACCCCAATATCAGCTCCAGCAGTGACTCAGCCATTGTCAGGCAGCCATAGAGCCCCTCACTACACCCCATCTACTCCAGCACCACACACGTAAACTTCACAGCTCCAGGAATCTCACTGCTGCATCTCAAGACTCACCCCCCCATCTCCAAGACATGTCATACCTCCACATTCTCTGCTTCAGCCATCTTCCTCCTCAGGAGCAGGCAGCGGGAGGAGTGCTTAATTCCCATAAGAGCCAGTCACTTCCTTCACTTATTACTATTAATTCTTTATTGTTAGCAAATGTATCAAAAGATATCCAAAGAAAATCAATGGATGTCCTCTAGATGTTCTCCAGATCTTCGCTTGACTTCTCAAGTTCTCACAAAGTTCTCCTCCTCTTCTTCAGGTGTCTACAACTTGGACTTTTTAACACTTCAGATACCCAAGGATGGAAAAAATCTATCAAAAATGTCATGACCTGAGGTTCCTGGAGGGTGAGGAACCTTAAGGAGATCACAGCATGGACTTGGAGTAGTTGAGGAGCTTGATGATGACGATAGCCACAAGTTCTCCAGATGTGTCTTGGAATCTGCTCCTCTTAGCAATGATGTCTTGCAATTGAGTCAAGTCCTTTTTATTTCTTCTGGGAAAACTTGGTAGGAAACCAAATCCTGCTTCTTATAAGAGGCTGTCTATGACTCCTTGAGCAGAGCCTCTTGCAGCAAAGCTTTTCTTCCCTCCTCTCTCCTGTCTCCTGTCTAGATCCCCTCCAGAAGAAAAACAGTCTCCATGAACTTTTCTGAATAATCTCCACTTCTAGTAGTGTAGCTGGAGCTGTGCAGATCACAGCTAGATTTGGGTCAGCCCATTAACCCCTTAAAGTCACCCTCCTTCTGATTGGACAGCCTGGAGCCCCCTTGTGCTGGCATCCTTATAGGATTGCCTTTTTTTTTTTTCTCCTGAAACCCCACATAAGACAGGGCTGTTCCTATAGTAGAGGCGAGACAAGGTAACAACTGAAAGGATAGGAGGATCTGTATATTAGGAAATGTGGATGTAGCAGAGCTGATGTGGTTGTGTGACTGATGCAGCAGATATACCTGCAGTCATATGGAAAAAAAAAAGAATGGTGATATCACCCTGCTTGGAAGGATAGATACATGACATTATTCTGTAGTTTGGTACTGTTGATACTTATAGCTGAAC
Organism: Leptodactylus fuscus; assembly: GCF_031893055.1. NCBI lineage: Eukaryota > Metazoa > Chordata > Amphibia > Anura > Leptodactylidae > Leptodactylus > Leptodactylus fuscus. Next base: position 205,819,739 of record NC_134269.1, on the reverse strand, counting down.
AATTCTACAGGTATAAGAAATCTTGTTAAAGGGATAGTGTCCTATCTCCAATTGGAGGGCAGCATAGAAGAGAGGGGGAGATGCTGAGCTCGGGGATATATAGTTTTCTATGATTTTATTCATTGGTTTCATGTGAAAAGCTGTTTAACTGCTATCAGTGCTCCCCGCCCACACAGAGTAATTGACAGTTATTCTTGTATATAACTTCAATGTCAATCACTCTGTGTGGGCGGGACATGCTTTTTTTTATTCTGTCAACTTTATATATAGAAATACAGAATCAAATTATAGAAAACTATATATCCCTGAATTCAGCGTCTTCCCCTCTATTCTATACATCCTCTTAAGAAATTGTGAGAGGACATATATGAAATTCATCCACATTTCATTAGCATATGTGACACAAATTTGCCATAAACATATGTGCTATATACTGTACACAACTTTACTCTTTAGCTTGCCACTGCTAGCACTTATAATTCCACAATTGGTTGTACATTTATAAAATTCTTCTTAAAGGGAATCTGTCAGATCTCCAATCGGAAGGCAGCACAGGATAGAGGGGGAGATGCCGAGCTTGGGGATATATAGTTTTCTAGGATTTTATTCATTGGTTTCATATGAAAAGCCATGTAGACAGAGCTTGTGAGTCCTGTTCCCCCGCCCACACAGTGATATTGACAGTTATTTGTGTATACAAATTCAAACAGAACCAACTGTCAGTTACTCTGTATGGGCGGGGCATGCAGGACTCACAAGCTTTTTCTATCCTGACAGTTAAACAGCTTTATACATGGAAATATAGAATTAAATCATAGACAACTATATATCCCCGAATTCAGCATCTTCTCCTCTATACTATACAACCTCTTAAAAAATTGTAGGAATAAATATATGAAAGTTGTCGCCATTTTATTGGTATAAATGAAGAAAAATTTGGGATGGGAGTTGTTGCATTGCAATAACCGTATGCCGCAGGGTGGGTATATTGTAGATCCTCGGATATTTTGGACGATGTGCTCCTTTAATTGGAAGGTTCCAGTCTCTGTATTGAATTTCTGTATAGTATTGTATTAACAAGATACAGGGGTCATAGGTTTTAGACACTTTAATGTCTCCCAGTGCAAAAACTAGGAAAATCTGCTGTATTACTTTCATACCACCTTGAATATAGACAATATATACACTGGACCACCAGGGCTATTTTTTGTATTACTGATGGGCTAGTGGCAGGGCTTTGAGCACCAAACGTGGCACTGGTAATATTTCTACTAACATGTTCACTTACACAAGGTACTCTCAGCATTACCACTAGGCCACCAGGAACATTGTTAAAATAATTCTACGAGACCACAAAATTCCCATGTATTATCTTACCAAGCAGTTGTGGTTGCCCTCAACATTACCTCTAGACATCTAGGAATACTGTTAGCATTTCCACTAGACCAGGAGTCACACCGTCAGCATTCCTCCAGCATTTGGGGCCACTTCGGAGTACTATTAGTACTTTTTCTAGGCTATTTTGGGTGCGCTCAGTGTTACCACTAGGCCACCAGGAATATTGTTAGCATTTCTACTGGACCAGAAGTCACCCATCAGAATTGTAGCCATACGGTAGGTCCGTCCTCTACCTCTGCTCCGAGTGGACTATGATGGCAGACCTTAGGTAGCCATATGGTAGGTCTGTCCTCTACCTCAGCTCCGAGTGGACTATGATGGCAGACCTTGGGTAGCCTCATGGTAGACCCGTCCGCTACCTCAGCTTCGAGTGGACTATGATGGCAGACCTTGGGCAGCCTCATAGTAGATATGTCCTCTACCTCAGCTCCGAGTGGACTTTGATGGCAGACCTTAGGTAGCGACATGGTAGGTCCATCCTCCACCTCAGCTCGGAGTGGACTATGATGGCAGACCTTGGGTAGTTTCATGGTAAATATGTCTTCTACCTCAGCTCTGAGTGGACAATGATGGAAGACCTTGGGTACCCTTTGGTAGATATGTCTTCTACCTCAGCTCTGAACGGACTATGATGGCAGACCTTGGGTAGCCACATGGTAGATATGTCCTCTACCTCAGCTCTGAGTGGACTATGATGGCAGACCTTGGGTAGCCTCATGGTAGACCCGTCCGCTACCTCAGCTTCGAGTGGACTATGATGGCAGGCCTTGGGCAGCCTCATAGTAGATATGTCCTCTACCTCAGCTCCGAGTGGACTTTGATGGCAGACCTTAGGTAGCGACATGGTAGGTCCATCCTCCACCTCAGCTCCGAGTGGACTATGATGGCAGACCTTGGGTAGTTTCATGGTAAATATGTCTTCTACCTCAGCTCTGAGTGGACTATGATGGCAGACCTTGGGTACCCTTTGGTAGATATGTCTTCTACCTCAGCTCTGAACGGACTATGATGGCAGACCTTGGATAGCCTCACGGTAGATATGTCTTCTACCTCAGCTCTGAACGGACTATGATGGCAGACCTTGGGTAGCCACATGGTAGATATGTCCTCTACCTCAGCTCTGAGTGGACTATGATGGCAGACCTTAGGTAGCCATATGGTAGGTCCATCTTCCACCTCAGCTCCGAGTGGACTATGATGGCAGACCTTGGGTAGTCTCATGGTAGATATGTCCTCTATCTCAGCTTCGAGTGGACTATGATGGTAGACCTTGGGTAGCCTGACGGTAGATATGTCCTCTACCCCAGCTTCGAGTGGACTATGATGGCAGATCTTGAGTAGCCTCACGGTAGATATATTTTCTACCTCAGCTCTGAACGGACTATGATGGCAGACCTTGGGTAGCCACATGGTAGATATGTCCTCTATCTCAGCTTCGAGTGGACTATGATGGCAGACCTTAGGTAGCCACATGGTAGATATGTCCTCTACCTCAGCTCTGAGTGGACTATGATTGAAGACCTTGGGTAGTCTCATGGTAGATATGTCCTCTACCTCAGCTCTGAGTGGACTATGATGGCAGACCTTGGGTAGCCTCACTGTAGATATGTCTTCTACCTCAGCTCCGAGCGGACTATGATGGCAGGCCTTGGGTAGTCTCATGGTAGATATGTCCTCTATCTCAGCTCTGAGTGGACTATGATGGCAGACCTTGGGTAGCCTCACTGTAGATATGTCTTCTACCTCAGCTCTGAACGGACTATGATGGCAGACCTTGGGTAGCCTCACTGTAGATATGTCTTCTACCTCAGCTCTGAGTGGACTATGATGGCAGACCTTGGGTACCCTTTGGTAGATATGTCTTCTACCTCAGCTCTGAACGGACTATGATGGCAGACCTTGGGTAGCCTCACGGTAGATATGTCTTCTACCTCAGCTCTGAACGGACTATGATGGCAGACCTTGGGTAGCCACATGGTAGATATGTCCTCTACCTCAGCTCTGAGTGGACTATGATGGCAGACCTTAGGTAGCCATATGGTAGGTCCATCTTCCACCTCAGCTCCGAGTGGACTATGATGGCAGACCTTGAGTAGTCTCATGGTAGATATGTCCTCTATCTCAGCTTCGAGTGGACTATGATGGTAGACCTTGGGTAGCCTGACGGTAGATATGTCCTCTACCCCAGCTTCGAGTGGACTATGATGTCAGATCTTGAGTAGCCTCACGGTAGATATATTTTCTACCTCAGCTCTGAACGGACTATGATGGCAGACCTTGGGTAGCCACATGGTAGATATGTCCTCTATCTCAGCTTTGAGTGGACTATGATGGCAGACCTTAGGTAGCCACATGGTAGATATGTCCTCTACCTCAGCTCTGAGTGGACTATGATTGAAGACCTTGGGTAGTCTCATGGTAGATATGTCCTCTACCTCAGCTCTGAGTGGACTATGATGGCAGACCTTGGGTAGCCTCACTGTAGATATGTCTTCTACCTCAGCTCCGAGCAGACTATGATGGCAGGCCTTGGGTAGTCTCATGGTAGATATGTCCTCTATCTCAGCTCTGAGTGGACTATGATGGCAGACCTTGGGTAGCCTCACTGTAGATATGTCTTCTACCTCAGCTCCGAGCGGACTATGATGGCAGGCCTTGGGTAGTCTCATGGTAGATATGTCCTCTACCTCAGCTCTGAGTGGACTATGATGGCAGGCCTTGGGTAGCCTCACGGTAGATATGTCTTCTACCTCAGCTCCGAGCAGACGATGATGGCAGGCCTTGGGTAGCCATATGGTAGGTCCATCCTCTACCTCAGCTCCGAGTGTGCTATGATTGCAGACATTGGGTATCCATATGGTAGGTCCGTCCTCTACCTCAGCTCTGAGTGGATTATGATGGCAGACCTTGGGTAGCCATATGGTAGGTCCATCCTCTACCTCAGCTCCGAGTGTGCTATGATGGCAGACTTAGGTAGCCTCATGGTAGATGCGTCCTCTACCTCAGCTCCGAGCTTTGACCCTTTAATCAGGCATTAGGATTATGTGCGTCTACTAATCTAGATTTATCGTGGCACCTGACATTAGACTCTATAATCTTGTATATAATGTGCTGGCGGATTTAACCATTCCTTTTCTGAGTAATTACCAGTTTACATTACATTTGTATATGTTTAGATACAAGACATGGAATATTGCAGGATTTCTCTATAAATTCAGTCAATTCAGGTTAAAAAAGTAACACAGGAGTTGTCCAGGATTAGACAAACATGGCAGCTTTGTTTCAGAAATAGCGCCACACATGTCCATGGCTGTGTCTGGTACTGCAGCTCAGCTCCTTGGAGTACTACACAGAGCCTATGGTTTCGGGCACACATGAAACGTCAGGACAGTGTATGGGGGGCAACTGGTGGGGCCCATTTTACTGTATGGGTCCAACATAAGGAATGTGCCTGGCAGAGATGGAAACCATCAGCATGTACCATGCACAACCATAAACAGAAGCTTGCTGATGTTCTCCATGTTGCAATAGGATCACATTTTATTCCTACACAGGGAAAAAACTAAAAAATTGGGGAAAATCTATTTTACCAAAATGATGATTTTTGTACACCAATTGACTTTAGTGCAAGGCGAGTTGGGGCGTGGAAACCATCAGCAAGGTGCTGTTGAAGGACTCTGTTTTATTATGTATCTCCGTTTCGAGTGCATCATGGAGTCTTACAGCGAGTGGTCTGTGACCGGTTGCCTTTCCCACACTCCTATGGAATATTGATGCATATGGATATTTCTATGCGAGTCAGACTCGGAACGCTTCTGCGGGGTGAACCATCCTGGGTATTTCCAGAGCCCATAAATTTATGCAGCATTTGCATATATGGAAAGGTTAAAAAAGATTCAACTCCCTAAATTCATTATATTTTCTCTAATTATTCTAATCCTTGCAAAATACTTTTGCTCAGATCAAAGGCTACGGAATCCCCTGGGCATGGATGGGGCGACTTAAAGGGGATGTCCATAAACTAGACTGAGGCTACAGGCACACGACTGAATGGGCAAGCCAGGGGGGAAGGGGGACTGAGTCCCTCTTTGACTTTAATGGAGGGTCATGATCCGTTTTGATGTCACGGTACAGGATAGGCATATTGGAACGGAGCATCGGACCCCCATCGGAGGAGCCTTGGCCCGAACATTCCGGCAGGGGCACGAGGGCTTATCCATTATCCAAAGTGTCCCATCCCATACCCCCATTTGTATAGACCGCTGGCGGCACTATATACTGACTCCATTCAACTTTTTGGGATTAGAAAATAGCCACATGTTGCGCTCAATTTCTCTTTTCCAGTCCAATAGAGATAAACAAAATGACAGTTCCCATTTTCGTGATCGGTGGGGGTACCAGTGATCAGATACTATGAATAGGGGGTAAATCTTGCTCATCATGTCCAATAAGCCCAATGACACATCATCTGATTGGCACCGTCACGCTGAGCATTTTGGTGCTTTGTCTATTCATATCTGTTCAGCTATTCCAAAGATATAAGCCCTGTTAGTGTTGATACAGATTAGGGTCTACTAGCCAAGTGGGCAGTAACACTATGGCTTCTCTGGGGGCAAGATCTGTGTGTGCTCTAGGTCATACAGTGTTACCACCCACTTGGCTAGTAGACCCTAATCTGTATTATCACTAGAGGGGCCTATATCTTTGGAATAGCTGAACGGATTTCATCAGATGAGGCATCTCACGGCTTTACAGACTTGGTGACACGTCCTCTTTATGGAGGAAGGGTAATGGCCTTGGCTGGCATCTGTGGCTTTCAAATCCTATTTTGGAGTAGTCTGGGGGATAGGTCCTAATTTTTGTTGCAGATAAAGTGGTCTAAAAGAGTCTTCAGATGGCAGCCTGCATAATGTGGGCGGTGGGATGGCCACAAACCCACCACAACTAGGCCGAACTCAACTCGTGGTCTATAGTGTGAAGTTGTGTTGTCCCCCCACCCGCAGGTCTGCTGCCCAAGACTCAACTGAAGCTGTGAGTACAGGACCTTCGGGCAGGATCACTAGGATGTAGTGAATTTGGCTCAGCCAAACAGTGGCCAGTCCTGGATAGGCAGCCATGGACCATATCATCCAAACCACACCCAGTTACCCGAGGACACACGTTGCCATTTTCGTTGCAAATTTTGCTGCAATGTATTTTTAGTAGAATGGAAATGTATACGTAATCCTTTAATAATGCAACAAATTCTACAACAAAAACCACAGCTTTTCTGCAACATGTGGCCTTAGCCTTAGACTGAGGCCCCACGTTGCGCAACGTAGCTTTTTTTTGTTGCCGATTTTGCAGCAATTTCAAAGAATGGCTACAAAAGTAATGTGAAATATCTAAGAAGTTTTTATTCTTCTCCCAACTGCTCAAGCCACTCCGGGCTTTGGCTCCAAAAACCGCATAGCTGCAACGTAGGGCCTCAGCCTTAGGGTTGAAGAAGGGATGACATAGACACCTCCAATGAATTAGATAGTAAACCTGAATTTATCTTATTTTTTGTTGTTCCCTGATCAAGGCAGCCAAATTTTGGCAAATTTTATCATGGGAAGAATATGCAAATCTGTCTTCCATGATGTAAAAACAAAAAAATTCATAAAATTTGCAGGGTTAAGGGGATGTCGTCACTCCTTAGGGAGAGACCATCACTTAGGTGTGTGGAGTCTTATTAAGCCATAGACGCTGTGAAGAGGATCATGGGAAGAATATGCAAATCTGTCTTCCATGATGTAAATAGGAAGACAGTGCCTCAGTCAGGCAGCCCAATAGAGGGCGCTCCCTTTAACATCATGCCCGACCTTCCTAGAGGCCTTTGCTGCAAATGATGTGGGATTTTACCAAGCCAGTCTTCTAAGGCGAGGACAGCTGTTTCGATCTGATTGGATCTCTTCAGCCCGGCGCACAGAAGACTGACTTGGCAGAGGTGAGAGTCTTCTAGACAGGGTTAAGAGGATAAAGAGATCCAATCAGATCCAGTTAGATCAAAACAGTTGTCCTCGCTTAGTAAAACCCCACATCATTTGCAGCAAAGGCCTCTGGGAAGGTCAGGCATGAAGTTAAAGTGAGCACCCTCTATTGGTGTGCATGACTGAGGCGCTGTCTTCCTATTTACATCATGGAAGACAGATTTGCATATTCTTCCCATGATCCTCTTCACAGTGGAGCGTCTATGGCTTAATAAGACTCCACACACCTAAATGGTGGTCTCTCCTTAAGGAGTGACGATATCCCCCTAACCCTGCAAATTTTATGAAATTTTTTGTTTTTTTACGTTGCAAATTTGAGATAATTCTTTGTATTTTTTATAAAATAAATAGCATTTATTTGCCTCATTATACTGTGTTTTTGGCTTCGAAATATGGACAGATTTTTCCAGTGCTAAATTAGTAACAAAAAAACAAAAATTGTATAAAAAAAATAAAAAAAATTACTTATGTCTAAATCTAAGGTTATAGCGCTAAAAACAGATTAAAAGTTGGCAAGACGCCTCATTCGCAGCTGAAGCCTCTAGTGCCACAATGTATTCAGTAATCCAAAATCGCTCATCACTTTGCAGGCCGTAAATCATCTGCACAGTATATATATGTATAAGGCGTTGCGTGCATCTACTTTGTGCGGCAGGGAAAGCGCTGCAGCTGTGCGTTTCGATCATCCGCAAATGTCACAACACTTCGGAAGGAGATAAATAAAATAAGGATATTCTTTCAGGAGGCCTTCAGAGGGAGCTCATTTTAGCTAACGGACAGATTTGTTTTACTCTCTATTTGGCAGACGCGCTTGGCAGTACAATATGATGCGGCTTAATATAGAGGTTGATTCAGCTTCATTTATCATATCAGCCATGTGGCAAGGAAAGCTCTCGAAACGTGAAATGGAGATTGAAAATTGTTACCAGGAAATTTCAAATTAAAGGGGTTCTCCATCTCAGATGACGATTCACCATCTCTATTGTGGATAAGAAGTGTTCTATTCTCCTGCACTGCCCCCGAAGGAGGAATAAAGCATTACATAGAGGCATTAAAATCAGTAGACTGTCCTTGTAATGCATAGCTCACACATATTTCACAAAATCAGACAACCCCTTTAATGGAGTTATTCAAAATTACAAAAACAGGAAGTGTTCTATTCCCCTGCACTGCCCCCGCAGGAGAAATAAAGCATTGCAATAACTCTTTAAAAACAGCAGACTGTTCCTGTAATCCATATTTTACAAACCCCTTTAATGGAGTTACTTAGGATTCCCAAAACAGGAAGTATGGTTTTCCCCCACACTGCCCCCGCAGGAGAAATAAAGCATTGCGATAACACTTTAAAAACAGTAGACTGTTCCTTTCATACATATTTTACAAACCCCTTTAGTGGAGTTACTTAGGATTCTCAAAACAGGAAGTATGCTTTTCCCCCACACTGCCTCCGCAGGAGAAATAAAGCAGTACACAGACTGTCCTTTTTTTTTTTTTTTAATGTAGATTGTGAGCCCCACATAGAGCTCACAATGTACATTTTTTTTTTCCCTATCAGTATGTCTTTTTTGGAATATGGGATGGAAATCCATGCAAGCACGGGGAGAACATACAAACTCCTTGCAGATGGTTTTAGGCCCTTGGCGGGATTTGAACACCAGGACTCCAGCGTTGCAAGGCTGCAGTGCTAACCACTGAGCCACCGTGTGGCCCCCTACACAGACTGTCCTTGTAATGCATATTTCGCACATATTTCACAAAATCAGTCAACCCCTTTAATAGAGTTATTTAGGATTACAAAAACATGAAGTGTTCTATTCCCCTGCACTGCCTCCGCAGGAGAAAAAAAGCATTACATTGATGCATTGAAATCAGCAGACTGTCACTGTAATGCATATTTCACATATATTTCACATAACCAGACACCCCCTTTAATGAAGTTATTTAGGATTACAAAAACATAAGTGTTCTATTCCCCTGCACTGCCTCCGCAGGACAAATAAAGCATTACACAGACTCATTTAAACCAGTAGATTGTTCCTGTAATGCATATTTCGCACATATTTCCCAAAATCAGGCAACCCCTTTAACAGAGCTATTTAGGATTACAAAAAAGGATTACAAAAACATGCAGTGTTCTATTCTCCTACACTGCCCCCACAGGAGAAATAAAGCATTACATAGACACAGTAAAACCAGAAAACAGTCAGTGTAATATAAATTTAAGTAATATTTTCCAAAATCAGGCGACCCCTTTAATGGAGTTATTTAGAATTTCAAAAACATGAAGTGTTCTATTCTCATGCACTGCCCCTGCAGGAGAAATAAAGCATTACATAGACTCATTAGAACTAATAGACTTTCCTTATAATGAATATTTCACGTATATTTTCCAAAATTAAACAACGCCTTTAATGGAGATATTTAGGTTTACAAAAACATGAAGTCTTCAATTCCCCGCACTGCTGCCGCAGGAGAATTAAAGCATTACCCAAATTGTCACTGTAATGCATATTTCACACGTTTCACAAAATTAGACAACTCCTTTGATAGAGTTATTTAGGATTACAAAAACATGAAGTGTTCTATTTCCCTACACTGCCCCCGCAGGAGAAATAAAGCATTACACCGATACATTAAAACCAGAAAACTGTCCGTGTAATGTAAATTTAAGTCATATTTTCCAAAATCAGACAATCCCTTTAATGGAGTTATTTAGGATTGCAAAAACATGAAGTGTTCTATTCCCCTACACTGCCCCCGCAGGAGAAATAAAGCATTACATAGGCTCATTAAAACCAGTAAACTGTCCCTGTAATGCAATGGCTTTTGCGAGTCCTCCAGAAAGTAAGTTCTTTTTAGTATCTCCGTGCTCTGGGTAATAGGTAAGGGACCAAAAACGAGTCTGAAAAATACAAAAAAAAAAAAAAATCTGAAAAAAAATTCAAAAAGAGAAATCAGTGCAAAAAGCTAAAAAATGACCGGTTAGGCTGACCATGTGGTCATCTCACCTTCACCTCATGGGTGTATTATGATCAAGACTTGGGGTCCGCAATAGATCTGGTGATCTGGTTCCCACGCGTTTCGTCCCAGGGCAGTGGGATCCATTCAAGATGGCTATTTTTTTGGTTTTAATGTGTTTCAATCCACATATTGTCTATCAATAAAGAATTTTGCTTATTTTCTCATAATATTGGGTTTATATTGGGGCACCTCCCCCTGACAAGTAGCCAATTCTCAATTTATTCTTATCAATTTCCAGGAGGAACAACAGAGGGACGGTATAATACAGAAATCCAAGAAAAGGTGCATCAGCCTGTGTGCGGCCTGTAAGGACTTACTGAAACAATACGCGTCAGAAGAGATGCCCAGTAATGGAAAAGATCTGTTTTTCCGATATGAAGAGGCACGGCGAACGCAGCCCGGGGCCATTCCAGTTTTCAGATACATTTTTCCTCCCAAAAGTATTAAAATCGTCATTCTGGGCAATGCTCTTGAAGGCAGATAGACAGGGAGAATAAAGAGCGCTTTAATTACTATGTGTCGCCTCTCGATGTGATCTGTGACATCGCCTGCTCTTGTCATGGAGAATATAGAATATTTTCAGCATGGCGAAAAAAAACCCCGAATCCGCGATAACCCTGTCAGTCACGTTTTGGAAGATTCCTGAAAAGAGCAATTAAGGATCATGGATGAAAGACAAATCACACATCCCATCTCCAGAAAGCGACTTTTAATTAATCTTCTCATATGAATAGAGACAAGAAAGAGAATATTTTAAAGGGATGGGGAAAAGATGGCTGCTCTGTTCTTGAAACAGCGCCTCCCCTGTCAACAGGTCAGGTCCGGTATTGCAGGTCAAGTCTACCGAAGTGAACAGAGCTCAGCAGCAATACTAGACTCAAGACGTGGACAGATGTGGCGCTGTTTTTGGAAAAGCACAGCGGAAGCCTAAATCTGAAGATGCTGTATATAGTGACTGGGGTACCTACCGTAAAGGAATGGGAGTAGGAACAGGTCTGTCATCTGCCACCATTAGAGGGCGCTCACTACATATAGATTTGCAAAATTTAATTGGATTTAAAGGGAACCTGCCAATTACTATGTGCACTGTATGGCGGTATTATTTGGATATTATAGCCATAAAGTGGGGCAACCAGAGCTGTATATAGGCTATCATACACTCGGGGCAAAGGTTCAGTTTATTGCCCTTACTCTGCATCTAAATATATAACCATGGCCTGTTGTTGCCCTCCATGACAACCTATTGCCCCCCCCCCTGTGGCCATCTAAGACCATCCCTGACCAGACCGCCACCTTCTCATCTGTCGTAAATACAGACAATTTTAAGATAAAATTTGGCTATTTTTGTACTTAAACAGCAACCGAAAACCAAACATGTCCCGGACAATCGTACTAGATACAAGGAAATGTAGTCAATGAATATTTTCCCGTCTCCCCCCCCCCCCCCGCTCTGAGCCCACGGGCGGCCGGAGACCTGTTTTAGTCCATCCATTTAATGGCAGACTTAAGAATATCACTTGACACACACATAAAACATTTCTCTTCCGCTTAGTGCTCTTTTTGGTGATGACTCCCGGCCCACGGAATGGAAGATACGGAACAATTCATGGGGAACATCAGGAGATTCAGCTTCATCTTCTGCCTCCGAGCTACAAGACGAGACAGCGGTGACCAATGGAGAGGAGACGGTATTATAGAAGGGATGGGGGAGGTAAAAGATTATACTGGGCCCAACAAGCCCCAGGAAATGGACCATGGGGGTCTTCTGCTGGACCATGATTGGGTTAGAGTCTGGGCCCACTGGAGGATCCTCTGCTCCTGTGGTCGGCCAATCTAGCACCATGACTGGAGCTTCCAGTGGTCTGACTCTAGGCTTTATCCCTTTAATTGGAATATCCCTTTAATTGTTTTTTATTATGTTGGGCCATCTAAAAGACCCTCATGTACCCTGCCCTAGAATGATAAGAACCCCTACATATAAGTAACTATGGTTTGGCCCAAGTCATCAAAGTCATGTTTTAAGGCAGATTCATTTGGTTTTTCAAGGACCTTTTAATGGACCCCCGCAATTCAGCTGTTTGTGATCTCTTAGTGCTTGTTCCACTTCACAGGCCATGTGCCGTCATGTTTATAAGTCAGAAGGCCTGATCACAGCTCAGTCCCATTCAAACCTATGGGTTAAGCCTCAATACCAAGCACAGCCACTGTAAGATTACGGCGCTGTGCTTGGTAAGTAGTGCAGAGGCTGCAGCGATCACCGGAACACTGGGCAATTGTTCAGCCCGTTAAACCATTTTAAAGGGTCAGACAGGGTAGCAACCCATAGATGGCGGTATGGATCCTTTTTTTTTTTTTTGGAACTCATTTGCATAGATTTACCCAGGGGGCTTTGCAGGATTGCCTCAACGAGAACCAATACCAAAAGAGCTGCGATGTATTTAAATATTAAGCAGACCCCTGTTTTATCGTGTACAGCCCGATTCTCTTTCGAGGAGGGGGTCGGATGCTCCGTACTGATAATTATAGTCCCGGTCCTATTGGACACCCCTAGGCCTGACCACTCATTTCTCCTCCTAAAATCCCCATGATTAGCTGACCAATGGTTGAGCGCTGCAGCCTTTGCTGCCATCTTCATCAGTCGTTTCGTTCATACACAGCTCAGCCCCATTCAATTGAATGGGGCTGAGCTGCAATACCTGACACTATGCAATGTATGATTCTGTATCATTCATACAATGAAGAGGCTCACCTGAACCCCACTTCTGCAATAATCATTTTGGATAACTTTGCATTGCGTCATTCCTCTGTTACTCCTCCTGGAAATGTATGGACATTTGAACAACAAGCACAGATTAGAGCGTGTCAGATTGCGCGGACACACACCCCTATGACAAGGGCATAGCAGTGTCCAGTTATCAATGTATTCATTCATTTCCAGGGGGAATAACAGAGGGATAATTTAGTGCTATGGCACCATAGCAGATTTTCCATGCACAGTATACATTACTACAGTCCTATGAAAAAGTTTGGGCACCCCTATTAATCTTAATCATTTTTTGTTCTAAATATTTTGGTGTTTGCAACAGCCATTTCAGTTTGATATATCTAATAACTGATGGACACAGTAATATTTCAGGATTGAAATGAGGTTTATTGTACTAACAGAAAATGTGCAATATGCATTAAACCAAAATTTGACCGGTGCAAAAGTATGGGCACCCTTATCATTTTATTGATTTGAATTCCCCTAACTACTTTTTACTGACTTACTGAAGCACAAAATTGGTTTTGTAACCTCAGTGAGCTTTGAACTTCATAGCCAGATGTATCCAATCATAAGAAAAGGTATTTAAGGTGGCCAATTGCAAGTTGTTCTCCTATTTGAATCTCCTCTGAAGAGTGGCATCATGGGCTACTCAAAACAACTCTCAAATGATCTGAAAACAAAGATTGTTCAACATAGTTGTTCAGGGGAAGGATACAAAAAGTTGTCTCAGAGATTTAACCTGTCAGTTTCCACTGTGAGGAACATAGTAAGGAAATGGAAGACCACAGGGACAGTTCTTGTTAAGCCCAGAAGTGGCAGGCCAAGAAAAATATCAGAAAGGCAGAGAAGAAGAATGGTGAGAACAGTCAAGGACAATCCACAGACCACCTCCAAAGAGCTGCAGCATCATCTTGCTGCAGATGGTGTCACTGTGCATCGGTCAACTATACAGCGCACTTTGCACAAATAGAAGCTGTATGGGAGAGTGATGAGAAAGAAGCCGTTTCTGCACGTACGCCACAAATAGAGTTGCCTGAGGTATGAAAAAGCACATTTGGAGAAGCCAACTTCATTTTGGAAACAAAAATTGAGTTGTTTGGTTATAAAAAAAGGCGTTATGCATGGCGTCCAAAAAGAAACAGCATTCCAAGAAAAACACTTGCTACCCACTGTAAAATTTGGTGGAGGTTCCATCATGCTTTGGGGCTGTGTGGCCAATGCCGGCATCGGGAATCTTGTTAAAGTTGAGGGTCGCATGGATTCCACTCAGTATCAGCAGATTCTTGAGAATAATGTTCAAGAATCAGTGACGAAGTTGAAGTTACGCCGGGGATGGATATTTCAGCAAGACAATGATCCAAAACACCGCTCCAAATCCTCAGGCATTCATGCAGAGGAACAATTACAATGTTCTGGAATGGCCATCCCAGTCCCCAGACCTGAATATCATTGAACATCTGTGGGATGATTGGAAGCGGGCTGTCCATGCTCGGCCACCATCTAACTTAACTGAACTTGAATTGTTTGTCCAAAATATCTTTATCCAGGATCCAGGAACTGATTAAAAGCTACAGGAAGCGACTAGAGGCTGTTATCTTTGCAAAAGGAGGATCTACTAAATATTAATGTCACTTTTTTGTTGAGGTGCCCATATTTTTGCACCGGTCAAATCTTGGTTTAATGCATATTGCACATTTTCTGTTAGTACAATAAACCTCATTTCAATCCTGAAATATTACTGTGTCCATCAGTTATTAGATATATCAAACTGAAATGGCTGTTATAAACACCAAAATATTTAGAACTAAAAATGATTAAGATTAATAGGGGTGCCCAAACTTTTTCATAGGACTGTATATAGGAAGGCTCTTTGTAGTAGTTGCAGACCAGTCACAATGTCATTTTTTTGTACTGAAATCGCACTCTTTGTGTCTTTTTTGGCTTCCAGCCGTAGGACCTGTAGCCGAATAATCTCCCATTATAAAGGTCAGTATATTGAGCTGACTGATCTGCTGTAAAGGGCCTTTTGACTGTAGGTTTCTATACGGCGCACGGCGCGGCGATGTATCATATTATATTCTGTAACGCGCCCTTCATCTGTGAGAACAGTAAAAAGAGGAGCATAAAAGAGCTGAATAATGGCGGGTTCATCTGAGAACAGGCGCCGATGCCAGCCCGATGACTGAACTGCTGGAAACCTTTTAGTGTTATGCGGGGGATTTCATTAATGATATGGAGAGCTCCGGCAATATTGATATTCCTCTATGCGGTATAGTGTCCTCCGCCAGCGTATATGATAATGGGGTTAAAGGAGGATTCTGACTGTAGACAAGTATGGAAAATCCACCTCTGACTACCTGCCATAGTGTGGGTCATGGGACATGTGCCCGTCATATATAGACAAGAGGCAAAAATTTAATTGGGTTCCCCTATTAGGACAACAGGACATTAAGGCCCCGTTTCCACGGAGTAACGCAGCACTCACTCTGAGTGAGCGCTTCAAAAGAGAACCCCATTGACTTCAATGGGTTCCGTCTTATGCGCGTAACACATTGAAATCAATGGGTTAAAAAGCCTCCCATTGATTTCAATGTGTTACGCGCGTAAGATGGAACCCATTGAAGTGCTCACTCTGACACGTGTTTAAGTGTCAGAGTGGGCGCCATGTTACTCCGTGGGAAGGGGGCCTAACCCTTCTTAGCAGATGTCGGAACGTTAAACATGGCGCCTTGAATCTTGGCGTGGGTGATGGGCCATTGCATGCCTCCCAACTTTTGAAGAACCGAAAGAGGGACAAAATGTGCGGCGCGCAGCGGCAAATTTAGCTCCACCCACTTTTGTGTTGACTCCGCCCATTCTCATTAATTTTTCATGTGCCTGCACACAGTATAATCCTCCTACAGTCACCCGTAAATTATATGTCCCCCCTCTATCTCTCCCCCAGTTTCATATACACCCTTCATCTGCCCCTAGTTTCATGTCCCCTCCATCTCTGCCCCCAGTTTCATGTCCCCTCCATCTCTGCCCCCAGTTTCATGTCCCTCCATCTCTGCCCCCAGATTCATGTCCCCTCCATCTCTGCCCCCAGATTCATGTCCCCCATCTCTGCCCCCAGATTCATGTCCTCTCCATCTCTGCCCCCAGATTCATGTCCCCCATCTCTGCCCCCAGATTCATGTCCTCTCCATCTCTGCCCCCAGATTCATGTCCCCTCCATCTCTGCCCCCAGATTCATGTCCCTCCATCTCTGCCCCCAGTGTCATGCCGTCCTTTCCTTCATCTGCCCCCAGTTTCACGTTCCACCTCAGTGTACACATTACACTTACCTTCTCCTCGCTCCCTCGCCGCTCTCTCCGCGCCTCTCTCTCTCTCTCTCTCTCAGTCTCTCTCTCTCTCACACACAGTTGATGACGTCACATCGCATCTACACAGCCAGTAGGCGGGGTGCAGTGGCGAAGCAAGGAGCTGAACTGTGACAGCTCCTTGCTTTAGCCGCGTATGTGTTCAACTCAGATCTGCGTCCTCTGGACGCAGATCTGAGTTGAAATCAGGACATACCACCCTCCAACCGGGACCGCGGGACACGTCACCAGAATCGTGAATGTCCCGCGGAAATCGGGACAGTTGGGAGGTATGCCAATATAATAGAGATGAGCGAACAGTGTTCTATCGAACTCATGTTCGATCGGATATTAGGCTGTTCGGCATGTTCGAATCGAATCGAACACCGCGTGGTAAAGTGCGCCATTACTCGATTCCCCTCCCACCTTCCCTGGCGCCTTTTTTGCTCCAATAACAGCGCAGGGGAGGTGGGACAGGAACTACGACACCGGTGACGTTGAAAAAAGTAGGCAAAACCCATTGGCTGCCGAAAACATGTGACCTCTAATTTAAAAGAACAGCGACGCCCAGGTTCGCGTCATTCTGAGCTTGCAATTCACCGAGGACGGAGGTTTCCGTCCAGCTAGCTAGGGCTTAGATTCTGGGTAGGCAGGGACAGGCTAGGATAGGAAGGAGAAGACAACCAACAGCTCTTGTAAGAGCTAAATTCCAGGGAGAAGCTTGTCAGTGTAACGTGGCACTGACGGGCTCAATCGCCGCAACCCAGCTTTCCCAGGATCCTGAATGGAATACACTGTCAGTGTATTCCCGTATACCCGATATATACCCCGATACCCGTTCCAACGGTGTGCCCCCCCACCTTCACCCCAGAAATACCCTGCAAGTCCCCTAGCAATAGAATTGGGGCTATATACACCCACAATTTTTACTACTGGTATACAGTGCCATTGTCTGACTGGGAATTCAAAGAATATATTGGGAATACAAATACCCTCATTTCTTGCTACTGCCATATAGTGCCAGTGTCTGACTGGTAATTCAAAGAATATATTGGGGTTACGTGCACCCACAATTTTTACTACTGGTATACAGTGCCATTGTCTGACTGGGAATTCAAAGAATATATTGGGGTTATAAATACCCTCATTTCTTGCTACTGCCATATAGTGCCAGTTTCTGACTGGTAATTCAAAGAATATATTGGGGTTACGTGCACCCACAATTTTTACTACTGGTATACAGTGCCATTGTTTGACTGGGAATTCAAAGAGTATATTGGGAATACAAATACCCTCATTTCTTGCTACTGCCATATAGTGCCAGTTTCTGACTGGGAATTCAAAGAATATATTGGGGTTACGTGCACCCACAATTTTTACTACTGGTATACAGTGCCATTGTCTGACTGGGAATTCAAAGAATATATTGGGGTTATAAATACCCTCATTTCTTGCTACTGCCATATAGTGCCAGTTTCTGACTGGTAATTCAAAGAATATATTGGGGTTACGTGCACCCACAATTTTTACTACTGGTATACAGTGCCATTGTCTGACTGGGAATTCAAAGAGTATATTGGGAATACAAATACCCTCATTTCTTGCTACTGCCATATAGTGCCAGTTTCTGACTGGGAATTCAAAGAATATATTGGGGTTACGTGCACCCACAATTTTTACTACTGGTATACAGTGCCATTGTCTGACTGGGAATTCAAAGAATATATTGGGGTTATAAATACCCTCATTTCTTGCTACTGCCATATAGTGCCAGTTTCTGACTGGTAATTCAAAGAATATATTGGGGTTACGTGCACCCACAATTTTTACTACTGGTATACAGTGCCATTGTCTGACTGGGAATTCAAAGAGTATATTGGGAATACAAATACCCTCATTTCTTGCTACTGCCATATAGTGCCAGTTTCTGACTGGGAATTCAAAGAATATATTGGGGTTACGTGCACCCACAATTTTTACTACTGGTATACAGTGCCATTGTCTGACTGGGAATTCAAAGAATATATTGGGGTTATAAATACCCTCATTTCTTGCTACTGCCATATAGTGCCAGTTTCTGACTGGTAATTCAAAGAATATATTGGGGTTACGTGCACCCACAATTTTTACTACTGGTATACAGTGCCATTGTCTGACTGGGAATTCAAAGAGTATATTGGGAATACAAATACCCTCATTTCTTGCTACTGCCATATAGTGCCAGTTTCTGACTGGGAATTCAAAGAATATATTGGGGTTACGTGCACCCACAATTTTTACTACTGGTATACAGTGCCATTGTCTGACTGGGAATTCAAAGAATATATTGGGGTTATAAATACCCTCATTTCTTGCTACTGCCATATAGTGCCAGTTTCTGACTGGTAATTCAAAGAATATATTGGGGTTACGTGCACCCACAATTTTTACTACTGGTATACAGTGCCATTGTCTGACTGGGAATTCAAAGAGTATATTGGGAATACAAATACCCTCATTTCTTGCTACTGCCATATAGTGCCAGTTTCTGACTGGGAATTCAAAGAATATATTGGGGTTACGTGCACCCACAATTTTTACTACTGGTATACAGTGCCATTGTCTGACTGGGAATTCAAAGAATATATTGGGGTTATAAATACCCTCATTTCTTGCTACTGCCATATAGTGCCAGTTTCTGACTGGTAATTCAAAGAATATATTGGGGTTACGTGCACCCACAATTTTTACTACTGGTATACAGTGCCATTGTCTGACTGGGAATTCAAAGAATATATTGGGGTTATAAATACCCTCATTTCTTGCTACTGCCATATAGTGCCAGTTTCTGACTGGTAATTCAAAGAATATATTGGGGTTACGTGCACCCACAATTTTTACTACTGGTATACAGTGCCATTGTCTGACTGGGAATTCAAAGAATATATTGGGGTTATAAATACCCTCATTTCTTGCTACTGCCATATAGTGCCAGTTTCTGACTGGTAATTCAAAGAATATATTGGGGTTACGTGCACCCACAATTTTTACTACTGGTATACAGTGCCATTGTCTGACTGGGAATTCAAAGAGTATATTGGGAATACAAATACCCTCATTTCTTGCTACTGCCATATAGTGCCAGTTTCTGACTGGGAATTCAAAGAATATATTGGGGTTACGTGCACCCACAATTTTTACTACTGGTATACAGTGCCATTGTCTGACTGGGAATTCAAAGAATATATTGGGGTTATAAATACCCTCATTTCTTGCTACTGCCATATAGTGCCAGTTTCTGACTGGTAATTCAAAGAATATATTGGGGTTACGTGCACCCACAATTTTTACTACTGGTATACAGTGCCATTGTCTGACTGGGAATTCAAAGAGTATATTGGGAATACAAATACCCTCATTTCTTGCTACTGCCATATAGTGCCAGTTTCTGACTGGGAATTCAAAGAATATATTGGGGTTACGTGCACCCACAATTTTTACTACTGGTATACAGTGCCATTGTCTGACTGGGAATTCAAAGAATATATTGGGGTTATAAATACCCTCATTTCTTGCTACTGCCATATAGTGCCAGTTTCTGACTGGTAATTCAAAGAATATATTGGGGTTACGTGCACCCACAATTTTTACTACTGGTATACAGTGCCATTGTCTGACTGGGAATTCAAAGAATATATTGGGGTTATAAATACCCTCATTTCTTGCTACTGCCATATAGTGCCAGTTTCTGACTGGTAATTCAAAGAATATATTGGGGTTACGTGCACCCACAATTTTTACTACTGGTATACAGTGCCATTGTCTGACTGGGAATTCAAAGAATATATTGGGAATACAAATACCCTCATTTCTTGCTACTGCCATATAGTGCCAGTTTCTGACTGGGAATTCAAAGAATATATTGGGGTTACGTGCACCCACAATTTTTACTACTGGTATACAGTACCAATTTCTAACTAGGAATTCAAAGTGCGCAAGGCTCCCGGAAAGGGACGTGGACGAGGCCGTGGGCGAGGTCGGGGGAATGGTTCTGGGGAGCAAGGTAGCAGTGAAGCCACAGGGCGTCCCGTGCCTACTCCTGTGGGGCAGCAAGCATTGCGCCACTCCACAGTGCCAGGGTTGCTTGCCACATTAACTAAACTGCAGGGTACAAACCTTAGTAGGCCCGAGAACCAGGAACAGGTCTTGCAATGGCTGTCAGAGAACGCTTACAGCACATTGTCCAGCAGCCAGTCAGACTCTGCCTCCTCTCCTCCTATTACCCAACAGTCTTGTCTTCCTTCCTCCCAAAATTCCGAAGCTTTACAGAACAATAACCCAAACTGTCCCTGCTCCCCAGAGCTGTTCTCCGCTCCTTTCATTGTCCCTCAACCTGCCTCTCCACGTCACGATTCCACGAACCTAACAGAGGAGCATCTGTGTCCAGATGCTCAAACACTAGAGTCTCCTCCATCTCCGTTCGATTTGGTGGTGGATGACCAGCAACCCACCCTCATCGACGATGATGTGACGCAGTTGCCGTCAGGGCATCCAGTTGACCGGCGCATTGTGCGGGAGGAGGAGATGAGACAGGAGTTGGAAGAGGAAGTGGTGGATGATGAGGACACTGACCCGACCTGGACAGGGGGGATGTCAAGCGGGGAAAGTAGTGTGGATGTTGAGGCAGGTGCAGCACCAAAAAGGGTAGCTAGAGGCAGAGGCAGAGGTCAGCAGCTTAGGCGAAGCCAGGCCACACCCGGAATCTCCCAAGATGTTCCAGTTCGTACCCAGCCCCGAAAAACTCCCACCTCGAGGGCACGTTTCTCGAAGGTGTGGAGTTTTTTCAAGGAATGCGCCGAGGACAGATATAGTGTTGTCTGCACAATTTGCCTCTCGAAATTGATTAGGGGCTCTGAGAAGAGCAACCTGTCCACCACTTCAATGCGCCGTCATTTGGAATCCAAGCACTGGAATCAGTGGCAGGCAGCAACGGCAGGACAAAGGCCGCCTGCCGTTCACGCCACTGCCACTGCCTCTGCCACTGCCTCTGCCTCTGCCACTGCCACTGCTGACTGTGCTGGCAATGCACTCCAGAGGACGAGCCAGGACACCACTTCATCTGCCTCCGCCACTTTGTTGACTTCTACCTCATCCTCCCCTGGTCCTGTCTTATCTCCTTCTCCTGCACCATCAAAGGCACCATCAGGCGTTTCTTTACAACAACCCACCATCTCTCAGACATTGGAGCGGCGGCAGAAATACACTGCTAACCACCCACACGCGCAAGCCTTGAACGCCAACATCGCTAAACTGCTGGCCCAGGAGATGTTGGCGTTCCGGCTTGTTGAAACTCCCGCCTTCCTGGACCTGATGGCAACTGCGGCACCTCGCTATGCCGTCCCTAGCCGTCACTACTTCTCCCGGTGTGCCGTCCCCGCCTTGCACCAGCACGTGTCACTCAACATCAGGCGGGCCCTTAGTTCCGCGCTTTGCACAAAGGTCCACTTGACCACCGACGCGTGGACAAGTGCATGCGGACAGGGACGCTACATTTCACTGACGGCACACTGGGTGAATGTAGTTGAGGCTGGGACTGCTTCCCAAACTGGCCCGGTGTACCTCGTCTCCCCGCCTAACATTCCTGGCAGGGACACGAGAAGAACACCCCCCTCCTCCTCCTCCTCTACCGCCTCCTCCTCCGCCACCGCCTCCTCCTCCGCCACCGCCTCCTCCTCCGCTGTTAGATTGACCCCAGCTACGAGTTGGAAACGTTGCAGCACTGGCGTTGGTAGACGTCAGCAGGCTGTGCTGAAGCTGATCAGCTTGGGGGACAGACAGCACACTGCCTCCGAGGTGAGGGATGCCCTCCTCGATGAGACGGCAATATGGTTTGAGCCGCTGCACCTGGGCCCAGGCATGGTCGTTTGTGATAACGGCCGGAACCTGGTAGCAGCTCTGGAGCTTGCCGGACTCCAACATGTTCCATGCCTGGCCCACGTCTTCAACCTAGTGGTGCAACGTTTCCTAAAGAGCTACCCCAATGTTCCAGAGCTACTGGTGAAAGTGCGGCGCATGTGCGCCCACTTTCGCAAGTCGACAGTAGCCGCTGCTAGCTTAAAATCTCTCCAGCAACGCCTGCATGTGCCACAACACCGGCTTTTGTGCGACGTCCCCACACGCTGGAACTCAACGTTTCAGATGTTGAATAGAGTGGTTGAGCAGCAGAGACCTTTGATGGAATACCAGCTACAAAACCCTAGGGTGCCACAAAGTCAGCTGCCTCAGTTTCACATCCATGAGTGGCCATGGATGAGAGACCTTTGTGACATCCTACGGGTCTTTGAGGAGTCCACAAGGAGGGTGAGCTCTGAGGATGCGATGGTGAGCCTTACAATCCCGCTCTTGTGTGTTCTGAGAGAATCCCTGATTGACATCAGGGATAACTCAGATCACACAGAGGAGTTAGGGATAGCATCCGATCCGTCACAGCTGGAGAGTAGGTCCACACATCTGTCCGCTTCACTGCGTTTAATGGAGGAGGAGGAGGAGGAGGAGGAGGAAGAAGAGTTGTCCGATGATGTGATGGTGATACAGGAGGCTTCCGGGCAACTTCGAATCGTCCCATTGTTGCAGCGCGGATGGGTAGACATGGAGGATGAGGAGGAAATGGAGATTGAACTTTCCGGTGGGGCCAGAGGAGTCATGCCAACTAACACTGTGGCAGACATGGCTGAGTTCATGTTGGGGTGCTTTACAACCGACAAGCGTATTGTCAAAATCATGGAGGACAACCAGTACTGGATCTTTGCTATCCTTGACCCCCGGTATAAAAACAACATCTCGTCTTTTATTCCGGTAGAGGGGAGGGCCAATCGCATCAATGCTTGCCACAGGCAATTGGTGCAGAATATGATGGAGATGTTTCCAGCATGTGACGTTGGCGGCAGGGAGGGCAGTTCCTCCAGTAGGCAACCAAGTTCTCACCGGTCCACACAAACGAGGGGCACACTGTCTAAGGTCTGGGACACCTTGATGGCACCCCCTCGCCAAAGTGCCGCCACGGAGGGTCCTAGTGTCACCAGGCGTGAGAAGTATAGGCGCATGTTGCGGGAATACCTTTCCGACCACAGCCCTGTCCTCTCCGACCCCTCTGCGCCCTACACGTATTGGGTGTCGAAGTTGGACCTGTGGCTTGAACTTGCCCTATATGCCTTGGAGGTGCTGTCCTGTCCTGCCGCCAGCGTCCTATCTGAGAGGGTGTTCAGTGCAGCCGGTGGCATCATCACTGACAAGCGCACCCGTCTGTCAGCTGAGAGTGCCGACCGGCTCACTTTGATAAAAATGAACCACCACTGGATAGAGCCTTCATTTTTGTGCCCACCTGTGTAAAGCACCCCAACATGAAACTCCATGTCTGTACTCAACCTCTCCAATTCCTCCGCATCCTCATACTCATCCACCATAAGCGTTGCACAATTCTGCTAATACTAGGCTCCCTCCAACATGATTTCCCCCAACTCTGCTGGTTAGAGGCTCCCTCCACCCTGATTTCCACCAACTCTGCTGGTTAGAGGCTCCCTCCACCCTGCTTTCCCACAACTCTGCTGGTTAGAGGCTCCTTCCACCATGAATTTGCCCAAACTGGGCTGTTTAGAGGCTCCCTCCACCATGAATTGGTCCAAACTGGGCTGGTTAGAGGCTCCCTCCACCATTAATTGGTCCAAACTGGGCTGGTTAGAGGCTCCCTCCACCATGAATTTGCCCAAACTGGGCTGTTTAGAGGCTCCCTCCACCATGAATTTGCCCAAACTGGGCTGTTTAGAGGCTCCCTCCACCATGAATTGGTCCAAACTGGGTTTTTTAGAGGCTCCCTCCACCATGAATTGGTCCAAACTGGGCTGGTTAGAGGCTCCCTCCACCATGAATTTGCCCAAACTGGGCTGTTTAGAGGCTCCCTCCACCATGAATTTGCCCAAACTGGGCTGGTTAGAGGCTCCCTCCACCATGAATTGGTCCAAACGGGTTTTTAGAGGCTCCCTTCACCATGAATTGGTCCAAACTTGGCTGTTTAGAGGCTCCCTCCACCATGAATTGGTCCAAACTGGGGTGGTTAGAGGCTCCCTCCACCATTAATTGGTCCAAACTGGGCTGGTTAGAGGCTCCCTCCACCATTAATTGGTCCAAACTGGGCTGGTTAGAGGCTCCCTCCACCATTAATTGGTCCAAACTGGGCTGGTTAGAGGCTCCCTCCACCATGAATTTGCCCAAACTGGGCTGTTTAGAGGCTCCCTCCACCATGAATTTGCCCAAACTGGGCTGGTTAGAGGCTCCCTCCACCATGAATTGGTCCAAACTGGGGTTTTTAGAGGCTCCCTCCACCATGAATTGGTCCAAACTGGGGTGGTTAGAGGCTCCCTCCACCATTAATTGGTCCAAACTGGGCTGGTTAGAGGCTCCCTCCACCATTAATTGGTCCAAACTGGGCTGGTTAGAGGCTCCCTCCACCATGAATTTCCCAAAACTTGGCTGTTTAGAGGCTCCCTACACCATTAATTGGTCCAAACTGGGCTGGTTAGAGGCTCCCTCCACCATTAATTGGTCCAAACTGGGCTGGTTAGAGGCTCCCTCCACCATGAATTTGCCCAAACTGGGCTGTTTAGAGGCTCCCTCCACCATGAATTTGCCCAAACTGGGCTGGTTAGAGGCTCCCTCCACCATGAATTGGTCCAAACTGGGGTTTTTAGAGGCTCCCTCCACCATGAATTGGTCCAAACTTGGCTGTTTAGAGGCTCCCTCCACCATGAATTGGTCCAAACTGGGGTGGTTAGAGGCTCCCTCCACCATTAATTGGTCCAAACTGGGCTGGTTAGAGGCTCCCTCCACCATTAATTGGTCCAAACTGGGCTGGTTAGAGGCTCCCTCCACCATTAATTGGTCCAAACTGGGCTGGTTAGAGGCTCCCTCCACCATTAATTGGTCCAAACTGGGCTGGTTAGAGGCTCCCTCCACCATTAATTGGTCCAAACTGGGCTGGTTAGAGGCTCCCTCCACCATGAATTTGCCCAAACTGGGCTGTTTAGAGGCTCCCTCCACCATGAATTTGCCCAAACTGGGCTGGTTAGAGGCTCCCTCCACCATGAATTGGTCCAAACTGGGGTTTTTAGAGGCTCCCTCCACCATGAATTGGTCCAAACTTGGCTGTTTAGAGGCTCCCTCCACCATTAATTGGTCCAAACTGGGCTGGTTAGAGGCTCCCTCCACCATGAATTGGTCCAAACTGGGTTTTTTAGAGGCTCCCTCCACCATGAATTTGCCCAAACTGGGCTGTTTAGAGGCTCCCTCCACCATGAATTTGCCCAAACTGGGCTGGTTAGAGGCTCCCTCCACCATGAATTGGTCCAAACTGGGGTTTTTAGAGGCTCCCTCCACCATGAATTGGTCCAAACTTGGCTGTTTAGAGGCTCCCTCCACCATGAATTGGTCCAAACTGGGGTGGTTAGAGGCTCCCTCCACCATTAATTGGTCCAAACTGGGCTGGTTAGAGGCTCCCTCCACCATTAATTGGTCCAAACTGGGCTGGTTAGAGGCTCCCTCCACCATGAATTGGTCCAAACTGGGTTTTTTAGAGGCTCCCTCCACCATGAATTTGCCCAAACTGGGCTGTTTAGAGGCTCCCTCCACCATGAATTGGTCCAAACTGGGCTGGTTAGAGGCTCCCTCCACCATGAATTTCCCAAAACTTGGCTGTTTAGAGGCTCCCTCCACCATTAATTGGTCCAAACTGGGCTGGTTAGAGGCTCCCTCCACCATGAATTGGTCCAAACTGGGGTTTTTAGAGGCTCCCTCCACCATGAATTGGTCCAAACTTGGCTGTTTAGAGGCTCCCTCCACCATGAATTGGTCCAAACTGGGGTGGTTAGAGGCTCCCTCCACCATTAATTGGTCCAAACTGGGCTGGTTAGAGGCTCCCTCCACCATTAATTGGTCCAAACTGGGCTGGTTAGAGGCTCCCTCCACCATGAATTTGCCCAAACTGGGCTGTTTAGAGGCTCCCTCCACCATGAATTTGCCCAAACTGGGCTGGTTAGAGGCTCCCTCCACCATGAATTGGTCCAAACGGGTTTTTAGAGGCTCCCTTCACCATGAATTGGTCCAAACTTGGCTGTTTAGAGGCTCCCTCCACCATGAATTGGTCCAAACTGGGGTGGTTAGAGGCTCCCTCCACCATTAATTGGTCCAAACTGGGCTGGTTAGAGGCTCCCTCCACCATTAATTGGTCCAAACTGGGCTGGTTAGAGGCTCCCTCCACCATGAATTGGTCCAAACTGGGGTTTTTAGAGGCTCCCTCCACCATGAATTGGTCCAAACTTGGCTGTTTAGAGGCTCCCTCCACCATTAATTGGTCCAAACTGGGCTGGTTAGAGGCTCCCTCCACCATGAATTGGTCCAAACTGGGTTTTTTAGAGGCTCCCTCCACCATGAATTTGCCCAAACTGGGCTGTTTAGAGGCTCCCTCCACCATGAATTGGTCCAAACTGGGTTTTTTAGAGGCTCCCTCCACCATGAATTGGTTCAAACTGGGCTGGTTAGAGGCTCCCTCCACCATGAATTGGTCCAAACTGGGGTGGTTAGAGGCTCCCTCCACCATTAATTGGTCCAAACTGGGCTGGTTAGAGGCTCCCTCCACCATTAATTGGTCCAAACTGGGCTGGTTAGAGGCTCCCTCCACCATGAATTGGTCCAAACTGGGCTGGTTAGAGGCTCCCTCCACCATGAATTTGCCCAAACTGGGCTGTTTAGAGGCTCCCTCCACCATGAATTTGCCCAAACTGGGCTGGTTAGAGGCTCCCTCCACCATGAATTGGTCCAAACTGGGGTTTTTAGAGGCTCCCTCCACCATGAATTGGTCCAAACTTGGCTGTTTAGAGGCTCCCTCCACCATTAATTGGTCCAAACTGGGCTGGTTAGAGGCTCCCTCCACCATGAATTGGTCCAAACTGGGTTTTTTAGAGGCTCCCTCCACCATGAATTTGCCCAAACTGGGCTGTTTAGAGGCTCCCTCCACCATGAATTGGTCCAAACTGGGGTGGTTAGAGGCTCCCTCCACCATTAATTGGTCCAAACTGGGCTGGTTAGAGGCTCCCTCCACCATGAATTTGCCCAAACTGGGCTGTTTAGAGGCTCCCTCCACCATGAATTGGTCCAAACTGGGCTGGTTAGAGGCTCCCTCCACCATTAATTGGTCCAAACTGGGCTGGTTAGAGGCTCCCTCCACCATTAATTGGTCCAAACTGGGCTGGTTAGAGGCTCCCTCCACCATGAATTTGCCCAAACTGGGCTGGTTAGAGGCTCCCTCCACCATGAATTGGTCCAAACTGGGTTTTTTAGAGGCTCCCTCCACCATGAATTTGCCCAAACTGGGCTGGTTAGAGGCTCCCTCCACCATGAATTGGTCCAAACTGGGGTTTTTAGAGGCTCCCTCCACCATGAATTTGCCCAAACTCTGCTGGTTAGAGGCTCAATCCACCCTGATTTTCAAAACAAATGTTGGTGCCAACCTCAACTTACTACAAGGGCCAAATTCACTGCTGGTGACAAGCTCTCCTCACTGCAAGTGCCAAATACACATGTTTCAAGGTGTTTTCCTACTGTCAGAGAGGTGGTATTGAGTGTGTAAAGTGTGTAGTTGTTAGGCTGTGATGTTGGGGTAATAGAGGGTCTTTGGTGTGTTAGATGCCCCCAGACATGCTTCCCCTGCTGTCCCAGTGTCATTCCAGAGGTGTTGGCATCATTTCCTGGGGTGTCATAGTGGACTTGGTGACCCTCCAGACACGGATTTGGGTTTCCCCCTTAACGAGTATCTGTTCCCCATAGACTATAATGGGGTTCGAAACCCGTTCGAACACACGAACATTGAGCGGCTGTTCGAATCGAATTTCGAACCTCGAACATTTTAGTGTTCGCTCATCTCTACAATATAAATCTACCCCTATGTCTAAAAATGTCAGACAAAATACAATTTCCTCCACAAAATAAGATGCCTCCATACATGGAAACATCAAAAGTTATGGGTATCAGAATAGGGTGGCGCAAATAAATTTTGATATATTAAATGATATCGCTATAAAGTACAACTTGTCCCACAAAAACTAAGCCCCCATACAACTTTGTGAAGGCAAAATATAAAAAGTTATGGAAAGCGGGGAGTTAAAAACAAAAATGCAAAAAGGCTGCAGCGGAAAGGGATTAAAGGGGTACTCCATTATTATTGTTACGTGGGGGCACAAAAAGGGATTTATGGTTGTATGGGG
Organism: Leptodactylus fuscus; assembly: GCF_031893055.1. NCBI lineage: Eukaryota > Metazoa > Chordata > Amphibia > Anura > Leptodactylidae > Leptodactylus > Leptodactylus fuscus. Next base: position 205,790,911 of record NC_134269.1, on the reverse strand, counting down.
GCACAAAGGGGTACTGTTACTGTTTGTGGGCACTATTATTATGTGGGGTACAAAATGTGTCACTATTACTCTCCAAAAAAGACCCTCATAGATCTGCTAAGTTTTTGAGTGTCTTAAGAGGTCCTTAAAAAATTTCACCCCATTAATGCCCCCTTCATCTGCCACCAGTTTAATGAACCCCCTTCATCTGCCTTGTTTCTTATTCATAATGCTATGATCAGACTAAGTCCTGACATACAAGTGTACATTCAGGGAACAGCAGGGTAGCATGGGTGGAGGGGCACTTCATGGGCCGCACTCTTGGACACCTGTGGGCCCTTCCTGACTTCACGAACTGTAAATGGTGATTTTCAAGCTTCCCCCACCAAAAAAAGGAAATGTAATTAGAAGCGATTAACCTACAACGATTGTGATGTTAAAGTCGTCGGAGGGTGGAGATTCCATTGAATAGAAAGACTTACATTTTTTGACTTCTTGTTCTAAGCTTTTCTTCCTACTCAATAATATTGATGAGCTGAAAATGGAGCGTGTGGGCTGCTTATTATTTTGGCGTGCGTTTACCCATAATGCCTCAGCCTTGTCATTTTTAGATGCAGCTTTTTCTGTACCGTTATGTTTTTGTAAGGTCACGACTATAAATAACTTGCCATATAACAAATGGTTAATTAGTGTCAGGTTGTGAAGGTTTCGTGTACGACACCCGTTCACTACTGTGAGCGATTCCACCCTCATTTCTGCTTCGTTCCTTTTATTTTTGGGCAGGGTCTATGCCCCGGCCCATGGACATCCCGAGCCCGTTCCTGGAGGTATCACATGGACAACTGGTGGAGGACAATAGTTTCATTGGTGTCACGTTTTTAAGCATTTATGTTGCAGGGTCTGGAAGGAGGACGGATAAATCCACAAAGTAACACAGAACAAAAATTTAGGTAATTGGGGAATGAGGACAAGGTTTGATGACCCTATTATACAGCCCCACTAATGCTACAATATGGCATCCATAGACATGTATGGGCCCATATTGTACTACTGTGTGTGTCCAAGGTAAACGGAGGTGTTGGATGAAGGTGTTGGATGTGACCTAGGAGAAACAAACTCCTAAATCTGTATACCAGCCTCTGTGTCCACGTCAGGCCATGGGTGTGATCGGTGAAGTTCTCATTGTGGTGCCTGTAACCTACAAAGTAACACATACAACCCAACTTCTTTGGAGCAATGTGGAAGTAGACAGATGTAAAACCTAATCCGGTAGTAGACCGTTTGTTCAAGCAGACAGATTCAGTACCTACTGGTATAAAATTTCCATCCATACTTGTGCCAAGTCCTCTGCCTATTCTCCTATGGCTCCGTCCTGGGCCTTAGCCCCTCCATGGCCGTATGCAAAGATGAAAATATGTCACAACCATCTGCAGCAATTTCTTCGTAGGATCCCTCCAGTCTGCCAATCTTTAGTCACATTTTCCCTTAGGAGATGATACTGTTATCGTGCACAGCAGACGAGATGTCTGGGTAAAGGGCACCATTGCCGCTACTTGTCATAATGGCCTTTAGTGGCGCCTGATTGTTTCTGGCATCCTATATATGGTTACATAATAATATCACTATAGCTACTTGCTGTGTGTGCTGTATACAGCCGAGGATCTAGTACTACGTGAGAAATATACTAAATACTCCTTAGACCCTTCTCCTTCCATGAACGGGACATGAACGGGCCATTGGTTCTATTCCCTTCCTCACACCACCACTTGTGGCCCTATATCATGAACTAGACCACATGAGTGTACTAGCTATAAGGTCTGTATTTTCTGAAATACTCTGTGCTGGTGGTCCACTAGGACAAGGAAATCTCTCTGAGCCTGACGTCTGGACAGATGGAATAGATTGGTGGACCTCTGACCATTCGGGTGGTCAAATTGTTGGAGAGTTTTTGATGGTTAGCCCAAATTCTAGTGGAGTGGTCTTTGTTGGGTGCAAGGTTCACAGGCTCCAGATGTCACAGACTCCAGTCACCGGTATATCTAGGGGTATCGCTTCTCCAGATTCTATGTCTTGCTTATTGGTGGTGGAAAGATGATATCCATGGTGATATCCATGGTGTAGGTTGCTACCAGAGCTGATGGATATTGTGGAACATTGTTCAGGACCGATGTTGAAGATTCTACATTGGTTCCCCCAATGATGGGTCTTTATTGGTGACCTTGACATAGAGGATGACTCTAAAAACAAACTCACGGTCCTTATTCCTCACACCTGATCATCTCTGAGGAAGTATAGCTAGATGTTTCTTCATTCTTTCGGAGATGTTTAGAGGTGATCTTCACATGTCCAGTTGATGTTAATAATAAGATGTTTGGCTTTAGATCACTGTGGAGGAGGTTATTGGCATCTGCACCCCACAAACAAGCTTATCTGCATGAACCTAAGTACTTCCGAAGGAATGTGTCTAGGTCACCACCACCGACCATAATGTTTTGTACGTGGTGTTTACCATGGATTTCCATGGTTGACCATAGACAGTAAGGAAATTCAGTCTAAGATTCTTCAGGCTTGTCATCTGCTGTTTCTGTTCCATCCTGACTTACGGGTGGTTTTTCTTTAGATTTAGGTAGGCCTGGGAGATATTTTTAGCTTCTTCTTTGATTCCTTGCCTTCATGTGTTTCTTTCTTTCGACTCATTGCAGTGGATGTCTTCTCCTGGTGACATTTCAGGCTGTTCCTCTTCAGATTTCTTCTCTGGTCCATCCTCACTATTTCTGTAGAAGATGTCTCTGCTTTCTCTCTAAGAAGCTTCTTCTCCTCTGTTGTCCTCTTTTCCTTACACCATGTTTCCTTTATTTTTGATGCTCGCCATCTTGATCTTCCTTGTTCTTACACCTGTTCTTGGTCTTCGGAGTGCAAAGTGTGATTTTTCTTAGTATTTTTGTCTAGCCTATTGATTTTCTTTAACTTTTATTTCTGTAACATAATTCGCCTCATCTATCATACGGTAAGCCCTGAATGGTTGCTACGGGCAGTCAAGCCAATTTTAGACAGTCTAAAATGGGTAAAGAGTAAATGAATTGATGGATTTACAGGTTTATTTTACAGAATACAGTGTACCCTGGTGGACCCGAACGACGGAGAGGCCAACCGCCATAACAGTGGTTATCAAAGGATCATGGCGGACCTCATAGACTATAAAGGGGTTCACCGGTATCCATCGGGTGTCCACCATTTTTATGTTGATCTTGGCAGAGAGAAAAGTCCTCCGTGCATATCCTATGTCCGTACCTGGGCCCATGTCTTCTTCTCTAGTCATATGTCCTAGGCTTTTGTTTTTCTTCTCCAGTCCACCCTGACTATTTTATGATTTCTCCTTAGAAGATGTCTGGATTTCTTTCTCTCATTGTCCTCTTAGACAGTCTTGCTAAATCAACTTCTTGAACATCTCAGCTGCTGCCGAACATCGTAATAAACTCGGACGACCCTTAAATACATTCAGATCTCAGTCTAAGACAGATGTCTCTGTAATTTTTCTTCTTTCTTTTTTTGGCTCCTCCGGGGAGGTGCAGGAAATGTCCAGTCCTCTCTGTAATGTGATGCTGAGATTTTGGCTGGGGGTCATTCAAGAGTTGGGGGCCATAAGACAGAGAAGGGTGGCCTAAACTATGCTTGGCACAGTCAAGGGCTATAAATACATGCCGATAGAAACTTGCTGTTATGGTAGACCAGAGGGTCCATCTATTTTGGGGATTTCTGGGCCCCACTTTGTATAACATATTATATGCTTGGCATAGACAAGGTCCTCTAATACATGCCAATAGAACCTTGCTCTTATAGTAGACCAGAGGGTCTATTTATTTTTGGGTTTCGGGCCTGCCTGGGCCCCACATTATATAACATATCATATAGTTGGCACCGTCAAGGTCCACCAATACATGCTGATAGAACCTTGCTCTTATGGTAGTCCACGAGGTCTATCTATTTTTGGGCTCCGGGCCTGCATGAGGCCCACATTATATATCATATCACATACATACCAAAGAGAAGGACCTCCAATATATGCTGATAGAGCCTTACTCGTATGGTTAGTCCAGGGGTCCATCAATTTTTGGGCTCTGGGCTCGTATGGGCCTCACTTAATATAACATATCATATGCTTGGCACCGTCAAGGGCCACCAATACATGCTGATAGAACCTTGCTCTTATGGTAGTCCCCGAGGTCTAACTATTTTTGGGCTCTGGGCCTGCATGGGCCCTGACATTATGTAACATATCATATACTTGGCACCGTCAAGGGCCACCAATACATGCTGATAGAACCTTGCTCTTATGGTAGTCTACGAGGTCTATCTATTTTTGGGCTCTGGGCCTGCATGGGCCCCAACATTATGTAACATATCATATGCGTAGCACTGGCAAGGGCACCAATACATGCTGATTGAACCTTACTCGTATGGTCGTACAGGGGTCTATCTATTTTTGGGCTTCGGGCCTGCATGGGCCTCACTATATAAAACATATCATATGCATAGCATAGGGAAGGGCCACCAATACATGACATTAGAACCTTGCTTTATGGTAGTTAGAGGGTCTATCTATTTTTGGCCCCTGGGCCCACATGGGCCCCACTTTATATAACATATCATATATTTAGCACAGGGAAGGGCCACCAATACATGACACTAGAACCTTGCCCTTATGCTAGTCCAGGGGGTCCATCTATTTTTGGGCTCCGATCCAATATACCACTTGAATCTATTAACTGCACAGATCACATTTGCTTTTTTTATGATGAAATATTTTCCGGACATGAATTTTTTCACAGGCGCGATAAATGGCATTAATGATTCTTAAAGTCTGTCTCCGTTTACGCAAATCTCCAATTAATTATCAAATATTTTAATTTGCAGGAGACAAAAATGTTTTCAATTGGCCACTAAACGAGGATGTAAATTCCTCATTATAAATGTAATTAACTTTGTAAATTAGCAAATTCTAAAATGAAACTGGTGCCACGCCGGAGATGACTACGAGAGGAACACAAGCAATGTGACAGATGTCTCGTGTACAGAAATAAATAGCGATCCAATACATGTCATCTCCATGAGTCAGGGATCCCGCAGATGTATGTTCATCCAGGCACGGTTTCTGTATTCTTGGAAAATGTTCCATTGTATTGAGTCACAGAAATATTACAGATTTATTTATCTGATGGAAAATAGATATAGGTGTGAAGATAGATAGATAGATAGATAGATAGATAGGAGATAGATAGATAGATAGATAGATAGATAGATAGATAGATAGGAGATAGATGATAGATAGATAGATAGATAGATAGATAGATAGATAGGAGATAGATAGATAGATAGATAGATAGATAGATAGGAGATAGATAGATAGATAGATAGATAGATAGATAGATAGATAGATAGATAGATAGATACTGTAGATAGATAGGAGATAGATAGATAGATAGATACTGTAGATAGATAGGAGATAGATAGATAGATAGATAGATAGATAGATAGATAGATAGATAGATAGATAGATAGATAGATAGATACTGTAGATAGATAGGAGATAGATAGATAGATAGATAGATAGATAGATAGATAGATAGATAGATAGATAGATAGGAGATAGATTATAGATAGATAGATAGATAGATAGATAGATAGATAGATAGATAGGAGATAGATAGATAGATAGATAGATAGATAGATAGATAGATAGATAGGAGATAGATTATAGATAGATAGATAGATAGATAGATAGATAGATAGATAGATAGGAGATAGATAGATAGATAGATAGATAGATAGATAGATAGATAGATGATAGATAGATAGATAGATAGATAGATAGGAGATAGATACTGTAGATAGATAGGAGATAGATAGATAGATAGATAGATAGATAGGAGATAGATAGATAGATAGATAGGAGACAGATGGATAGAGAGAGAGATGGATGGATGGATGGATGGATGGATGGATGGATGGATGGATAGATAGATAGATAGATAGATAGATAGATGATAGATAGATAGATAGATAGATAATGTAGATAGATAGATAGATGATAGATAGATAGATAGATAGATAGATAGATAGATAGATAGATAATGTAGATAGATAGATAGATAGATAGATAGATAGATAGATAGATAGATAGATAGATAGATAGATAGATAGATAATGTAGATAGATAGATAGATAGATGATAGATAGATAGATAGATAGATAGATAGATAGATAGATAGATAGATAATGTAGATAGATAGATAGATAGATAGATAGATAGATAGATAGATAGATAGATAGACAATTTATTAGAGTGATGATAATAATGTGAGGAAATAAACAACATAATCCAAAAATTGAGTGAATGTGAAATATCCAAAATTGTATGTGAACCTGATGCACAGAACGGCCTGGTCCTGAAGGGTGTTAGTAAAATGAATACAATAAAGTGTAAATGAAATGCAGATCACATGGAGAAGATGATGTGAGGTCCTTATTATACAGCGGGTTGATAACAGTCCCTTTTTTGAGGAAATGGAGTTTTTATATCAATGATAGATTTTGGGTAAGAGGAGAAGAGGGGGAAGAGGGACTTGGGTCAGAAACAGTGGGGTAGTGGTGAAAGAACCTTGTTGTACAGTTTGGGGTGATAGCAGTTCCTTATGGAGTAGATGGAGTCTATATCAAGTGGTTAAGAGTGTGAAATTTCTAGGTGAAGAGGGATCTGGGGTCCGGAGACAGTGGGCAAGGGGGGCATTCATTGATCTAATTCTGTTGGAAACGTCAATAAAATATTTGACTAGAATTCTAGTATGTGAAAAATTCTAAAATTGTGTGCGGTCTTGATGCCCAAAATGTCTGTCTTGGCCCTCAAGGGGTTAAGAAAAAAGGAGACAATGAACTATTACTGAAAAGTAGGCCACATGGTGTATGCGGTGCCAGGCCCTTGTTCTATGGTGTCCCTGAACTAATAATACATCGGTAGGCGCCGCCTGTCACTAATTACCTCGAAGAGCCAAATTGGCACAAAGTTCTCGTTGCTGCAAATTGTGAGCCAGTGAAAAAAATAGTATAGTGTATAGAAATCTCCCAGAGGGCCAGCGTATAGATTCATAATGGTGACCACCACTCTTAGTCCCAAAAATTCTGTACCCATAGTTGTGTCCAGGCGCTATCGCCTCAGGCGGCGCCTTGTGGAATAAATTGGGGGACCGGCGACATTTCTTTTTCTGATCGTCCACTACTTTTTACCCTCTGATCCATGCTTCTGTGCTGCTGCCTCTGGGTGGCGCTGCACATATGTCACAACACCGAAGGACGCAAGGACTCTACGTCCAGCATTTCGGTGTTCTTCAACGTCAGCTACAGGGCTCCCTCTGCTCTAGCCCACCAGGAGTATTAATATTAGCTGTCCTAAACACTACAACATCCTTAACCAGCTGATCGGCAGAGGTCCAACCACCGATCATAAATTGTTTACCTTTCCTAAGGATAGGTCATCAATATATTTAATCCTGGAAGACTCCTTTAACCCCTTCACTGTCTTAGCCCACGAGGGATCTTATAATTAATGTCTTTACTGCCCTAGACCACCAGGGATGTTATCATTAGCTTGCCTGAATGCTACAATGTCATTAACCCCCGATCACGTATTTAATCCTGGAAAACCCCTTAAACTAATTCACGGCCTCAGCCCACTAGGGATCTTATTATTATGTAATTAAACCCCGCATCACCCTAGTCCACCAAGAATGTTATAGTTAGCCTCTTTACTGCTCTAGACCACCAGGGACCTTCATTAAGTCCTACACTGCCCTAGTCGACCATTAATGTTATTATTAGCTCACCTGAATGTTGAGTCAGCAAATCCATGGGGGACCCAGTCATGGGACCCCCCCACGATCACATATTTAATCCAGGAAAACTCCTTTAACTGCTTCACTGCTTTAACTCACCAATGATTTATCATTAACCTTTTTACCGGACTCTGCCACCAGGGATTTTATCATTGCATCATTAAACCAATGAATACCCAAGCCCACCAGGATTGCTACCATTGCATCTTTACTGCTCTAGACCACCAGGCATCTTATCAATATGTCATTAAACCTATGACTACCCAAGCCCACCAGGATTGTTACCATTGCATCTTTACTGCTCTAGACCACCAAGGATCTTATCATTATGTCCTTAAACCAATGACTACCCAAGCCCACCAGGATTGTTACCATTACAGCTTTACTGCTCTAGACCACCAGGGATCTTATTATTATGTCATTAAACCAATGGCTACCCAAGCCCACCAGGATTGTTACCATTACATCTTTACTGCTCTAGACCACCAGGGATCTTATCATTATGTCATTAAACCAATGACTACCCAAGCCCACCAGGATTGGTACCATTGCATTTTTACTGCTCTAGACCACCAGGGATCTTATCATTATGTCATTAAACCAATGACTATCCAAGTCCACCAGGATTGTTAGCACTACATCTTTATTGTTCTATACCACCAGGGATCTTATCATTACATCATTCAACCCTGCACTACTCTAGCCCACCAGGATTGTTATCACTACATCTATACTACTCTAGACCAACCGGGATCTTATCATTATGTCATTAAACCAATGACTACCCAAGCCCACCAGGATTGTTACCATTACATCTTTACTGCTCTAGACCACCAGGGATCTTATCATTATGTCATTAAACCAATGACTACCCAAGCCCACCAGGATTGCTACCATTACATCTTTACTGCTCTAGACCACCAGGGATCTTATCATTATGTCATTAAACCAATGGCTACCCAAGCCCACCAGGATTGTTACCATTACATCTTTACTGCTCTAGACCACCAAGGATCTTATCATTATGTCATTAAACCAATGGCTACCCAAGCCCACCAGGATTGGTACCATTGCATTTTTACTGCTCTAGACCACCAGGGATCTTATCATTACATCATTCAACCCTGCACTACTCTAGCCCACCAGGATTGTTATCACTACATCTTTACTATTCTAGACCACCAGGGATCTTATCATTATGTCATTAAACCAATGACTACCCAAGCCCACCAGGATATTTACCATTACATCTTTACTGCTCTAGACCACCAGGGATCTTATCAATATGTCATTAAAGCAATGACTACCCAAGCCTACCAAGGATTGTTACCATTACATCTTTACTGCTCTAGACCACCAGGGATCTTATCATTATGTCATTAAACCAATGACTACCCAAGGCCACCAGGATTGTTAGCACTACATCTTTATTGTTCTATACCACCAGGGATCTTATCATTATGTCATTAAACCAATGACTCCCCAAGCCCACCAGGATTGTTATCATTACATCTTTACCACCCTAGACCACTAGGGATTATATAATTATGCTGACAATCATTATGAGATGGCGTTGCAGGTATATTGTCAGAAGTGGCCCCCGCACTGGTTTTGCACGGGGGCCCTCGGTTGTCTATATCCACCCCTGACTAGTTATATGGGTACATTCGAAGCCAACCCTGTTATGGGCATCACATACAAGCCCCCATAAGACACAGACTACAAATACTCTCTTACCAAAGGGAACCTGATGTCACACTTTGCATGTAATTCGGAGCTTTCCTACATTATAAAATATGTTATTTTCTGCCTCTTAAGCTTCAGATACTCAGCAAATATGGAAATAACCGTGTAAAATATTTTACAAGTTTACAAAGTTAATTTCACAGAAAAATAAAGGCAGCTCCGAGAGGCCGAGGATGATATCAGTTTTTTTTTAGGTTAATGTATTCAGTTCCTCTATTAAAACTAAATTTAATTGCTCTCCCCCCTGTACACCCCTGGCACATGTCACCGTCCCTTAGGAGCTGTAAGCTAGAACATGATATAACAAGGCACGAATACTAAACAGAACAGACACATCCTTAAAATGAGTGTGATGAGTAGCGTCTGCTCCGTTTCGAGCGCGAGCGCAACCCTTTTAAAGAAACATTCCCCTGAATTATTCATGGCCTCCGTTCACATTGATAGGAAGGATCATAGTTTGGCCACAATATAGTCTTAAAAGGTTTGTCCATACAAAGTCCCTCGAAATAAATCTCATCTGTCGATCAACCTGGCACTAAGTGTTCAGTTTGCCTACAGTGCCTCCACTGGTTACAGGAAGCATTACACAATGTTTATTGAACTCAATAGGCTGTTAATATAAGGCATGGACGTACTGAGTCCTCCAGGCCAAGTGAGACTCTCCTTCTAGTCGCTGTCATGTAGGGGGTCTTTGGCTGTTCTTGGGGGTCTTTTGACTTTTTCTGTTATAGGAGTCATAAAGTGTTTGGGGCTGTCGTATAGGAGGGCTGTGATTGTTCTTGGGGGGGTCTTTTGACTGTACTATTATAGGGGTCATTAAGTGTTTTTATCTGTCATATAGGGGGGCTGTGGTTGTTCTGGGGGGGTCTTTTGACTGTACTATTATAGGGGTCATTAAGTGTTTTTATCTGTCATATAGGGGGGCTGTGGTTGTTCTGAGGGGGGTTTGACTCTACTATTATAGGGGTAATAAAGTGTTTATATCGGTCATATAGGGGGGCTGTGGTTGTTCTGGGGGGGGGTCTTTTGAATTTACTATTATAGGGGCCATAAAATGTTTGGGGCTGTCCAATAGGGGGCTGTGGTTGTTCATAGGGGTCCTTTAACTGTTATTATTATAGGGGTCATTAAGTGTTTGGGGCTGTCATATAGGGGGGATGTGATTGTTCTTGGGGGGGTTTTTGACTATACTATTATAGGGGTCATTAAGTGTTTTTATCTGTCATATAGGGGGGCTGTGGTTGTTCTGGGGGGGGTCTTTTGACTGTACTATTATTGGGGTCATTAAGTGTTTGGGGCTCTCATATAGGGACGTTGTGGTTGTTCTTGGGGGTCTTTGACTGTTACTATTATAGGGGTAATAAAGTGTTTATATCGGTTATATAGGGGGGCTGTGGTTGTTCTGGGGGGGGGGTCTTTTGACTGTACTATTATAGGGGCCATAAAATGTTTGGGGCTGTCCAATTGGGGGCTGTGGTTGTTCATAGGGGTCCTTTAACTGTTACTATTATAGGGGTCATTAAGTGTTTGGGGCTGTCATATAGGGGCGCTGTGGTTGATCTCAGTGGGTCCTTTGACTGTACTATTATAGGGATCATAAACTTTTGTAAATTCGGGCAAACTCTGCCAAAGATACCTTGAGTGGGGTCGAATAATCTCCTACTCTCGCCCCTCCATTTAGGTGATATGTCCCCTCTTATCTCCGGTCTTGCCACTGGTCGGGCTGGAAAAGGCTCAAGAGACCCCCACCCCTGTGGCCAATCATTGCCCTCAGTGATCACACGTTGAGTAGTGGTGACATCACTGCTGATACACGACTGCTACCCACCATGTGACCACCTTGAAGTAGTTCTCCACTTTGTACAATACCTACTTTTTAGAAAAGTTTCTTAACAATAAGCCAATCTTCATGCTGGAACCACAGCTGTAGTCAGTGAGGTGTGTTCATTCAGCGCCCCCACAGGGGAAATGAAGAATTACACTGTATCCATTCAAATCCATGGCTTGTCTGTGTAATGCAGGACAGGACTGGTCCTCCAGGGTGGAAGACACTCTTTGTAAGGGCTCTCCACTGTGTCCAAGTGATGAGGATCTTGAGTAGAGGACCCTAAAAGCTGTAGGAAATGGATTTTCTGAACACCAAACATCATAAATGATTAATATTAATGACTTTCTTCTTGCTCCTTCTCATCCTGCCCACTAATGTCTGGTTTCTAGCAGGTGCTCCCTACTATTTGGAGGAAAGCATTTAGCCACGTGTGGGGCTCGATCCAGCCTCTAGTGGACTCCGATAAAAGCTCTTAGATACCTGTAGGGTTTTCCTGTAACCAAATAAATCCATTTTCTTTTTCGGTATTGATCCAACCGCGTGTACTTACGGCCTGTTGGCAGGAGCGGATCTGAGCAGGAGGTTATTACAGAAGTGCCTTGTTGGCACGGGCTCCGGATTGGATTAGTTAAGTGGATTTTGCAGGTTACATTAAATCATTACATTTAACAATGCAGATTGTGTTGAAGAGAAACAAATATATGCAGATATTCCCCTCTTGTGGCCGGCCGATGAGCTATTATCAGATGAAGAGTGGACCTCTTATTTTTATAGACTCACAGGTGCAACTGGAAAAGGAGTCTGTCAGCAGGTTTGACTTCTCAAACTGCTAACAAAGCTATATAGAGGATAGGGGAGGTGTAAACACACCTGGGGTGATGGTCATGCAGGTGGCAGGATCAAGAAATCCACGTTATATTCCCAAAATTACAATTGCTCAACAGGTGGCTCCTTTATGTGCACTTTTGCACTGACCGATCCCTGGTTCCATCCACTGCTCTGAATGGCAGCTCTAGTGGCCTTGTGGTGTCTCTGGACACTAAACATGAAAAAGCTTCCGCCTGGACACTTGTGATTCTGATACTTGGGCAATGGATAGAAATAGATATAATAGGTGTTGTCAGCGGTGGCCATAGACTCAACTAAATCCTCTAGCTCACCTCCTAGGCTGGTGCAGAGCTGAGGGGGCCTGCAGGATACTTGATGGTGGTGGTAGGAGTTCCTCCAGGGTACTTGCTTCGTAGTCTTCAGCCTCTCTGAGCTCTGTTTCTGATATTTTTTCCTATCAGTATGTCTTCTTGGGATATGGGATGGAAATCCATGCAAACACGGGGAGAACATACAAACTCCTTGCAGATGGTTTTATGCCCTTGGCGGGATTTCAACACCAGGACTCCAGCGCTGCAAGGCTGCAGTGCTAACCATTGAGCCACCGTGTGGCCCCCTGTTTCTAATATTTGGAAGGACCCTTAATGGTGAATGCAAATATACCATACAGCTTCCAATAATAGATGGAGGTGAAGATCTTGTAAGCAGTTCGACTGTGGTTGGGGGACATGAGCCGGGGGATGCTTTGCAGCAGAATATAAATATATTCCTAGGACCCTATCTATAAAACATAGTGTAGAACACTGTCAGGGCTCCTAGGAACCTATCTATAAAACATAGTGTATAACACTGTCAGGGCTCCTAGGACCCTATCTATAAAACATAGTGTAGAACACTGCCAGGACTCCTAGGACCCTATCTATAAAACACAATGTATAACACTGTCAGGACTCCGAGGAACCTATCTATAAACATAGTGTATGACACTGTCAGGGCTCCTAGGAACCTATCTATAAAACATAGTGTATGACACTGTCAGGGCTCCTAGGAACCTATCTATAAAACATAGTGTATAACATGGTCAGGACTCCTATGAACCTATCTATAAAACATAGTGTATAACAGTGCCAGGACTCCTAGGAACCTATCTATAAAACATAGTGTATAACACTGTCAGGGCTCCTAGGAACCTATCTATAAAACATAGTGTATAACACTGTCAGGGCTCCTAGGAACCTATCTATAAACATAGTGTATGACACTGTCAGGGCTCCTAGGAACCTATCTATAAAACATAGTGTATAACACTGTCAGGGCTCCTAGGAACCTATCTATAATACATAGTGTATAACACTGTCAGGGCTCCTAGGAACCTATCTATAAAACATAGTGTATGACACTGTCAGGGCTCCTAGGAACCTATCTATAAAACATAGTGTATAACACTGTCAGGGCTCCTAGGAACTTATCTATAATACATAGTGTATAACACTGTCAGGGCTCCTAGGAACCTATCTATAAACATAGTGTATGACATTGTCAGGGCTCCTAGGAACCTATCTATAAAACATAGTGTATAACACTGTCAGGGCTCCTAGGAACCTATCTATAAAACATAGTGTATAACACTGTCAGGGCTCCTAGGAACCTATCTATAAAACATAGTATATAACACTGTCAGGGCTCCTAGGAACCTATCTATAAACATAGTGTATGACATTGTCAGGGCTCCTAGGAACCTATCTATAAAACATAGTGTATAACACTGTCAGGGCTCCTAGGAACCTATCTATAAAACATAGTGTATAACACTGTCAGGACTCCTAGGAACCTATCTATAAAACATAGTAAATAACACTGTCAGGACTCCTAGGAACCTATCTATAAAACATAGTGTATAACACTGTCAGGGCTCCTAGGAACCTATCTATAAAACATAGTGTATAACACTGTCAGGGCTCCTAGGAACCTATCTATAAACATAGTGTATGACACTGTCAGGGCTCCTAGGAACCTATCTATAAAACATAGTGTATAACACTGTCAGGGCTCCTAGGAACCTATCTATAATACATAGTGTATAACACTGTCAGGGCTCCTAGGAACCTATCTATAAACATAGTGTATGACACTGTCAGGGCTCCTAGGAACCTATCTATAAAACATAGTGTATAACACTGTCAGGGCTCCTAGGAACCTATCTATAATACATAGTGTATAACACTGTCAGGGCTCCTAGGAACCTATCTATAAAACATAGTGTATAACACTGTCAGGGCTCCTAGGAACCTATCTATAAAACATAGTATATAACACTGTCAGGGCTCCTAGGAACCTATCTATAAACATAGTGTATGACATTGTCAGGGCTCCTAGGAACCTATCTATAAAACATAGTGTATAACACTGTCAGGGCTCCTAGGAACCTATCTATAAAACATAGTGTATAACACTGTCAGGACTCCTAGGAACCTATCTATAAAACATAGTATATAACACTGTCAGGACTCCTAGGAACCTATCTATAAAACATAGTGTATAACACTGTCAGGGCTCCTAGGAACCTATCTATAAAACATAGTGTATAACACTGTCAGGGCTCCTAGGAACCTATCTATAAACATAGTGTATGACACTGTCAGGGCTCCTAGGAACCTATCTATAAAACATAGTGTATAACACTGTCAGGGCTCCTAGGAACCTATCTATAAAACATAGTGTATAACACTGTCAGGGCTCCTAGGAACCTATCTATAAACATAGTGTATGACACTGTCAGGGCTCCTAGGAACCTATCTATAAAACATAGTGTATAACACTGTCAGGGCTCCTAGGAACCTATCTATAATACATAGTGTATAACACTGTCAGGGCTCCTAGGAACCTATCTATAAAACATAGTGTATGACACTGTCAGGGCTCCTAGGAACCTATCTATAAAACATAGTGTATAACACTGTCAGGGCTCCTAGGAACTTATCTATAATACATAGTGTATAACACTGTCAGGGCTCCTAGGAACCTATCTATAAACATAGTGTATGACATTGTCAGGGCTCCTAGGAACCTATCTATAAAACATAGTGTATAACACTGTCAGGGCTCCTAGGAACCTATCTATAAAACATAGTGTATAACACTGTCAGGGCTCCTAGGAACCTATCTATAAAACATAGTATATAACACTGTCAGGGCTCCTAGGAACCTATCTATAAACATAGTGTATGACATTGTCAGGGCTCCTAGGAACCTATCTATAAAACATAGTGTATAACACTGTCAGGGCTCCTAGGAACCTATCTATAAAACATAGTGTATAACACTGTCAGGACTCCTAGGAACCTATCTATAAAACATAGTATATAACACTGTCAGGGCTCCTAGGAACCTATCTATAAAACATAGTATATAACACTGTCAGGGCTCCTAGGAACCTATCTATAATACATAGTGTATAACACTGTCAGGGCTCCTAGGAACCTATCTTTAAAACATAGTATATAACACTGTCAGGGCTCCTAGGAACCTATCTATAAAACATAGTGTATGACACTGTCAGAGCTCCTAGGAACCTATCTATAATACATAGTGTATAACACTGTCAGGGCGCTCCTATGAACCTATCTATAAAACATAGTGTATGACACTGTCAGGGCTCCTAGGACCCTATCTATAAAACATAGTGTATAACACTGTCAGGGCTCCTAGGAACCTATCTATAAAACACAGTGTAGAACAGTCAGGGCTCCTAAGAACCTATCTATAAAACACAGTGTAGAACAGTCAGGGCTCCTAGGAACCTATCTATAAAACATAGTATATAACACTGTCAGGGCTCCTAGGAACCTATCTATAATACATAGTGTATAACACTGTCAGGGCTCCTAGGAACCTATCTATAAAACATAGTATATAACACTGTCAGGGCTCCTAGGAACCTATCTATAAAACATAGTGTATGACACTGTCAGAGCTCCTAGGAACCTATCTATAATACATAGTGTATAACACTGTCAGGGCGCTCCTATGAACCTATCTATAAAACATAGTGTATGACACTGTCAGGGCTCCTAGGACCCTATCTATAAAACATAGTGTATAACACTGTCAGGGCTCCTAGGAACCTATCTATAATACATAGTGTATAACACTGTCAGGGCTCCTATGAACCTATCTATAAAACATAGTGTATGACACTGTCATGGCTCCTAGG
Organism: Leptodactylus fuscus; assembly: GCF_031893055.1. Classification (NCBI taxonomy): domain Eukaryota; kingdom Metazoa; phylum Chordata; class Amphibia; order Anura; family Leptodactylidae; genus Leptodactylus; species Leptodactylus fuscus. The sequence goes on along the minus strand of NC_134269.1, from coordinate 205,774,431 downwards.
GACCTACCTATAAAACATAGTGTAGAACCTATCTATCCACTATCTATCTTTCTAAGGCAAACGAAGCTGAAGTTATGTTAAGTTAAAAAGTAACATTATTATACTGATATCTCTTCTGACTCCTGAGTATAATAGATGGAGGTCCAGGGCAGGTGTAAAAAAAAACCCAAAACACTCATACTCACCTTCTGTTACACTCCCCCCCCCCCAAACCTCTATGTGGCATCGGGTGCTCTTCTCTGACATCATTGACCCGGGTCATGGCTGAGACATGTGATTGGACCACTAGCTGTTACAAGGAAACGCCGAGCGTCATGTCATCACTGAGACCCAATCACTGGTATCAATGCTGAATGAGGAAGAGAACTGGACACTGTATGCAGGCCCAAGGGAGGCAACAGAAGGTGAGTATGAATGTTTTTTTTAAAAAATTTTTACACCTCCCCTCAGCCTCCACCTATTATACTCTGGGTCTGAAGTTTGCCCAAGACCAATCTCAATTTATTTGGTTTTGTGAAAAAAAAAACACAAACAATTTGGAATATTTGCCCATCTCTTATCGCTATCAATGTAGAAAAAAATTACCTGAAGATAAACAAAAATTTAAGCAAGAAATCTATTGTAAGGAAATTGCTAGTTGTGCAATTCCCCAGTGGCTGCAGCTGAAACCAGGAGGGAAGGGAAAGACAGAGACAGTAAGTCTTAAACTCGACCCAGCCCCTGTCCCTATGTACTTGCCACAACTGTTGTAATGACAAGGACAACTGGGCGACAGTCCCTTCTCTGAATAAGTGTAACACTAAAAGCGGATAAAACAACACAACACAGAAGAGGAGTCAGCAAGCCAAGGGTCAAAGCCAGGGAGACAAAACAGAACCTAATTGTAATCCAAGAGAGTAGTCATAAGAAAAGCCAAAGGTCAGAAGTCAGTTAGTTCAATACAATAGCAAGAGAATGGCTTATCGAGAACAGAGTCACAATAGACAGCAAACTTGTGTGGGCTGATGACCTGTTTATAGGAAGTTCCAAACCCATCCCAGACTTGCCATCCCAGAATGGCAGATAGGCTGTCAATCATACAGGTCAGGATAAGAGATGTTACATCTATCCTCACTGTTAGTAGCTTTTTCTTCATGATCTTGGCAGTCTAGTAAAGATTCTCCAGAGAGCACAGGGATTAATCTACTACTGATCTGCTCTATTTTGGCCTGGTGACTGGCTGAAGAGCTGGGGCTTATCAATGATTGTCTTACTGCATGCAGGAAAAAGGGGGGAGAGGCCCCTGCTGCAGAGAACTACCTTACACCCAGACACAGGAAACTTAGGAAGTGGAGAAAGGGCATAGTTGTCCTTCTGGGTCACACAGGAAAAAAAAAATCTTGATAGATTTTTCAAATTTAATTGTAATGTGAGACAAAGTATCATTAAGGAAGGAGGTAAAGATGAGCGAACCACTTCAGAACAAGCTGGGATTGATACAAATTGTCCAATAATCTTGAGTTTAGCCATCCACAAATCACTATTATACTTAGAGGTCTCATCAGACCCCAAAGTCTAATAAGTGGATCTCTAGGGGAGGTGGGGCAAAGTAATAAACACTGGTACTCACCTCTTCTGAGCCCCCTCATGCCATCTGGTGCATGTTGCCAGGTAAAGTCACAGGTCCTGGGGGACTCAGTGGTCAGTGGATTTTAAAATCGATCCTGAAATCTCAAGATCGGCGCAACCCTAGAAATGAACCTCACCTTCACTCTTAAAGGAGGCGATGAAGGGAGGAAGTATTTTTTAAAACATTTTTGGATTTTGCATTTAGTATTTTTATCAATCCCAATTGTCTTGAATGTATTTTCAGCACAAAAATAGACATTTCCACCAGCCGGAGGCAAATACTCGCATCCGCCAGCAGATGGCAGCCGTCAACAACCATCACGGCTTCACTCTACATGAAAAAGTTGGAGTGCACCCAAGTAAAAGTTCAATTAACCTTCCTCCTGATCCTCTGAAACTCTCATAACACAGGATCTGCCTCCGTCAGCCTAATGACGAGACATGCTGGTTAAAAGCCGCTGTCTCATGCTCAATAAAGCCACTGACTGTCGGAAAAAAAAAAAAAAAACCTACAACATTGATTACATTGTGTTTCGCTCGGTTTCCGCAGAGGACGCATAAAATTCTCCTGTGCGAGAGTAAACACGACAAGACGGTAAGTGGAGAGGATGGCGTGCGAGATGAGCCTATGTTATGTCCTTGTGAGTCTGGCTATACGGTACTATAGTGGTGTAGTAGGAAGGATGTCACTTAATTGGTGTAGAGATGTAGCAGAGCTGAACGTGTTATTTATCTGCTTTGTTTGTCCGTGATGTTTGCTTGTTTACCTGCAGTCCTATGTAACACCACAGCTCTGCTACACCTGTATTGACAGCGATGTGGGTGTAAAACATCACGTAATATAAGTCGACGGTCTTCCATTTGTAGTAGCGATTGTATTCCGGCGGGACGTAACGTGGATCCTTGTTACTTAATAGAGCTATCAATGTGTCAGCTGCAATAAGAACGTTCGTCCCTGTTGTAATACGTAAAGATGTAGCAGAGCTGAGTTTGTCCTGTAACGCTTTCTCTCCGTAGTTTATAATTTCCGATAATATGGTAGTTTTACCTGTAACGTTTCGTGATGTTATTTTTGCTAAAAAATTTGAATGGACTAATGGACTGAGACTCTGTCTTCCTAATTACATCATGGAAGACAGGCTTGCACATTCTCAGTCAGCGCCCTCTATTGGTGTGCATACTTGAGGCACTGGCTTCCTAATTACATCATGGAAGTCAGATTTGCATATTCTTCCCATGTTCCTTTGCAATGGAGCACTCATGGCTTAATAAGACTCCACTCACCTAAATGGTGGTCTCTCCCTATGGAGTGACGATATCCCCTCAACCCTGTCTAAGCCTCTCACCTCTGCCAGATCAGTCCTCTCTGCGTCAAGCTGATGAGATGCAAGAACATCGAAACAGCTGTCCTTGGCTGAGAGACTGTATCTGGTAAAATCCCAACATCATTGCAAACAAAGGCCTCTGAGAAGGTCGGCATGATGTTATAGGTTATAGGTTGCTTGACTGAGACTCTGTCTTCCTAATTACATCATGGAAGACAGACTTGCACATCCTCAGTGAGCGCCCTCTATTGGTGTGCATGACTGAGGCACTGGCATCCTAATCACATCATGGAAGTCAGATTTGCATATTCTTCCCATGGTCACAAAATACTACAAGTACTGGGACCCACAGCGATCCCAAAAATAGGAGTCCAAACGTTCCCATGAAGATGGAGTAGTGGGGCACCCGTGTGAACAATGCTATGTTCAATGGGGCTTCCAGGAAGACAATCTTCAGGAGCCATAGTGAATGTGTCATCCATAAGGTGTTCTTAGGGGAACTTTTGAGCTCTCCTCCAAATTATTTTGGAATCATAGACCTAAGATGAGAATAAGTAACTGATCACTGGAGGTCCACCTTCTTGGGCCCCCAGCTGTCAGACATTTGTTCTTTAGATGTTTCTCATGTGAGAAATTCTAATTTGATGGATCGTAAATTTATTCCCCCTGCCCTCTGGTGCACTGGAGTGAGAAGATTTTTGATACATAGCCTTCCACTGTCAGAAAGGAGAAGATTAATCCTTCCATGGCAGAAAAACAGTTGGTCAACAAGGGGGGATTTTGTGGTGGAGTATTAAAGGGGGCATCATTACTATGTGGTGGGACAGCAATAGTGGACGGGTATGATGGAAAGCCTGTGGGTAAGGACTTGTAGTCACCATGGTGGTCTGGGCCAGATAGAGAGGTAAAGGGAAATGTAAATGATGCTATCATGGATGTGGTTGATCGTTGTGAGAATGAGTTGTGTGGGGGCCCAAGTTGTACCAGAGCCTTAAGTTATGACCCTGTATCGGGGTCAAAATGTTGGCATGCACCCTAGATATTTTGCTTCCTCTATATATACCCCTGGCACTATATGTGTTACACCTACAACTATATTCCAGGTTAGACTAGATGTCTCTTTCCTTACCTTTGCTCTGGTCAACTGCTTTGGTCAACGCAAAGTTCGGTGGGACACATCTGTCCTTGCCACCATGTGCCCTATAACCAGATGAAACCCCCTACCTGAACAAACCCCTCAAATTTATAAGGGTTTGTTCAGGTAGGGTGTTTCATCTGGTTATAGGGCACATGTGTCCCTCCAAACTTTTCATTGCCGCTTTAAGAATATTTTAGCGGATTCTAAAACCAGTCTCTTTCTTATTAACTAAAGAAAATGAGGAGGTAAAAAAACTTCCAGTTCATTTTCACCCTATAAATTGGAAATACTTTACGACATTACGGAGTTTCAGATCGGCCGGTTCTCTCGGCTTGGATGTATTTTACCAGGCAGAAAACACTTATTGAGTTCATGACTTATTAAAATTGCAATTTACCATGGGGTGAATTGGAATTGCACACAGATGTGGTAATTTAAGTCAAAAAGAACTCCGAATTGAATGTGTTATTTTCTTTCCGAGTCTTTGAGTTTCCTTTCATTGCTTAAGAATAGGTAATTTAGCCGCAGAAGACGCGACAAATTCAGGTCAACAGAGGCTTTCTTCTCTCCACCGCATATTAGAAATATAGATAATTACCCAGACAAAGATTCTGTACAACGATCGGAAAGATAAAGCGGGACGGATGAGTGAACCCCCGCTCACAAGTATCTGCATTTGACCCTATAGTACAATTGGGGAATTCCACCCACAGGCATAGCATGAAGCTCCAGAGCCCCTATGCAAAATCTGTACTTGCGGTGGCGTAACTACTGCCGTAACAGCTGCTATGGGGTCTGCAACCTTAGGGGCAGGTCATGGGCCCTATTTACTTACCGATCCCCACTACTGCTCATGGCCTTCCCCTTCTGCCCTCTGGGGGGCCCTGTACATCCCATATGACATAGCTGATGCCAAACAGCATCATGACATCGTTGACAGTGATGTAAAATGGGACACGGGTATCTCTGAAGGGCAGAAGGGGAAGTGGAGGTGGATGTGTGAAAAGACCCCAGAGTGTAATAAAAGTTTGTGGGGAGTGTACCTCAAAGATTTTTGGTTTCATCGAAACCTGAATTTTTTGCAATTTTTTCAACAAACACTGTAGTGACCACTGTTGGACATTATATTATTTGAAGGGGCCACTATGGGACATAATACTGTGAGGAGGAGCCACTATGGGGCATTATACTATGTGTAGGGACCACTATGGAGCATTATACTGTGTGTAGCGACCACTATGGGGCATTATACTGTGTGTAGGTACCACAATGGGGCATTATACTGTGTGGATGGGTCACTATGGGGCATTATACTGTGTGCAGGAACCACTACAGGGTATTATACTGTGCGTAGGGACCACTATGGTGCATTATACTATGTGTAGGGACCACAATGGGGCATTATACTGTGTGAAGGGTCCAAAATGGGACATTATACTGTGTGGAGGGGTCACTATGGGGCATTATACTGTGTGGAGGGGTCACTATGGGGCATTATACTGTGTGTAGGGACCACAATGGAGCATTATACTGTGTGTAGCGACCACTATGGGGCATTATACTGTGTGTAGGGACCACAATGGGGCATTATACTGTGTGTAGGGACCACAATGGGGCATTATACTGTGTGGAGGGACCACTATAGGGCATTATACTGTGTGCTGGGTCCACTATGGCACATTATGTTGTGTGGAAGGGTTATAGGATATTATACTGTCTGGAGACTACTTTAGGACATTATAGTGTGCGTAAATTGGGCAATATACCATGTGGTGGAGTCTGGGGAGGTCTAAGTCTCAAAGTTTGCTTAAAACCAGATAGTCAAATGGTTGTTGTAGGATTCCATTCATGTGATGGTTTTTTTTCCCAATGCATCTTAACATCGACTAACTTAACAAATTCTTGGCCAAATTTTTGGGGAATTATAGTAGTGCATCCAATACATTTTTGGCAGAAATTTTTCCAAAACAGTAGCATCAATGATGTCAACATTGTGGTTGAAACAAGAGTAGACATGAGCGAAACATTCCATATGAATTTTCCAATCATTTCAAGCTCTAGCAAATCCAAAATTTTTGGAATTCAGAATTTTGGGAATTCTAACCATCATTGGCCAACTTTCAGTAACTGAGAGTAACCTAAGCCAAATCCTTTCGATGACAAATGAAAGCTCAGACTCTCATCTGTCATTGGCTTGCATAGATCATGTGGTGCGTGCTACCCCTTGCCATTGAAAGCTACTATTGAAACTTTTTGGACAACTTTATAGAACTGAATTTTTTTGGACCAAATCAAATCTAACGGCCAATTATAGCCATGTGGACCCTAAGTGAAATTTGGGAAATTAGATTCTCTCTATTAAAGAGAATTCTTGTAGCAATTTTAGGAGAAGCACCAACTCATGGCTCAAGATCTGCAGACTATGGTGGCTCGGTTCCATTGCACAGCCAATCCTAGAGGTTACAGGAGTTTGGTGTACCTTAGGTGATCCCGACCAAAGACAGTCTTGGGAAGACATGATTGTGGGTTCTTGCCCCAAGAATTGCCCCACTTATGCTTAGTGACCCTCCTTTCTTGTATGTAAAATTTATTGATAAGATCTTCAATATATTTAAAAAAAATATCCCTTAGAATCAACGGATCTCACCAATTTATCGATTTGGTTTTGGTATCTCATCTTGACATCTTGGAGTAGTGACGTTCCTCTACAATTCTTAATAAATGTGAAGAACGTCTTAGTATAAGGTACCATCGTTCTGTGAATTAGGTTTCATATAAGGAAGGTTTAGGGAGTGAAAGCCTAAAATAACAATGGAGAACGTCTCTTCTTGAAATAACCTTCATCCTATGGGTTTACAACAAGAGATTCCTGCATCAGTTCTTGGGTATAGATCGATCAGACTGATGAATTATATATCAGCTGAAATGGTCTTTAGATAATTCCCTTCCATCAAGCTACAATCTGGAACCAATTTTTTTTAGGTAAAATGCCAAAATTAAGTCTATTATTAATAAGTTCTTTAACTCTTGAAATTCCCAGGAACGTAGAGTAGATTGTAAGGCTGAAAAAAGACATATGTCCATCCATGAGGAGCTTCTAGGTTGGTTTCAGGTGACCATGTTTGGTTGGGAAACATGGACTGTGTTATGGCCACAGGTCTCAGACTGACTGTCTTCTCGGATTGGATATTTCCTGGTTAGGGTTGAGCGATCGTGTTCGGAAAAGATCGGATTCCGATCGGTGATTAAGAAAATTTCATGATCGCGATCGGCATTCCGAACACAATCTTTTTAGGTGGGATCGAGATCGGTACTATTTCCCACAATGCTTTGCTTAGCCTTCACACTGAGTATACGCTCCGCTCATTCTGAGTGGAGTGTATACTCAGTGTGAAGGCTCCACTGCAGTTTCATAGGAATGAATGGAAGCAGCCGGCACACAGCCTTAACCCCCTGCACGCCGGCTGCCTCCATCCATTCTAATGGGAGCCTAAACTAACATCTCTAGTAGCTACTTACCTCCAGAGATGGCTGCTCTGGTGCCCGGTGTTCTCCTTCTTCTTCGCCTCGCTGCCGCTCCACGGTTCTCTTCTCGCCTTGCTGCCGCTGCCTCCCAGGTTAGTGTTTAAAGAGCTAGGAGGGCGGGGCTTGTGGCTTAGGAGAGTGTGGGTGGGTACAGGGCGGGGAGACGTGACGTCTCCCCTTCCAGTACCCGCCCACACTCTCCTAACCCGCCCACACTCTCCCAATCTGGGAGGCAGGGGGCAGCGAGGAGAGAAGAGCAGCGTGGAGCGGCAGAGAGGTGAAGAAGAACACCGGGCACCGGAGCAGCCATCTCTGCAGGTAAGTAGACACCAGGGGGGACTAAGTAGCCAGAGGATTAAAAAAAATCCTCTGGCTACTTAGTGATTCACTACACAGCGTGGATTCTAACAATTAAAGTGTTCAATTGTTAGATTCCATGCTGTATAAAGAATAGGATTGCTTTTAAACTCCGATCTCCGATTAATAAAAAAATCCCATTGACTTGCATTGGGATCGAGATCGGGTTCAAATGAAAAATGATCGGAAATCGGATTTTAAAATCGATCCTGAAAAGTCAAGATCGGCTCAACCCTATTATTGGTCCTTTTCTTTTCCATCAAGCCCGGACCACCATGACGACTTATTAAAGCAAAGACATTCTCTTTTATATTGTGTATCCCCCCTGTTATTTATTGGTGGCTCCCAAGAGGATGTCTAACTACAGAACTGAGGCCCCCACCGATCATGAGAGTGAGAGTCCCTATTGCAATGCAGTAATGGACATGAATGAGTGCCGCCATTGTATTCTAGGTAGCTTCATTATGTTTGTACAAAACTCCACTTGTTTTGGTCTGGATAGACCTGTCATGTCCTCTGACCTCTTGGTTTGTATATACTCATCGACTGGTGCTGCTGGGCTAAATTCATCGTTCACTCCACCCCTGACCTTCACCCTATACCAGACACAGTGCCACACATTGCATAGTGGCTTGGCTCAGTATTACATATATTAGTAAAAACATGTTGGGCATGACATCATAAAGAGAGGCCGCAGTTTCGCATGAGTCATGAGTTCAATCAGTTGACCGGTGGAGGAGTCAATCGTTGAACCCCCACCATTCTGATATTGTTGACTTTGTTCATCTATATTAAAGTATTGGAAAAATTTAAAGCATAACTAAATTTTTTATTTGATTTTTTTCATAAATCCATTGTGCGGTTGAAGATAACAAACTTTGTAATACTTTGTTTCTTCAGATAGTTTCCTCCTTCTGTCACTAATCATATCCGAATAGTAGAAGTCTATGGAGAGGGGTAGTGGAGGAGAGCACCTCAAAGGAGAGAGACATCTGTACTATAGAGAGACCGTTTCTTCCATATCCCAACTGGGTTATCCTGACAGAAACAATTCATGTGATGTAGATGCCTCATATCTCTGTCTTCTCCCACCCCTCTCCATAGACCTCATTTTGTTTTAAAAAATGGGTTGTTTCTTTACTTATTTTCCCCCATCTGCAACAGATCAATAGAACTCTATGGAGAGAGGAGGGGGAGGAAAGTGCCTCGAAGCAGAGAGACAGTTCTCTTTCACAACTCCTCTGGGTTATCCTGACAGAAACAACTCATGTAATGCTATAGACGCCTCATATCTTGGCTTTCTCCCAGCCTTCTCCATAGACCTCAGTTTATTAAAGTGAATGACCTGTTTCTTTACTTACTTTCCTCCTTCTGCCACTGATCAAATCTGTCCAATAGAAGTCTATGGAGAGAGTTGGTGGAAGAGCAGAGATGCATCTGCACTATACAGAGACAGTTCTCCTTCACGACACAGCTATGTTATCTTGACAGAAACAACTCAAGTAATGATGTAGATGCCTCATATCTGTTCTCCCACCCCTCTCCATAGACTTCATTGTAAACTCACACTGATTGTATACAGAGTACAGACCAAACTCACACAGATATGAAATATATTACAAAATCTTCTTCCCTTAATCTGCACTATTGCTTTATGAAAAAATAAATAAATTAATAAACCATTACTTTCCCTTTAACTCTAAGCTGAGGATTTGGAGCTTTGTATCAGACGTGTTACGTAATGACATGAATCCGTCCAGGCCTCATCATGACCGGAGGATACTAGGTGGACATCCACTTAAAGGCAATGTTTGTCTTTGTATATGAGAGATTGTTTCTGTCTTTTTTCTATTTACTCTGCAGACAAAGGAAAATCAATTGTTTACTAAATGCAAATATTCTCCGCGAAGCGTTTCTAGCGAAAGCCGAGCGACTGTAAGATCTGGACTGTTTATTCTTAGAGATGGGGCACGATCTGGATGAGGAGAAGGATGACAGGGGCACGGTCTGTGTCAAATATCTCTTGTTCCTCTTCAATTTCTTCTTTTGGGTAAGTTCACCCTTGAAAAGTCGTCTTCAATGGCGATCATTCCGAAATGAATATGATTTGAATAAATAATATAACAATCTTTTCAAGGAAATTGATTCTGACTGAATTGGTTCGACCTGAAATCAACGTGTGAACCAGGATGCTCAGGATGAACAATGGGAGAAGTTTATCATGCCTTTTATGCCAGTTTCAGTGTACAAGGCCTGAAATAGTCACAATTTTTTGCACAGTTTTGGGTTTTGTATCAAGTCAATTTCCTGAGAGGCGGGACATTGGTGAGGCCACCCTCATGGAGGTGGAGCATGGATGTGGTCACTTTCATGGGGGTGGGGCCAATAGCCTCATCAGATTTATCATCCTTTACACCAGTTTACTCCTAGGAGACATAGATTTCCATAGGGTTACCTTGTTATAAGTGCAGGGTTATCAAACCTAATGTATACTGATAATAAATAGAGATGAGTGAACACTAAAATGTTCGAGGTTCGAAATTCGATTCGAACAGCCGCTCACTGTTCGAGTGTTCGAATGGGTTTCGAACCCCATTATAGTCTATGGGGAACATAAACTCGTTAAGGGGGAAACCCAAATTCGTGTCTGGAGGGTCACCAAGTCCACTATGACACCCCAGGAAATGATACCAACACCCTGGAATGACACTAGGACAGCAGGGGATGCATGTCTGGGGGCATAAATTCACTTTATTTCATGGAAATCCCTGTCAGTTTGCGATTTTCGCAAGCTAACTTTTCCCCATAGAAATGCATTGGCCAGTGCTGATTGGCCAGAGTACGGAACTCGACCAATCAGCGCTGGCTCTGCTGGAGGAGGCGGAGTCTAAGATCGCTCCACACCAGTCTCCATTCAGGTCCGACCTTAGACTCCGCCTCCTCCGGCAGAGCCAGCGCTGATTGGCTGAAGGCTGGCCAATGCATTCCTATGCGAATGCAGAGACTTAGCAGTGCTGAGTCAGTTTTGCTCAACTACACATCTGATGCACACTCGGCACTGCTACATCAGATGTAGCAATCTGATGTAGCAGAGCCGAGGGTGCACTAGAACCCCTGTGCAAACTCAGTTCACGCTAATAGAATGCATTGGCCAGCGCTGATTGGCCAGAGTACGGAACTCGACCAATCAGCGCTGGCTCTGCTGGAGGAGGCGGAGTCTAAGATCGCTCCACACCAGTCTCCATTCAGGTCCGACCTTAGACTCCGCCTCCTCCAGCAGAGCCAGCGCTGATTGGCCGAATTCCGTACTCTGGCCAATCAGCACTGGCTAATGCATTGTATTGGCGTGATGAAGCAGTGCTGAATGTGTGTGCTTAGCACACACATTCAGCTCTACTTCATCGGGCTAATAGAATGCATTGGCCAATCAGCGCTGGCCAATGCATTCTATTAGCTTGATGAAGCAGAGTGTGCACAAGGGTTCAAGCGCACCCTCGGCTCTGATGTAGCAGAGCCGAGGGTGCACAAGGGTTCAAGCGCACCCTCGGCTCTGATGTAGCAGAGCCAAGGCTGCACAAGGGTTCAAGCGCACCCTCGGCTCTGATGTAGCAGAGCCGAGGGTGCACAAGGGTTCAAGTGCACCCTCGGCTCTGCTACATCAGAGCCGAGGGTGCGCTTGAACCCTTGTGCAGCCTCGGCTCTGCTACATCAGAGCCGAGGGTGCGCTTGAACCCTTGTGCACACTCTGCTTCATCAAGCTAATAGAATGCATTGGCCAGCGCTGATTGGCCAGAGTACGGAATTCGGCCAATCAGCGCTGGCCAATGCATCCCTATGGGAAAAAGTTTATCTCACAAAAATCACAATTACACACCCGATAGAGCCCCAAAAAGTTATTTTTAATAACATTCCCCCCTAAATAAAGGTTCTCCCTAGCTATCCCTGCCTGTACAGCTATCCCTGTCTCATAGTCACAAAGTTCACATTCTCATATGACCCGGATTTGAAATCCACTATTCGTCTAAAATGGAGGTCACCTGATTTCGGCAGCCAATGACTTTTTCCAATTTTTTTCAATGCCCCCGGTGTCGTAGTTCCTGTCCCACCTCCCCTGCGCTGTTATTGGTGCAAAAAAGGCGCCAGGGAAGGTGGGAGGGGAATCGAATTTTGGCGCACTTTACCACGCGGTGTTCGATTCGATTCGAACATGGCGAACACCCTGATATCCGATCGAACATGTGTTCGATAGAACACTGTTCGCTCATCTCTAATAATAAACTAACCGATAATGGATAAAGAAATCAGCCTGCAAGTGCAATGTGGGCGGGGCCTAATTTGCCAGAGTTGCCTACTGACAACTGCAAGTGCTCTGGAATTGCTGTGCAACATCCCCCGCTCATCACTCATTGACATGTTCAGTTTCGGCCTGCATCATGACTAGAGATGTGCGAGTAGGTAAATACTCAATATTCGTTTCGAGTTGCCCCTCAATATTCGACTACTCGAATATCGAACCCTATTATAGTCTATGGAGGGAAAAATGCTCGTTTCAAGGGTAGGCAACATTCGATCAAATTATACTTACCAAGTCCATGAGTGAGGGTCGGGCTGGATTCTCCGAGAAGTCTTCTCCTCGCTGCGCCCCCGCGTCGTCATCCGGCAATTAATTCACTCTGCTAGGCATCGGGGCTGGGCAGAGACGACTGCGCATGCCCGCACTACAAGAAAATGGCCGCTTACAGTCAAAGCAGCCATTTTCTTGTAGCACGGGCATGCGCAGTCGGCTCGGCCCAGGCCCGATGCCTGGCAGAGTGAATTCAGAGACGGAAGACGCCGCGGGGAAGCTGCACGGAGAAGACTTCCAAAGGTAGGAGAAGAACCAGCGTTGATTGGCCGACTGTATAGCATTCGGCCAATCAACGCTGGTTCTGCATCAAATTTTTTCATTCGAATAGCGAGTGGTACTCGATCGAGTACGAGTATTTCGAATACTGTAGTATTCGATCGAATACTACTCGCTCATCTCTAATCATGACTGTTAGTAAGCAATTCTGGCAAATTAAACCCCGCCCCTTGTGCACTTGAAGGCTGTTTTTTTATATCCATAAAAAGTTGGCTATCTCTGCCTTACTTCATCAGTTTGTGACCACTGAGGTTTGTTTCTGCCCCTATTAAAGGCCCTATATGGCACTACTATTAGTTTGGGAGCCATTTCAAACCCCTTTAAGAGTTCCAATCCTAAATTCTATCTGTGTATCCCGTAATGTGTATTTACACCCTGTTGACTGATGAATACCTACCCGCATTGTTCTGTATTTAGGCAGAATTTGATGTCAGCAATCTCTAACAATGAATTATTACATCCCGACGCACATTATAATCCGCGGTCTTACGGATTCTTCTTGCTTCAGGCCTAAGGTGAAATCTAGATTTTTTCCTCCGTCCTGTATAATTTGGTTATCTTTGTTTGCCGGGTGATACATTAGCGTGATACGAGCCGGTCAGCTCACACGTAGATGTATATTTAATACGCCTTGTGAAAGATACCGCCTTGGGGAATCTGCAAATGGGGCCGGTTGTAAGCCGCACAAACCAGAAGCCCCATCTCGCTCCTCACAAGACTCCTCGGGACATTTTCTTAATAGATTGAGTTATAAAGGTTGAAATTATTACGGCTGAATAATTCTAATATGTAAAATCGTCGGCGGAAATGGGAGCATTTTTCTTCCGCTTGGTAATGAAGACGCGGGGCTAGTTACTTAAGACTGCGGCGAGGAAAACAGTTTATTTTCTATCTGCTGTTCTGACCTACTTTAACTGGGATTCGGTTCAACACATTAATTATTCGTCGAGTAGTTATGCTAATTTTCGCTCTATTTATGGCCATATTAGCAGCTGAGTATGAACAGTTGTACAATATCTCCCGCACATACGGAAAGCGCTGGGGCGAGATGGTGATTTTGCACTTTTTTTGTGGTCCCCGACATGTCTATTGTAGCAAGTACCTGTATAAAGTTAATTGTTGTGTTCCTCTGTTGTTCCTCCTGGAAATTTTGGAATTCCAGTTCCCATTACCATTTCTTTATTCCCTCTGAAAGGGTTTAGTAAGGATTAGAGATGAGCGAACAGTGTTCTATCGAACACATGTTCGATCGGATATCAGGGTGTTCGCCATGTTCGAATCGAATCGAACACCGCGTGGTAAAGTGCGCCAAAATTCGATTCCCCTCCCACCTTCCCTGGCGCCTTTTTTGCACCAATAACAGCGCAGGGGAGGTGGGACAGGAACTACGACACCGAGGGCATTGAAAAAAATTGGAAAAAGTCATTGGCTGCCGAAATCAGGTGACCTCCATTTTAGACGAATAGTGGATTTCAAATCCGGGTCATATGAGAATGTGAACTTTGTGACTATGAGACAGGGATAGCTGTACAGGCAGGGATAGCTAGGGATAACCTTTATTTAGGGGGGAATGTTATTAAAAATAACTTTTTGGGGCTCTATCGGGTGTGTAATTGTGATTTTTGTGAGATAAACTTTTTCCCATAGGGATGCATTGGCCAGCGCTGATTGGCCGAATTCCGTACTCTGGCCAATCAGTGCTGGCCAATGCATTCTATTAGCTTGATGAAGCAGAGTGTGCACAAGGGTTCAAGCGCACCCTCGGCTCTGATGTAGCAGAGCTGAGGCTGCACAAGGGTTCAAGCGCACCCTCGGCTCTGATGTAGGAGAGCCGAGGGTGCACTTGAACCCTTGTGCACCCTCAGCTCTGCTACATCAGAGCCGAGGGTGCGCTTGAACCCTTGTGCACACTCTGCTTCATCAAGCTAATAGAATGCATTGGCCAGCGCTGATTGGCCAGAGTACGGAACTCGACCAATCAGCGCTGGCTCTGCTGGAGGAGGCGGAGTCTAAGATCGCTCCACACCAGTCTCCATTCAGGTCCGACCTTAGACTCCGCCTCCTCCAGCAGAGCCAGCGCTGATTGGCCGAATTCCGTACTCTGGCCAATCAGCACTGGCTAATGCATTGTATTGGCGTGATGAAGCAGTGCTGAATGTGTGTGCTTAGCACACACATTCAGCTCTACTTCATCGGGCTAATAGAATGCATTGGCCAGCGCTGATTGGCCGAATTCCGTACTCTGGCCAATCAGCACTGGCTAATGCATTGTATTGGCGTGATGAAGCAGTGCTGAATGTGTGTGCTTAGCACACACATTCAGCTCTACTTCATCGGGCTAATAGAATGCATTGGCCAATCAGCGCTGGCCAATGCATTCTATTAGCGTGAACTGAGTTTGCACAGGGGTTCTAGTGCACCCTCGGCTCTGCTACATCAGATTGCTACATCTGATGTAGCAGTGCCGAGTGTGCATCAGATGTGTAGTTGAGCAAAACTGACTCAGCACTGCTAAGTCTCTGCATTCGCATAGGAATGCATTGGCCAGCCTTCGGCCAATCAGCGCTGGCTCTGCCGGAGGAGGCGGAGTCTAAGGTCGGACCTGAATGGAGACTGGTGTGGAGCGATCTTAGACTCCGCCTCCTCCAGCAGAGCCAGCGCTGATTGGTCGAGTTCCGTACTCTGGCCAATCAGCACTGGCCAATGCATTTCTATGGGGAAAAGTTAGCTTGCGAAAATCGCAAACTGACAGGGATTTCCATGAAATAAAGTGACTTTTATGCCCCCAGACATGCTTCCCCTGCTGTCCCAGTGTCATTCCAGGGTGTTGGTATCATTTCCTGGGGTGTCATAGTGGACTTGGTGACCCTCCAGACACGAATTTGGGTTTCCCCCTTAACGAGTTTATGTTCCCCATAGACTATAATGGGGTTCGAAACCCATTCGAACACTCGAACAGTGAGCTGTGTTCGAATCGAATTTCGAACCTCGAACATTTTAGTGTTCGCTCATCTCTAGTAAGGATCGAAACTAATGTTGGGCCAACAAACTTGTTTGGTCCAAACCAATACTGGGGTACCGGGCTCCATCACAGCATCGTCTTTGGACCTCTATCGGCCACGAAATGACATCAGTAGCCCTGGGGGCCCATTGGGAACTGTGATTGAGCCTCAGTGGTCACATCAGACGTGCCAATCTCATGACGCTTGACACTGGAGGAGGTTCGAGGAGGATTCCGGAGATCCCAGGAGAGGACTTATAGGAGTTATATTTACTCACCTCCCCTGGACCTCAGTTTATGATACTGTGTCTGAAGAGACGCCAGAGTATAACAGTGGTTCGTAGGTGGCAGACCCCAAACGTATCAGGTTCAGACAAACCCGAAATTTTTTGAAAAAAATTGTAATGAATTCTTATGAATTGGTTTGGACTTCCCTATGTCAAAGTTTGTAGGAACACAAGGGAAATAGTATTTCCAGGAGGAATAAAAGAGGGACATCACAATGCAGATTTGTACTTACCAGTCCCCAGCACTTCAGTGTCCGCCAAAGCCCGTTTGGTCGCTGGTCACTGTGTCTTGGTCACTGGAAGCCCTGCTCCAAACTTAGTGACCTCAGTGATCACTGGAGAGGGACCAGTGACACATGTGAGTGACATCACTGGTCCCTCTCCAGGTGGTCTTAGTGGTCACGTGAGGTGCAGGGCTTCTGCAGATGAGGCAAAATCCTCATCTCGCCTCATGCGGCACTGAAGCCCTTGTAGTGTTTATGCAGATTAGGGTTTACTAGCCAAGTGGGTGGTAGCACCTTCTGACATACAACACACAGAGATCCCACCCCCAGAGACACTACAGTTACCCGCCCACTTGCCTAGTAGACTCTTATTTGTATCAACACTACCAGGATTTGGAAGAATAAAACACCAAAATTCTCAGGGTAATGGCGCCAATGGATTGGGTAGGACATGTGCGGCCCTATTACTATCAGTACATTGATTTAAGATGCATAAACTCCTTTTATAGAAGAGTCATTGTTATTTTCTTACAGATTGGTGGGGCCGCAGTCATCGCGATGGGTCTATGGACCTTGTTGGAGAAAAGTAGTTACATTTCTTTCTTAGCAAACAGCACCCTGTCGGTGTCGGCATACATCCTGCTCTTCGCTGGAGGTGTGGTCATGATCACCGGTTTTCTTGGCTGCTGCGCCCTGATCCGAGAACATAAAACCTGCCTTTCAATAGTAAGTATGACCTGTCAGCGCGGGGATTATAGGACTAAATCTTACACTGGCTACCCAGCCATTACAGCTTTGCACCTAAAACTGTCAACAACTAAACAGTATATGGAGCCATCTGCTTCTGGCTCTGTATACTGTATACATCCAGGCCCGGCAGGTGATCAAATGTTGGCCCACCAATCAGATATTGATGGCCTGTCCTAACAATAGGAACACTCTTCTGCCCCTGAGGGATACTGTTCTGCCCCTGAGGGACACTCTTCTGCCCCTGAGGGATACTCTTCTGCCCCTGAGGGATACTCTTCTGCCCCTGAGGGATACTCTTCTGCCCCTAAGCTGGCTCACTCAGCCTTCGGGGCCTGATTAGGGGCACATCTATAAAGGGTGCCATGCTACCAGGCCCGGGAGTCAGAGGGGCCCAGAGGCCTCTACAATATAATAAGATATCAGTATGGTAAGTGGGTACCCCATTCCAAATTTTACATTGTGGCCCAGGACTAATTTCTATGACTGTACATCCTATAAAAGACTATTGACAAAGTTGCATTTGATGCAGATTACAACCCCTATCATCTCTGCGGGTAAACACCATACAATATACATGACATTGTGCGGGGATTTAGACTTTGCACCGCAGGTTTCTGTTATAATTGCCTTGTATATTATTCCGGCATGTAAGAAATAGAAATCTTTATTGTGAAGATGAAAGGACATGGAGAAGATGCCGTCGTCCTCGGAGCGGGCGGTTGTGTCCTGCTCTAATTATACGGTGAAGCCGGCATACAGACAAATGATGGCGTCCGGGCTCTGATATCGCCCCGGAATAGATTCTGTCATCTATTCTGCTTTATTTCAGGGCAAAATAAAAAATCTTTGGCTTATTTCTATGACACATCTAATCTGGGAGCCCCACTGCTGCGGCTCCTGGCCTGACACTGAAGAGGAGGCCTCCATTACTAAAGCAAGATAGATATTTGCCACAGATTTTCTGTACATAGAATTTACAACAACCATCATTCATGGACATAAACTGCTCCGGTGATGTATCTAGTGCCAGAAAATGGAACATATACAAGAAATTGTCTGAAAACACAGCGTTATCTTATCTGAGACATCACAAGGCTTTATTTACCTAGTTCGCTGCCCTAGATATCTATCTAGATAGGGAAAATGGAGTTATGGCGCCCCCTCTGGCATTCAGCTCCTAGGCATGAGATATTTCTGGGCCTGCTTCCAAGCTGTGATCCCCATTGTCCATATGCCAGCGACTAAGATGCCATCTTCCACTTCTACAATCTGGGACACATGTCTAAATTCCTCCAGGTTGCCATATTGGCCATTTCTTGGGTAAGCTGGATACGTCCTGCTCTTGCTTAAAGTGTGCACCAAAACCCAGGTTTTCAGTCTCTTACAACGCCCTCTTTCTCAGGCTCCCATATTGGCCACTTCTCGGATGTGCTAGATACGCCCTACTCTTGCTTAAAGTGTGCACCAAAACCCAGGTTTTGTTTCACCTTTCCTAGGCACCCATGCTCATGAATTGACCATGATGGAGGGATCCATCACCCTCGACGTACTGGGCCAAAAATGCGTAAATTGTATGGTAGAATCCTAGAAACAAATGTACTATCCCATAGGGATCACTACAAAAAGTTGCATGCCTAATATCAGTAAACCATTGGAGAACAGGTGCTAAGTGGATGGTATGATCCTGACATAGTGAATTCTAGGTAGAGGAGACATTGAGTTTCTTCTTCTTAGTTAGGAAGAGATAACAGTTGGTTTCCTCTTCCCTGGGTTGCAACGAGGAGGCGGTGTGAAGGAGCAGCAAGGAGCCAGAGCCCATTGGTCAGACCGCAAGACACCAGTTCAGAGATAGTTGTGTGTTGTTCTGTAGTCAAGAGATGGGATTCATCCCTGCTCAATTCTGTACCAGATAAGTATATGAGGGTAAAGTTATATGGACCTCCTACCTGTATCTGCTGGTCAGACAGGGCAACCTGTGAGAGTCTACTCTGCAGCTAGGAAATGTTTGAAGGAATTGGAGACGTGTATTGCACTCTTAAAGTTGATCGCTGCCCTGGCCTTGCCATCAGCAAGTATCTTCAACCAGTTCAGCCCCAGCTCTAGAAGTTGTTGGATTTATGTTGCTCTACCTCAACTAAACACCATGCACGTTCTTGTTCTACAAAGCCCTGTCTCTTGAGTCTTACTCCTTCATGAATATCATGGGCACTTCAACTACCATCAGGCTCAGGGAGGTTTACAACCATTAGAATGTTCCCTGGAGAAACACTACTTCCAACACCCTCCAGGCCCCCTTAACACTGCACCAACCTTGGAGAAGCGCTAGAGAATTTGGTTGAGATCTACTGCCATGACCACCACAACTACTACTCCCAAATTCCTGGCCTTCCTTCACAAAGAGCAAGCTTTCAAAAAGCATACAAAATAGACCATGTGGTCAGTTATTGGTACCAAAGTCACCTCCAAATGGGGTGGTCTTCTGCTGAAGCTAAATTTATATGAAATATGAGCCTTGACTAACAGGAGGGTCTTCTGGTACTTTGGTGGCTCAATCCAAGCTTGTATATAAAATTTCTTAGCCATGTAGACCTCTTCGTGTCAGTTGTAAAGCTACTTGGCCTCCTACTTCGGGAGAATTCTCACTATCTATAATTACGCCCGGCATCTGCTATAGAGAAATTACATATTCAAATGAATTCAGTAAAATGTATTTGTAGTCGCACTCGGATAATTCTGAAATGGAAAAATATTTGATGTCAAGATTCCATCTCACTACAAAGCTAATTTTGTAAGAAATAAAAATAGCCTATGATTTGGGGAAGATTATGCTATAAAATGTAATAGAAAAATTAGACATTGTGCGGATTGTTGTTTTTTTATTTTATGTAAACTACTTAGTGTTAAATAATGCATTTGTATGGATCTGCTTTGGGTTAGGAAAAAGTGGAGTGAGTATACAGCAATACACTGCAATGAGGATGAGGGGCAATAATGTCTGTGCTCCTGCCTCTCCTACTTATAGCCATCATTCTTTTCAGGGCAGCGCTGTCTGATAGCTGTCTCTTTAGGTTTACCATGTCTACCAGTCAAACTCTGGCTGGGTCTACAGCCAGGTAGGACTTTGACACACAGAGTAAATAGACTGATGCCTCACTGTCCAATCCTGAGCTGAGCTGGGGTATGTATACGAGGATTGAGACTTCTCTTCTGCCTGTGATTACATCTGTATTCTGGCTTTATGTTCTCACAACTTTGGGTTTCCTGCCTTATCTCTTGCATGCTCTTCTGGCTGGGTCTACAGCCAGGCAGGATTTGAGACCCAGAGTGAATAGACTGTTGCCTCACTGTCCAATCCTGAGCTGAGGCGGGGTATGTATACCTAACATTGAGACTTCTCACCTACCTGTGATTACATCTGTATTCTGGCTTTATGTTCTCAGAACTTTGGATTTCCTGACATATCTCTTGTTTGCTCTTCTGGCTGGGTCTACAGCCAGGAAGGATTTGAGACACAGAGTGAATAGACTGCTGCCTCAGTGTCCAATCTTGAGCTGACGCAGGGTATTTATACCTAGCATTTAGAATTCTCAGCTGCCTGTGATTACATCTGTATTCTGGCTTTATGTTCTCAGAACTTTGGGTTTCCTGCCTTATCTCTTGCTTGCTCTTCTGGCTGGGTCTACAGCCAGGCAGGATTTGAGACACAGAGTGAATAGACTGTTGCCTCATTGTCCAATCCTGAGTTGAGGCGGGGTATGTATACCAAACATTGAGACTTCTCACCTACCTGATATTACATCTGTATTCTGGCTTTATGTTCTCAGAACTTTGGGTTTCCTGACATATCTCTTGCTTACTCTTCTGGCTGGGTCTACAGCCAGGCAGGGCTTTGAGACACAGTGTGAATGGACTGCTCCCTCACTGTCCAATCTTGAGCTGAGGCGGGGTATTTATACCTAACATTGAGACTTCTCAGCTGCCTGTGATTACACAGTGTGAATGGACTGCTCCCTCACTGTCCAATCTTGAGCTGAGGTGGGGTATTTATACCTAGCATTGAGACTTCTCAGCTGCCTGTGATTACATCTGTATTCTGGCTTTATGTTCTCAGATTTTTGGGTTTCCTCACGTATCTCTTGATTGCTCTTCTGGATGGGTCTACAGCTAAGCAGGTCTTTGAGACACAGAGTAAATAGATTGCTGCGACACCAGACAATCCTGAGCTGAGGCAGGTTATTTATACCGAGCATTGAGACTTCTCAGCTGCCTGTGATTACATCTGTATTCTGGCTTTATGTTCCCAGAACTTTGTGTTTCTTGCTTGCTCTTCTGGTCATCTGATCTCTTGCTGCTTTGGCTTCAGCCATGAACTCTTGGATTTAGCCCTGACTTAGACTCTGGTATGATTCTGCTATAGTTTTGGATACTCCTAGTTTTTACTTGGCTTCTCTATTGCACTCTTTGTCTGTTGTAGGTTTTATGGTCTGGCCCTTAGTTTATAAATGCACTTATTTTATGATATCTGTTTTGGGGTCCCACCTGGTTCCTGAGCAGCTAAATCCTGCCTACCATAGAGTGGGCCCTGGTGAAAAAATACATGTAAAGTGTATAGATAAAGTGATTGGCATACCCATGACTGTCTGTTCACAGCAGCTGCTGGTGACTGGTCTATATAGTGGATGGAGTCAGACTTGTGTAGTGGCAATGCCAGGATACTGCAGCTGGGCAGTCATTCAATGAGGGTACTAGGTGTCAGACCACCAATGATTGACCACCAATGATTGATGAGGTATTGATGACCTATCATGTGGCTAAGTCATCTATATTAGAAAGTGGGACAATGCTATTGGGCTGCCCACAAGGGCAGACATGACACTTCTGCAGCAGGTTCAGCTGGAGTGTATATGGGTATTATATATGGACCCTTATTTCCAATCCAACAATGTATTACACTGTAAAAAGCAGGACCCATGACATGTGCGGTCATCTTAACGCAGATACGTCTTGACAATGTGCATATATGAAAGGATAAATCTAAAGAATGTGACACCATAGCGTGACACATAGCCAGCCGCAGCACAATTCACATTTCAGGTCATCAGTTCATCTAAAATACTGGGTTGCATAGTGCGAAATCCATAGGAGAAATAATCCAGCTCACCACGGAGCCATAAAACTAGATTATATTACCTTAAGAGCGTATACAGAAACACCTACGCGTTTTGGGCTTATAGCATGTTATAGGCCAGAGTCCTGCGAGTGCGCGGTCATAACCTGCCCCCGTTGAACCCGTCGTCTTCCTTTGCTCTACCTCTTCATATCTTGGAACGTTGCGTTCCCATCATAAGCTATTTCAGGCTTGTTCAAAGCCATCGGCACAGAAAATGAGAAAGGCATCGCTAGTTTTATAGAGAAAGTAGGGCATGGAGAACAGTGCAATGCAAATTCCAGCTCCCAAAATAGTGCGGCACAGATCTTAACCCCAAGTAAAACCAGCCATATGTATTATTCCAGAGCACATGGCTTGAGGCGTCTGTCCATAGATAGCTGGTGCAATGTGTCGGTGGGCGCTCTAATTTTGGAAAGGTTCCCCTCTATTTTACATACTTAGAACTTTCTTTAGAAAGTTTTAAATGTCTTCAGATGCTTAAAGGGAATGTGTCATCTTGAAAATCTGTAGGCGACATATTATAGAACAGGAGGAGACGAGCAGATTGATATATAGGATTGCGGGAGAAGATTCAGCACTAGTCAATTGTAGATCTAAAATTCTTTGCCATTTGGGCTTAGGAGTCCAGTGGGCGGGCCTACTGATTGATTGACAGGCTTACCTGTGTGACTGTACTGAGTAGGACTGACCACTGGAGTCCTTATCCCATAGAATTAGGGAACTATGTTTAAAGGGGTTATGTAGGGTTAGAAAACATGGCTGCTCTCTTCTTCCTTAGGAAATGACATCACGTCCATTGGTCACATGGCTATGTCACAGTTCAGTTATATTCATGGTGTGATGTCACTTCCTGAGAAGAAGAAAGCAGACGTTTTCTAATCGACAATATTCCCTTTAAAGGGGTTTTCCAGTGGCTGGAAATTCTCAATGAGCGACAGCATCGACAGCCTCAACCAACACATAGGAAGTAGGGACCCGTGGGGGAACCTGACACCGGCGGAACAACAGCAGCAAGGATAGGAGAGGTGAGCATGCGATTTTTTTTTATTTTTTTTTTACTTCCATTGAGCTGGCTGCCACTAATTTTAGTGAAATCCCTTTAAGAACCAAGTTGTTGTCCACTGCATGCAATCACTTCTTCTTGAGAAGTCCCTTTATGAAGACCTATCTAATGTTTTCTCTACCCCGAGCCTGAGCAACCAGCTGGGATCTGTTCAATTCCCCTACAGCGCCTCCACAGGTGAAAAGAAGTATAACATAATTTTTGATATGTTGTAATAAATACTGGGTCCTCCAGAACAAGATTTTTTGTTGTTGTTGATGTAGGGGTGGACCATAGATGGCCGTTCTGTTCCCTAACTCAAACAGGTTATCTTACACTAGGTTCTCAATAGCGCTTGTTCTCTGGTCTTTGGGGATTCGAACAACGGAAAGGCAGGCTGCTAAAATAGCGGTTACATACGGAGCTTGGCAAACTCCATTGACTATAATGGGGGCCATCATGTGGCTGTCGTATGGAAACTGAATAGGGAGGGAAAAAAGTCCTCCATGCAGGACTCATTTCTTCTTCGAAAATTGGACTCTGACACAGATATGAACCCAGTATAATGAAGGAAGGAAACTAGGATGAGAAAGGAGTAGGGTAGGAAAAAAGGAAGGATGGAAGAAAAGATGGGTGGGAAAGAAGGAGAAAGGAATGAGAGGAGGAAGAGAAGAAAGGAAAGACGGTGGGAAAAAAGGAAGGAAGGAAGGAGGGGAGGGAGGAAGCGAAGGAAGGAGAGAGGATGAGAAGGGAGTAGGGTAGGAAAAAAGGAAGGATGTAAGAAAAGATGGGTGGGAAAGAAGGAGAAAGGAATGAGAGGAGGAAGAGAAGAAAGGAAAGACGGTGGGAAAAAAGGAAGGAAGGAAGGAGGGGAGGGAGGAAGCGAAGGAAGGAGAGAGGATGAGAAGGGAGTAGGGTAGGAAAAAAGGAAGGATGTAAGAAAAGATGGGTGGGAAAGAAGGAGAAAGGAATGAGAGGAGGAAGAGAAGAAAGGAAAGACGGTGGGAAAAAAGGAAGGAAGGAAGGAGGGAAGGGAGGAAGCGAAGGAAGGAGAGAGGATGAGAAGGGAGTAGGGTAGGAAAAAAGGAAGGATGTAAGAAAAGATGGGTGGGAAAGAAGGAGAAAGGAATGAGAGGAGGAAGAGAAGAAAGGAAAGACGGTGGGAAAAAAGGAAGGAGGGGAGGGAGGAAGCGAAGGAAGGAGAGAGGATGAGAAGGGAGTAGGGTAGGAAAAAAGGAAGGATGCAAGAAAAGATGGGTGGGAAAGAAGGAGAAAGGAATGAGAGGAGGAAGAGAAGAAAGGAAAGACGGTGGGAAAAAAGGAAGGAAAGAAGGAGCGGAGGGAGTAAGAGAAGGAAGGAGAGAGGAAATGAAGAAAGAAGCAAGGAAGGAAGAGTTGAAAAGAAGGAAGAATGGAAGGAAGGAAAGGAAAGGAGGAAGAGAAAGGAGCAGAGGGGAAATGAAGGAGGAAGTCTGGAAAGAAGAATGGGAAAGAAGGAAGAAAGGGGTGAGAAAGGAGGAAGAGAAGGACGAAAAGAAGGAGGAAGGACGGAAAGAAGGAAAAGAAGAAAGGAGGGTGGGAAAGAAGAAAGGAAGAAAAGACATGTGGGAAAGAAGGAGAAAGGAATGAGAGGAGGAAGAGAATAAAGGAAAAAAATCACAAAAAAGGAAGGAAGGATGAGAAGGAAGCAGAGGGGAAATGAAGAAGGAAGCAAGGAAAGAAGAGTGGGAAAGAAGGGAGGAAGTGGGGTGAGAAAAGAGGAAGAGAAGGAAGGAAATCCATCGTTGACCATTTGGCTGAATGGTCACCACGTAGTACTACATTTCTCCTGCAGTGGCCGCTATATTCTGGCAATGACCCCACTGACTACACAGCTTAGGCCACTACTAGGGTCCAATGTAAAACCCCATTAAGTTTAGTATTGTTCCAGTTCTCATAGTGTAAGAAAGTAGCAGGGAATGTGACTGTCACTTCTATGGACACGCACCAATGTTTAAGGGATTATGGGAACCCAGCGAGGTCTCTGCTGCCAGGAGCCGAGGATTTTCTATAGCCCTGTGGGACTAATTTGTGTAGGTTTACTAAGTTGTAAGTAGGCAGAGAGGGAATAAAAGAAATATTAACTACTCGATGTGCTTTGTATTGTGCACAGAACGCATTTTACAGGTAACATGGGGGACAAACCCCCAGAACAAAGACGCCTTTCATACCCCACGTGGATCAAGTACACCTTCCTGTTGCTGAGATTAATGCCGTACATTGGGTTTATTCATAGAATATAGGTTAACAAAATACCGCAGACCTTCTGCTCAATAGGTATGTTAATCTGATTTACTTGTATCGCCAGCCCCGAAAAAGTGTCTTGTTTCTTAAAATGTGCAGGTGCGGAGAGGACACCTCTGTCGGAAACTGCCATAGAAGCAGAAAAATATTCCTCTTGATATGGTCATGAAAGGGTTATTGCGACCAGCAAGACCTGATCTTGATCCTCGTTCCTCTTCAGTTATGACTGCCCATAGGACCAGCGTGTTAATGGGATAATCTCTCCTTATCCAATCGCCAGTGGTCCCTAGTTATAAAAGACACCTTCCCCCACAGTAAGGTGCCTGAGCAATTCAGGTTCCTAGCCCTGGGTGATTCAAGCTCTGTGTGGTTCAACCAGATTTGTCCCCGGCTTGCTACCCGACCTATAAACCTGTGCTGCCGGTCCTGACCTGTTGTCTGGATCTTTGTTGATGCATGAACTTCACCAGCCCAGACCGGCCTGTACCCAGACTACGCACAAACTCTGCCAGCCCTTGAGTTTGAGTGTCAACTTTTTAAGCCTATTTGCCTATGCAAGACCTTCCCGCTCCCCATATACATTGCTAAACCATATAGACGCCACTCTTGGATTATAAGAGTAGCCATCTTGATCATGTTGCTTACTCTTGGTGGGCCGTCATGCCTCCTTTAACCTGTTGGGGCGCTGTAGCCAAATCCTTCCATAAATAGCCCAGCTCTACATTTATCTCATCCGAAGGGCTAGTATATTTGGCTCATTCTGCCGTCGCTGTTTGTGTAGCGTTCCCATTAATTCAGTCAGGCGGCGACGCGACTTATAAATCCCGAAGAACGCTTCTATGACAACAAACCTTAAAATTAATTGATTTTCTAATTACTCCGAAAAAAATATGACTGACAATAATGTCTCTAAATTGAACCTCTAATTACGTTCGATAAAATTCACATTAAAGGCAACATTGATTCCCCGGGAGTGTAAACTTACAGAAAATTGTAATAATCGCCCCTTCCTAATCTCGCGGAGTCTTACCAAGGGGCCCGTTCCCCAGACTAGGAGCAATCTGTTTCTGGAAGCTTCTAATATTGGAAGCCGTTCTGGTGACAAACAATCCGTCTACGGCGATTAACATATTAAAATAATAAAAAATACAAGCAATTACCAAATCAAATTTAGGGGAATTAGTTATTTTTCGCAATTTGCGTACAATTTTCCCAGGGTTAAGTTGCTATTAACTATAGTTTAACCGGTGTTTGCTCGGCGTAGAAGATCCTTCACAAGACAAATGTAGGAATTTTAAGGGGAGGTTTCCAATTGCGTTGGTGTCATATTTATATCTGGGGAGGGTTAGGGGATCGTGATGTATCCCTTTAATAATATCCCTGAGGGTCTAGAGGGACTTGGTGGTAATGGAGCTCGTGGTCTGCAGTGATGGAGGAGATAATAATATCCATGGTGGTCTGGTTTATGGATTATATAGTCTATTATTAGATGATTTAGGATAATGAAGGGGTCAATGGGGGATCTTTGGGGCAAGAAAGTGTCGGAGACGGTGGAGTTAGAGCAAGTCTGGAGACGAGAAAGCCCTGGCGTACAGATGCCAAAACTCAAGTGTACGATATAAGTAGTATCCATCTACTTGACTTACTTCACATACCCAACTGTTATCCTTCTCTGCGCTGACAAGGCGCAATAAATCCAAAACAGCTGTCTTTCGTTGGGTGTTTTTTCCTTTTCTAAGAGACTTCCCAGTTTAGTCATGGTCCAAGACTTTTTTTGTAAGTCTCACAGAAGACATAGCATCTTCTCAATCCACGTTCTGCACCACCTCTCTATTGGAAGGAGATGGTCACCAAATCACCCAATAGGCTAACCACGCACAATTTTCCACCCAACTTCCAAAAAGGTGACAAAAAGGATGTCATAAAAAAGTTGCAAAACTGTTTTGCGATTTATGATTTGATGGTTTGTAGGTTCTTATTACAATATCAGGGTCTAGGACACCTACTACTACATAGGAACAGAAGAATGGAAAAATGGTCCATCTCATGATGGACAACAATGATGGACCTCATTGACGATGTTCATCATCACCAGATGAAAAATTTGGACTTGGAGGACATTTCAGCCAGGATGTCTGATGGAAAGTGTGACCATAGACTCCTTACTGTGGTGTTCAACTGGAACTTGTCAAGGTTTCTTGTACCTGCACAGCCCACATTATAAGAACATCCAGAGCATATTGCCCACCGGCCTACCAGTCCTCTCTCCCACCTACACTCCTGGGTTCTGGGTTAAGACCACCCTTTATTTAATCAATGTTGGTTCCCTATCCAGGAACATAGACGTCTTCACCATGTACGTTGAACACCATGTGGGCCGCTTCCAGATCACCTTAATGGGGTTGGCATAGCCCAAACTGGACAACTCATATATCATGGAGATACTCATGGTATTTTGTTGATGCTCCATCTCAAAGGATTGACTCTTGGGAAATACAGACATAACAATGGGCTTTGGCCCTACCAGCCCTTTGGGCTTCACGTCATAGCCCAACCTTTCCGTACCGCCAATGGATTACCCTTCACCAAAAAGTTCTATAAAACTTTTCCTACTATGAATCTTATTTTATCACATAAGAGACCAAAAAGAAGTAAAAGACGGAGACCAACCTATAGGATATAATTGCATGTTCCCGTGTCGTGTTGTCAGTCGACGTACGGTTATTTCTTCTTGTCGATTTCCATGCAGAATTTTCTTTCCCGATTAGCCATGCACATCGTGTGCTAAATATACCGCCGGCAGCACTTTTATCCCTGCAGGGGGCTCTGCAATAAGCCCGCTCTTTGCCTCTTTGAAGGTGAGTCCTACTGCTAAAGTCTGATCCCACTCATTTTCTTACAGAGCTTCCAAGAATTCATTTTTCCTTATGAGATGTCAAACGCGCCGAGCATTAAAGCCCACGGATATCAAATTTCTTAACTTTCCATTATTAGTTTTCAATGATTCATGCTGAACCGATAGTTAAGACGAGACGCCGGCCCCTTCGTATTGTCTTATAATGTTACGTCTCTATGGCATGGGCAGAATCTGACCCGATAATTAACCCCCGTTTCATTCTGTACCCATAGTAAATTATTCTGCAGACTGATACTATATTCACATCTAGACCTGAATTCTAAATTCTGCTGTACAAGCTCCGACTTGCCGGTAACATTAAAGTGAACCTCCGATTCTAAAAAACTTCCCATAGATGAATAGCATACGTGAATATAAGACACTTTGCAATAGATCTTGTAATACTTTGTTATATATCTTATTAAAGAATAATGCTTCTTTCTCCACTTATCAGACTGCTCTCCTCCTCTGACCATTTACTCAAACCATTAGCTCTAGTAATACTTGTATCCATGTTCAACCTTACACACAGAAGTCTATGGAGTAGGGAGGAAGAGACTGCAGGGGGCTCATTATGTACAGAGATGGAGCATTATCTTACTAGATATAGTAGTATCAAAATAGTTCCTAGGTGTATCTTTTCCACCATCCTCCTCCTTCCACCCTCCATAGACTTCTATGTTACAAGTAACTCAACCTGATAAATGGAGAAAGAAGCATAATTCTATAATCAGATATGTTACAAAGTTTCTTATATTCACCCGTACTCACCTTTCCCGAGTGTCCAGTAGTCCCTCAGCATCCTCTTCTGGTCTCTTTTTGCCTCTGGCTGACATTTTGTACCCCAGGATTAGCACTGAGGGCTGTGATTCTTACATGGCATAGGGGTCTTTGTGCCCCCTTACGGACCAAGAACTACCTCTCATAATAAGGTGGGACATTTATTGTACATGGTACGCTACAAGGCATAAAAATTCTGAATTTTTTGTGCAAGTCTGGTTTTTGCGTGAAAATATTGCAACTCTTACATGCAATACCACACACAACCTGCGGAGGTGCTGTGGCGCTCTAATGCAGGTTTATTTATGATTAGAGATAGGTGAACCTCACAAGATTCCTTTTGTTGAATATTCGTGAGGTTTCCTTTCGACCTCTGTGGTCTTTGGGATCCTTTGGACACCCAAGCCCTGCACTGTTACCTCTTCACCCCCTATAGCTACCCCTGTATATTATATATACTTATCATGAAGAGTTATTGCTCTCACTTTGAAGTGACCTCTCCATTATATTCCCAGCATGTGCGGAGTACAATACACAGCCAGGCACATGATGCTGCCCTGATATTTTTGCATAGACATCGACGGGAATTTCAGCGCCGCCCGTCATCCAGAAGAGAAGCGAATATGCTGCTCATGACATCTCTGATCTGCACCATCTGTCCCGCTGCCTGATACAACGGACTACTAATTCTATGTACAGTCTGCAAAACCTGCTCTGAAATGGAAATCGTTGGGGGTGTAATATGTAAGGTCAAGTCTCGTCCAAAAATCAGGGTGATCAGGGTAAATCATGTAAAGAAAACCGCCATATGTGATGGGGCTGGATCTCCTATTCATTGGTTCAATCTACTCTGAGACTTCATATATGAGCTACAAATTTCCTAAAAGGGATGAACAATTCGATTTCAATATAAAAGCCCCCCAATAGTAAGCTGATCATACGGTAATCCCCAGCGATCGGCTGGAATCAGCAAGAGAGTCTGTAAGAAAGAGCTCAATTTCCCTGCAGCGCCACCACAGGGTAAATTAGGCATAGCACAGTGCTTGTCAAATTCAATGTACTACGTGGACATGATGAGTCCTCCAGAGTAAGAGACACTCTTTCTTGTTGCTCTCTTCTACAGGTTATGGAGGTTATGACTTGACATAAGCAAACTGGATCGTAAGAGTCTATGTTATAAAATTTCCAAAAATATTTCTTATTCTCTGGGGTCTTAAGAAATTGCATATTATAAGGAAGCCCAAGGAGGGCGGGGTAAAATAATAAACACTGATACTCACCTCTCCTAGACTCCCTCGTGGCTCCCAGCACTTCATTGTGCTCCTCGACTGTTGTCTTCCAACCTCTTCTGGCTTCTTAGGTGATGTCACAATCTCCAGAAGACTGCCCAAATTCCAGGGCCACCCAGTCATGTGGGGGATGCCAATGTCATGATACTTGCCTCTAACCATCATGGTGTCAGTGTACCCCATGTGATTACTGAGGCCCAATTCCAGGCCTCGGTGTTCCCCTGTGGTCATGACATCACCAAGGAGGCCAGAAGAAGACCACCAAAAACGAAGGAGTCCCGAAGAGGCGCGAGAAGGTAAGCACTAAGGTTGAGCCGATCTTGAGATTTCAGGATGGAGTCTAAAATCCGATTTCCGATCATTGTCCAGCCGATCCCGATCATGATCATGAAATTTGCTCGATCGCCGATCGGGATCTGATCTTTTCCAATCCTGATCACTCAACACTAGTAAGCACTGCTGGGTCTCATGGTGAATGACCCCCTCTTAACTAGATAAAGGGGTTATCGCACTACAGACAGACCCTTTCAAAAGGGGGCTATACAGCTCCATTTTCCCTACAGTGGCCACTAGAGGTGAGATATAGTATTACATGATGATTCTTATAGAGAGTACATAGGGGACATGACTATGGCCCCCCTCTCTATGATGTCAATATACCCCATCCTGGATTTGGAATACTCTTCAGATTGGGATGTCATTATGGGTCCAATATTTAGGGGTCTCATATCATTCCTGTATCCAAGCGGCTAAAGTATGATTATTGTCTCGCCAATCGGCAGCAAACGTCTTATTAGAATGTTACCTTTAGCTTATTAACTGGCGCCCCCAGGTGGCGGTGTATGATATTCACACAGCACCATCTACTGGCAGAATGTTTCTATTGCGTCTCCTATATTACATAGTACATTGAATGATAAATGACAGCAAGCAGCAGTGGTAGGTCACTGTACACATTGTCTCTTTCTCTTGCAGTATCTGGCGATTCTGATCTCAGTCTATACAGCAGAACTCGCCGCTGGTGTCCTGTCCTATATGTACTATGAGACTGTAAGTATTAGCCCCTATGGAGATCATTATTATTAGAGATGGCTCGTTTCAGGTTCAGCGGGTTCAGGTCACTGATTCGTTTCGGGTCGAACAATTTCGGATGGAACCAGAAGTGAATGATTAGACTGAAATATCTCATCAGACCCCTGAGTATTACGCCACATGGGGGCCTCTTCCTTTCTGCTTGGGCTCCAATCCCATGGTCATGGTTCAAAGCTCTTTCATGGGTCGGACATTGACTTGCAGGTTTCTACCTATAGGGGGCAATAGAGAGACGGTTTTCTTCTTTCCTGTATATAGAATAGAATACTTGGAATCTCTCAGACAGAATTTGTCTACAATTTTTTTTCCCTCCAAATAGATCAGTGAAGAACTTAAAGAAAGTCTTAACGAAACCATCGCACATAACTACGGCCAGTCGGGGATGAAGGACGTCACGTATGCCATCGACCACCTACAGCAGGATGTACGCTAAGACTATATGGTGTCTGTAGTGGCCGGTAGTTTATAATGAGAAGATTGTATATGTATTTATTTATTATTATTATTATGTTATTATTTATTTTATTTTATTGTTATTTATTATTTTATTATTTATTTATTTTATTATTATTTAATATTGTATTATTATTTATTATTTATTTTATTATTTATTATTCTATTATTTATTTTATTATTATTTATTATTTTATTATTTATATTATTATTATTATTTTATTTCTTTATTATTATTGTTCTTTTATTATTATTATTATTATTATTAGTATTATTATTATTAGTATTATTATTGTTATTATTTTCTTATTTATTTTATTATTATTTATTTTATTTATTATTATTATTATTATTATTATTATTATTGTTGTTGTTTTTGTTCTTATTTATTATTATTATTATTATTATTATTATTATTATTTTCACTAATGTATTAATTATTTCTTTATTTTAGTGTTTTGATTTGATTTTTATGTCCGTATAAGCTGCAATATCTCCGATATCCTATGGACAAAACTATATGAAAGGTCAATCCTGGCAAATCAATATTTAACATCTATTATCTTGGTTTAAAAAACAAAATCAAAAACTTTAAAAAAAACTTCCTTTTTTTTTTTTAAAAAAAAAAAAACATTTTCTGCTATTTCTAGCAATTTTTTACTATCTGGAAACCATCAACAAGCAGGACCTTGCTTTAATCAGTCGAGGTGGGATGAATCAAGTTGCAGTGACCTGACCCAGTTTATTCAAAGCAGGGCATCACTGTACTGAATAGAGACTCCTAGAAGGAGTAGCTGATCCATCCTCCAGATCCAACCTGCTGGCGGTTTCCAGGAATCTACAGAATTATTATACAATAGTCATCCGTTGACTTATAATTGGGTTCTGGTTTTTTATGTCACAGTTTAGGTGTTGCGGCAGCACCAGCTACGAAGATTGGAGTTACAGTGTATACATCAATACGGCGGCGTATAGCGGTCATAGAAAGGTGCCCGACAGCTGCTGCAAAACTATGATTATATCCTGCGGAGAACGGGACCACCCCTCAAATATCTACAAGGTAGAGGTAAGACATAACATGCCGCTTCTCTACCCTGACTTTTTTGTAGTTGGGTTCCCTAATAAGTCCTAGTGGCCGTGACATTACTATGGTGGCTGAATGATGGGGCGGTGCCTAAGTCAAGCTCGCCAAAATGTAGGTGTCTGAATGTTAGCTTGGTGGCTCTTTATATATGGGCTGGCACCATATATGACCTATATACGTGATGCCTACCAAATCCATTTATCCAGACCATATGGAACCACACTCATGGCCACCTCTTCTATCTGTATGTCCATCTGGCAGGATGAAAATATTTATCCAGGACCAAAAGAGGGACAAAATGTGTAAAGCCCACTGCAATGAATTTGGCCCCACCCACTTACACATTGACTCCACCCATTCTCATATATTTTTCTTTGTACTCTATAGTATAATGCCTCTATAGTGGTCCTGACATGTTATGCCCTCACAGTATAAGAATCCCTTTACAGCTCCTCCCACATTATAATGTGCTCCTCCAGTTTCCCCCACTGTATAATGCCCCCCTCCAGTTTCCTCCACAGTATAATGCGCTCCTCCAGTTTCCTCCACAGTATAATGTGCTCCTCCAGTTTCCTCCACAGTATAATGTGCTCCTCCAGTTTCCCCACAGTATAATGTGCTCCTCCAGTTTCCCACACAGTATAATACGCTCCTCCAGTTTCCCACACAGTATAATATGCTTCCCCCACAGTATAATACGCTCCTCCAGTTTCCCCCACAGTATAATGCGCTCCTCCAGTTTCCTCACAGTATAATATGCTTCCCCAGCTTCCCCCACAGTATAATGCGCTCCTCCAGTTTCCCACACAGTATAATACGCTCCTCCAGTTTCCCCCACAGTATAATATGCTTCCCCAGCTTCCCCCACAGTATAATGCGCTCCTCCAGTTTCCCCCTCAGTATAATATGCTTCCCCAGCTTCCCCCACAGTATAATGCGCTCCTCCAGTTTCCCCCACAGTATAATGCCCCCCTCCAGTTTCCTCCACAGTATAAGGCACTCCTCCAGTTTCCCCACAGTATAATGTGCTCCTCCAGTTTCCTCCACAGTATAATGTGCTCCTCCAGTTTCCCACACAGTATAATATGCTTCCCCAGCTTCCCCCACAGTATAATGCGCTCCTCCAGTTTCCCCCACAGTATAATGCGCTCCTCCAGTTTCCCCCACAGTATAATGCGCTCCTCCAGTTTCCTCCACAGTATGATGCCCCCCTCCAGTTTCCCCCACAGTATAATGCGCTCCTCCAGTTTCCCCACAGTATAATGTGCTCCTCCAGTTTCCCCACAGTATAATGCGCTCCTCCAGTTTCCCCACAGTATAATGTGCTCCTCCAGTTTCCCCACAGTATAATGCGCTCCTCCAGTTTCCCCACAGTATAATGTGCTCCTCCAGTTTCCCCACAGTATAATGCGCTCCTCCAGTTTCCCCACAGTATAATGCGCTCCTCCAGTTTCCTCCACAGTATGATGCCCCCCTCCAGTTTCCCCCACAGTATAATGCGCTCCTCCAGTTTCCCCACAGTATAATGTGCTCCTCCAGTTTCCCACACAGTATAATACGCTCCTCCAGTTTCCCACACAGTATAATATGCTTCCCCCACAGTATAATGCGCTCCTCCAGTTTCCCCCACAGTATAATGCGCTCCTCCAGTTTCCCCACAGTATAATATGCTTCCCCAGCTTCCCCCACAGTATAATGCGCTCCTCCAGTTTCCCCCTCAGTATAATATGCTTCCCCAGCTTCCCCCACAGTATAATGCGCTCCTCCAGTTTCCCCCACAGTATAATGCGCTCCTCCAGTTTCCCCCACAGTATAATGCGCTCCTCCAGTTTCCTCCACAGTATGATGCCCCCCTCCAGTTTCCCCCACAGTATAATGCGCTCCTCCAGTTTCCCCACAGTATAATGTGCTCCTCCAGTTTCCCCACAGTATAATGCGCTCCTCCAGTTTCCCCACAGTATAATGTGCTCCTCCAGTTTCCCCACAGTATAATGCGCTCCTCCAGTTTCCCCACAGTATAATGTGCTCCTCCAGTTTCCCCACAGTATAATGCGCTCCTCCAGTTTCCCCACAGTATAATGCGCTCCTCCAGTTTCCTCCACAGTATGATGCCCCCCTCCAGTTTCCCCACAGTATAATGCGCTCCTCCAGTTTCCCCACAGTATAATGTGCTCCTCCAGTTTCCCACACAGTATAATACGCTCCTCCAGTTTCCCACACAGTATAATATGCTTCCCCCACAGTACAATGCGCTCCTCCAGTTTCCCCCACAGTATAATGCGCTCCTCCAGTTTCCCCACAGTATAATATGCTTCCCCAGCTTCCCCCACAGTATAATGCGCTCCTCCAGTTTCCCCCTCAGTATAATATGCTTCCCCAGCTTCCCCCACAGTATAATGCGCTCCTCCAGTTTCCCACACAGTATAATACGCTCCTCCAGTTTTCCCCACAGTATAATATGCTTCCCCAGCTTCCCCCACAGTATAATGCGCTCCTCCAGTTTCCCCCTCAGTATAATATGCTTCCCCAGCTTCCCCCACAGTATAATGCGCTCCTCCAGTTTCCCCCACAGTATAATGCCCCCCTCCAGTTTCCTCCACAGTATATGGCACTCCTCCAGTTTCCCCACAGTATAATGTGCTCCTCCAGTTTCCTCCACAGTATAATGTGCTCCTCCAGTTTCCCACACAGTATAATATGCTTCCCCAGCTTCCCCCACAGTATAATGCGCTCCTCCAGTTTCCCCCACAGTATGATGCGCTCCTCCAGTTTCCCCCACAGTATAATGCGCTCCTCCAGTTTCCTCCACAGTATGATGCCCCCCTCCAGTTTCCCCCAC
This sequence comes from Leptodactylus fuscus, assembly GCF_031893055.1. NCBI lineage: Eukaryota > Metazoa > Chordata > Amphibia > Anura > Leptodactylidae > Leptodactylus > Leptodactylus fuscus. The sequence goes on along the minus strand of NC_134269.1, from coordinate 205,738,385 downwards.
AGTATAAAGTGCTCCTCCAGTTTCCCCACAGTATAATGCGCTCCTCCTGTTTCCCCACAGTATAATGTGCTCCTCCAGTTTCCCCACAGTATAATGTGCTCCTCCAGTTTCCCCACAGTATAATGCGCTCCTCCAGTTTCCCCACAGTATAATGCGCTCCTCCAGTTTCCTCCACAGTATGATGCCCCCCTCCAGTTTCCCCCACAGTATAATGCGCTCCTCCAGTTTCCCCACAGTATAATGTGCTCCTCCCGTTTCCCCACAGTATAATGCGCTCCTCCAGTTTCCCCACAGTATAATGCGCTCCTCCAGTTTCCCCACAGTATAATACGCTTCTCCAGCTTCCCCACAGTATAATGTGCTCCTCCAGTTTTCTCCACAGTATAATGTTCACTCCAGCTGCCCCCCCCCCCCCCTCCAGTATAATAGATCAATTAAACAAAAAAAACCTAATCCTCCCCTCTCCCCATTCCCTGCTGTTCTTTTCTGTTGTTTCTGGTGCGGAGTCTTCAGGGAACTTTAGGTTTGATGTAAGTGACTTCATCAGATCCCGCCTACTACTCCCAGAGCAGAGACAGCCGCCATATGGTGAGCTAACCTTTCCCCGGCTTCACCATTGTCATTGACTATTTGTGCCCAGAGGACTTCCCTCCCAAACACCGGGACAGCACCTGAAATCTGGGACTGTCCTGCTAAACGCAGGATGTATGCTGAGGCCTTCATCACAAGTTTGGACCCCAAATATTTCAGGGACTCTGGGACAGGACATTAAATCTTCTGACTGTAATATTTAGAAGCCTGGGTAACAGTGGATTTCCCAATTGGCGGAGTCAAGTAGATGAGACATTTGGGTATATGGTGACCAATAATGCAGGTTTGTCTGGGGGTGTCACTTTAAGAACTGTTGCCCATGTGACCATGTAAAGGACCTTCTCATTACAGGGCGGCTGTATGCATATACTGGAGGAGTTTATACAGGAGCACCTTCTTCTCATCGGAGCCGTATCTATAGGCATTGCCTGCTTCCAGGTAGGGCACGTTCACTACAATGGCGTATTTATATGGCAGCAAATCCTCTCCACTGATGCACAGTTAAAGGGATGGATTTTACTTATGATGGGTCATCAATATCAGATTGGTGAGGGTCTGACAACTGAGACCCCCACAAATTCACCATTCACATGAGCGCTAGAGCTTCAGTACTTAGCAAGCACAGCGCTGTACTTTTGTATAGTGGCTGTGCTTAGTATTGCAGCTCAGTCCCATTCACTTGAATGGGACTGAACTGTGGTCAGAACATGTGATGAATGAACGAGATGTCACCTAGCTTCAAGCAGCTGATACACCCTATATCATACGCATATAGATAGATAAGGTTTGTTCTGTCCCTTCTTCCCCATGATAAGCTTTTATGCCACGGAAATATTCGGTAATTTTTATAGGAACACTCAGGCTCCTCTTCATGTCCCAGCGTGGCCCCTCTTAAAACAATTCATTTTAGATCTTCAATAAAAATTGTATTAAAGCGCCCCTTGATCTCAACTGATCCTAAATCAGAAGAGATAATAATTGCGCAGATGGAATTTAAGGACAATATCGCCATCTGCTGGACAAATTGTAATATAACACCCTAAGTGTTCTAGAAACTACAGGCGTAGGGCTGCTATATCTGTGTATATCAGTGGTGGCCCCAAAGTTCGGACCCTCATAATCATAAATGAACGCCCTATCCTGGTCATTACTTTAAAACTTTGGACATGCCCTTTAAAGGGGTTTTCGGGAGTTGAAAATTGATGACCCCATCCTGATCTCGATAGATCAGTTGCTCTCCTGGTCGTCACATCCGATTTACAGCAATGTGACATCCCATTCATTCATCACATGATATGTTTTCAGCTCAGTCCCATTCAAATGAATGGGGCTGAGCTGCAATACCAAGCACAGCCACTACCCAATGAATGGCGCTGTGGTTTAGATCCAGTTTTTCAAAAACGTGGATGATTATGATAAAACACAACATGTTCATTTTTGCTGCGGGATTGTGAGCGTTTTCCCTATGGATTGAATAGGGGAAGAAAAAGCGCAGGGAAAAACGCAGCAAGAATCCAATGAAAAAAGTAGCAAAAAAAAAAAAACGGATTCATTTTTGTTGTGTTTTCATGCAATTCGCTTAGTTATGCCTTAGCCTGTGGCTGCACCACCTACTGCCTATAGAAGAGACCGGTATATGACCCTGTCCATCACGTCCATAGGAATATACAGTACAGAATATCCATCCTCAGCAGCACACACTGTAGCGATACAGAGCAGATGTAGCAGAGTTCAATTTGTCATAGAACATTTTGAGTTAAGATACTGTAGTAGGATTAAAGGGATTGTCTAGGAAATTAAGATTGCTGATACTGAAGATCTATCCACAATGGTCGGGGTCCGACATCCGAACCCCAAACTGATCAGCTCAAGCCATATACTAAGTATACAGCTGGAAGCCGCCCTGCTCCTAATCAGGTGCTGCAGTTCCACTCACCACCGCTAGAGTGTATGGACCAGAAGCTGTATACAGTGTATTGACCAGAAGCTGTATACAGTGTACGGACAAGAAACTGTATACAGTGTATTGACCAGAAGCTGTATACAGTGTATTGACCAGAAGCTGTACAAAGTGTATGTACCAAAAGCTGTATACAATGTATGTACTAGAAGCTGTATATAGTAAATGGAACAGAACTTGAATACAGTGTATGGACCAGAAGCTGTATACAGTGTATATACCAGAAGCAGTATACACTATAAGGACCAGAAGCAGTATACACTATAAGGACCAGAAGCTGTATACAGTGTATATACCAGAAGCTGTATACACTATAAGGACCAGAAGCTGTATACAGTGTATATACCAGAAGCTGTATACACTATAGGGACCAGAAGCTGTATGTAATATATGGACCAGAAGCTGTATACAGTGTACATACCAGAAGCTGTATACACTATAAGGACCAGAAGCTGTATACAGTGTACATACCAGAAGCTGTATACACTATAGGGACCACAAGCTGTATACAGTGTACGTCAGTTGATCGGTTCAGGTTGTTGGATCAGTAATCATCAGATCCCGGACATCCCCTTTAACTGTACAGAAGATCACAAGCTATACAGTGTAACATTATGGTGCTTGACAATCTCAGCTCTGCTACATCTCTCCTGTTTTGCTGGATGCTCCAGTTGGTGTAGTCGCCTGCAGATTGCTGTACAGTTCGCTCGCTTTGCCTCTTCCATATTGATGGCCTTGTCTCGTGTTGTCTTTGCAGCTGGCCGGAGTTCTCCTGAGCGCCTGCTTCCTGCACATCCTCTATAAGGAAGAGAAGGAAGCCTACAATGCTATATAGGGCCACCGGCCGGAGACGTATATTGGGGTCTGGACCAACAACTTACAAAGAACTTGTGACCTATAAGCACAACAGTTAGCGAAAAATTCCCAAACTTGCTTCTTACAGCTGAGACTTTGTTACAATGGCATCGCAGGGATAAATCTTCTCTCCTGGTAACTGGTTACAGTGTATCAGCGCCTGTACAATGTAGTAAAGGGGATTTCTGTCCTAAAAATACTGAAAATCTACCCTAAGGATAGATCCAACGGATGGGGTAGGTCATCAATATTTTTGGCCTGGAATATCCCTTTAACTTGGAGTCCTGATCTTGCAGTTATCCCCTATACGCGTAATATTCCTTTAAAGTGTGCCTCCACCGATAAAGCAACTTTCCATAAATGAATAGTATAAGTGAATATAAGAAACTTTGTAATATATCTTATTAAATAAATCAGTTTCCTTCCCCTCTTATCACTCTGAGTTACTTTTTACACAGAAGTCTATGGAGAGGGGAGGGGAAAGAGGAGGCTGCTGGAAAATACTCATCACTGCAGCTGCTGTACTGTTTAGTCTGGAAGCCTTTCTGCACAGAATGAGACAATCAGCGGCCCCTTCCTCCTCTTCCCCTCTCCATAGACTTCTGTATGAGAGCTGGATGCTGAGACAGACTCAATGTAAACAAATAGACTGAGTGAAGAAAGAGGAGGAGACAGCTTAAGAAGTGGAGAAGGAAACAGATTTCTTTAATAAGATCTATTACAAAGTTTCTTAGATTGACCCGTACTGTTCATTTATGAATTGAAGGTCCGCTTTAAGGTGGGCGTCGCCTTGTTTGGCCTCTATCACTACTTCAGTAAGGGGTGAAGCTCCTTCTAAGGGTTATCTCATGAGGCTTCTGGTCTCTTTCTCCTTGGACAAGCCTTGACCTCCTCTCATGTGTTTCTCGTTGTCACATCCCCTCCGATTCCTATTAGGTGCAGCCAGACATTAATATAAGAGACAGAAGCAGAGACTATCCAGTGCAGGAGTAGCCACGCCCCCTAGCAGTGATGTCATAGAGGAGGAAGGTCCTGGCAGGGCACTAGTCGGCTACTTACTCTTACAATGTCTGCAGAAGTCATCCTGGATATAAAGTGTATTAATAACTATGCAGGTGACATACAACATACCCCAGGATATGACAACCAATAATACCGCCATTATGACTCTCACGTAGGTTGTCAGGGACCATCATCTAATGACGGACAAACAGCGACCATGTCCATTTTGTATGTCTGTGATCATCTATGTAAATTGCTGCTGTCTCAATAAATATCCATAATGCATGTGATACGGTATATACATGATGTCATCATTACCAATATGGATGTTAAATCTTACCAAAAATGGGGCAAACACTTTTTGAATTCATTTTTGTTAGCCACGCCCCTTTTGGGGTCCAAATCATGACCAAATTTGTTTCCAAGGGTTGAGCCGATCTTGAGATTTCAGGATCGATTTTAAAATCCGATCGTGAAATTTGCTCGATCACTGATCGGAATCCGATCTTTCCTGATCCCGATCACTCAACCCTATTGTTTCCAAAAATTTGGCACTGTCCTGGATTCTCTCATCAATCCCAAGTCAGATAGCTTGCATACCCATCAGATGCGGGCCCCGGATCCCAATGGGCCCTCCAAGATAGGCAACTCTTCAGGGTAAGTGAACTGGGCTATACAGCTACTATAATGGTGCCCCCTACAGTCAGGGGACGGTACTGCAAGAGGTTACAATGGTTGTCCAGTTTAGAATTGTCATGTAATACAGGGCCCTCATCACTCAGCTCCAATGGGCCCTCTATTGGCAGACCTGCGCATTACATGGACAGCCATTGATTTAAAGGGAATGTTTATTAGAAAATGATAAATCAGATTTGTATCTTAAACCTAATAGGCATTTTGTCGATATTTTAACCCATTCCTTGTCACCCTCCGTATTAAAAAAAATCCTAAAATCTTTTAAGTTTAAACTGGCTCATAACAGATCGACACTTCCTGTTCTGTAGAGATCACTTCGTAGCAGTCACCTGATCACCCTTCACTTGAATGGGACTGAGCTACCATCAGGCCCATGAACGTTACATGACAAGGGCTGTGGGCTCAGGGAGAACCGCTGCTGCTACAAATCACTGATCTGTAGGGGTCCTGGGTGTCGCACCCCCTCGGATCTTCAATTGATAGGATAGGTTATCCATTAG